>NC_068968.1:8967698-9287928 GCF_026419915.1 Harpia harpyja
GAGGAGGGGGAGTGATAGAGCGGCTGCGTGGTGCTTAGTTGCTGGCTGGGGTTAAACCACAACATAAGTCTAGACATGTATTTCTTTTAAAAAAATTAAGATAGTAAAAAATATTGTGTTTATATATTCTGTGTATGTATATATATATAAAGAATATTTAATAGTCTTTAAACTAACCTCTCTTCTTCTCCATCCTCTTAACTTCCAATTTCTTACCTCCTTCTTTATTTTGCCTGTCAAAACATGAAAGCATTTTTACAATGCTGTCTTCTAAAGTTTTGAGTCTTTTTTTTTATTTTTATTTTTAAATGAGATGTTTTGAGATATTCAAACTGTGTGTAAAAATACAGAAGTCGAACTCTGGTTTCTTCAAAGACCAAAATAAATTAAATTTATTTATTTATTTTAAGATACTGCAGATAAGGAATCCTCCAGATTAGCAGACTGTTTCCCCTAGAAGCAGCAAATGAAAGTATTATTAAAATGTAAAAATTAAGACAAAGCTGCAGTGTATGAAACAGATTGATGGAGAGAGAATATTGTAAGAGGACCCAAATTTAAAAGTAACATTCAAGTTTACCTCAGGGAATTATGGGAAAAAGATCGATTATATGACAGATAAAATAACTCCCATAGCAACTCTACTAAAAAAAGTACAGAAATAAGTAAGCTATAAGTATACCACAATCTTTAAAGAAAACTCCAAAAATATTTTTATTCACACAAAAAACCCCCAAACAAACCCTATTTATCAAGTCTTCAGTCTTGTTTTATCATAGAATTTAAAAGCCTTATTCTAATTGGTATATTCCACCATTCTGTGAGTTTTTCCAAATGTCATAAAAATAAGCATCCATTAAATAAAAATCCTGCATGTATATCAGTTTCCATACTCGCTTCACATTTTATTCAGATACTGAATCAGACTTCCAAAAGCTTAAGATTATTATATAATTCTGCAGAATTTTGTAAAAGAGGGGGGAAAATTCTAAGATCAACCCTTAGCTGAACTCTTTTCTTGAAGTGCTAGTTTGTTTTCTTCAAGTACTCCTGTTGTCAGTGCTCACAGACTGTTTTTGCCCAGCAGTATTCGTTGGGGGAAGCTATACTGTCAGCAGTGTTGTCCTTGGTTTTAGAAGCATGAGAGAGTCTGAGAGACTTGTGGTGTCCAGCACTCCTTTTGGCTGCCTGGAAGCTAAAACTTTGTATATAAATCTGTGGGACATGTTGACTATTAATTGCAGTAGGGTAAACTTAAGTTATGTTTTATCTCTTCTTTTAGATGAACAGGAATTTGATTTTGCTCCAGAGGTAGTCTTGGAATTACTGGTTTCTGTTTGGACAGCTTTAAAAAATGTCATTTGGGAGTTTTTTCAGCTAAATAATGATAATTACAAATGGGTTTTTTGCCTGGATGAGTGGCATACTAAAGGAGTACCTTTTATAACCAAGAGATCAGTGCAGGTTCCAAACCCAAGTTATGCAACACAGCACCGTGCTTAAATCAATGAGTTGTTCAAAATGCAATATGACATTAATGTAGTGTGGCATCTGAGTTAATTGAAATTGTAAATGAAGCGGTTGGACAGTGGAACGTATTTGGCCAATCACTTGAAAACAAATGGCCACTTTTAATAATTGTCTCTCTTAAGGCACATTTTTCATGACCTGTTCCACTTCCTTGTTTCTACAGAACCTGACAACACTTGGATTTTTTTAGTGGCAAGAGACAAACTGAGTCAGATTGCCCTTTTTATTTCCTGTCAAAAGCATAAGGCTATTTGGGTGCAGACGTGACACACCAGTGGTCATTACTGGTCAGAAGAAACTGAAGACGAACACCTCACATACTTGCGCAAGATGTCTTGACCAGGTTGTCTCAAACAAGCAACTATAGGCAAATTAATTCATATATTTCTTTAAATATTCCAGCACAATATTGTGGTTTTGTTCTTTAAAACTTACAAGTATATCTTCCAAGAACTGAGCCAGTGGTAGTGTTACATTCTGCCAACATACATTTCCCTCTATTCAAGAGAGAGTGAGTGTGTGTGTGTGTGTATTTGCATTGGCTTGAACTCTAAGTTCCAGTTAGCATTGTTTGACTCATCTAAATGAAGAAATCAAACCTGTTTACATAAACCCTTGTATGGCTACTTAAGAGCAATTTATTTGGATTAGCCATTATCAAACAATGTGTGCATAACACAAACCTATCTTGCTTAAACCAATGTTAGTTTACAGTTTTTGCAGTAAAAGTCCACTTCTAAGCTTACCACTGACTAAACTGGTACACCTTTCATGCTGAGAAATGCATATGCTGCACATGTTAAAACTCGAACAATCTGCAAACTATATTTCTGTCACATGAAACTTGCTTACAATTTCATACGCAGTGTTAAACTGCTTAAAGAAGAGACCATTAAGCAGAGTAAACATGAGCAAAACGTGAATTTACAAAACACTCGTAAGCACTGAGTATCGAGTCTGAGCAAATGGTTTGTAAATGTCTCTTCAGTTCTGTATTTTAAATATTGCTATAACTTTACTCCATTTGTTAACTAGAGATAAGGTGCTTTCATATCTTTTTGAATATGTACTTGAACAATCTGATTCCATAGCTAATCTTGCTTTGAGCCAGAGGTTGAAGTTAGATGACCTCCTGAGGTCCCTTTCAACCTGAATTATTCTATGATTCTGTGCATTCTAGAAAATAATGTATTCCAAGTGATTGTGCTTAAGAACTACTTTCAGTTGTGTTGATAGGCATATACGCTGTTTCCTTAAGTTATCTTTTTAAAGTTTGGGACGTGTCGAATTATTCATTGGTACTAAGAAAAGCTGTAGTTGGTAATGCATGTTAAATCAGCAAAAGTCAAGGTCTTTTCTGCAACACTGTTCAACAAGCTGCTTTGTTTCTTTTTACCGAGAGGATGAATAGCTGAGGACGTTGGCACAAATTTGGCAGTAGACTGAGGAGCAACACAGTTGTACCTGCACAGACTCGCATTCTTTAAGCAAGGCTGTGTCTTATGTACGAAGCACTGAATTGAGTTTGCCTAACAAGTATTAATGAGGTAGCTACCTAGACCAGAAAAATGGAAAATAATGATTTTAAAAAATGAAACAAAAAATTCAATTTATATCCATTATGCTGACAGAGGAAGTTGCAAGAAAGCAAAAAGAAAAATAAACCTTTTCACATTTTATCATTAGGTTTTGTGCTTAATAATTAGGCATCAGGTATAATCTAAACTATGCACAGTCACTAAGATAAGCTACTGCTCCTTACTTTTACTGAAGTGGAGCTCTGTATAGTTCCCTAGATGCATAAAATATGAAATCTATTTAAAAGTAAAGAAGACTCGGCTCTCGTGAAGACCCCACCTGGAGTACTGTGTTCAGCTCTGGGGCCCCCAGCATAAGAAAGACGTGGACCTGCTCAAGCGGGTCCAGAGGAGGGCCACGAAGATGATCAGGGGGCTGGAGCACCTCCCCTGTGAAGACAGGCTGAGAGAGTTGGGGTTGTTTAGCCTAGAGAAGAAAAGGCTCCGGGGAGACCTTATAGTGGCCTTCCAGTACTTAAAGGGGGCCTACAGGAAAGATGGGGAGGGACTCTTTATCAGGGAGTGTAGTGATAGGACGAGGGGTAACAGTTTTAGACTGAAAGAGGGTAGATTTAGATTAGATATTGGGAAGAAGTTCTTTACTGTGAGGGTGGTGAGGCACTGGAACAGGTTGCCCAGAGAGGTTGTGGATGCCCCATTCCTGGAAGTGTTCAAGGCCAGGTTGGATGGGGCTTTGAGCAACCTGGTCTAGTGGAAGGTGTCCCTGCCCATGGCAGGGGGGTTGGAACTAGATGATCTTTAAGGTCCCTTCCAACCCAAACCATTCTATGATAACCAAAACAACACATGACAATTTATTGCAGAAATCAAAAAGCATGTCAGATTTACATAATAATATATTAAGAATTGCAGAAATGATAAAAACAATTTAGTGTCTTTGGGACATTGGAAAAGTTTAGGTTTGCCCCAAGGAAGAAGTGTGTTTAGGTTTCTAGAGAAAGAATAACTGACAAGGAAGAGGCGAAATCACTTGGGGGGGGGGGAGTAAATAAATCTAGATTCTTGTTAAAGGATAGAGAAAGGTTATAATTGTATTGTTATAGATGAAGGGGACCGTTTCCTTCTCCTAATTCCCAGAAATTTTACCTTGTTCTTCCCCTTCTTCCTCCTTCCCAAGAACTGTGTGGATGGGAACATCTCAATCTCATGGTGGTGGCTTCTTCACCCACTTGTGGAATAGGTCTTGAGAATGGGTCAGATCGATTTCTTCCTGCTGTCCCAACCCCCTAAGTTTCTGGCAGGATCTTCTCTCCATGCTAATGCTTGGTTCATTTGTGATAATTTATCTTCCGACTGCAAACTGCTTGATATTACTCAATTGGCTTTGCAGAGCCAGAGTAGCATAAATCATAACTTCTTCCTTGTTCTGTCTGATAGTATAGCCTCCAGCTGCCAGACAGAGAAGGAAGTGTTTTCCAGGGAACCCTATGTATTCCACAACCTGAGCAGCTTAATTAATGGCTATAGAATTTTGATATAAATCTCAATCTCATGTATTCAAGACTTACTTAAAATGTAATACATGGCCCTGCCAGAACAAGAGAGTTAGCTCTCTCTTCAGGTATTCTCAGGATACTTCTAAACAGAACCCACCAACTCTGTCCTACTGTTAGGAAATCTAAGTCACTGAAAGACTGACATCACTTAATTTCTGGATTCAATTTTTCCCATCCTCCCACAATACTACATATTGATTTACAAGAGCTTTTTTATTCTCCACTTAAAAAATTAAATAATGCTTGGGGAAAAAAAAGGCAGAGGGAGGACACGGAACAGTGCAAACCAATTGGGAATTTTGTCAGGTTTTGTGCCTCCTCTTAGTTTCAAAGTACTACCACAATGTACAGACACTATGTATTAAAACATACTCACAGCTCAGATTCCATTTGCTCCTCTTGCTTACACTTTCTTTCTGTCAGCTCTCTCTCATGTTGGCCTTGTAACATGTTTCTTCTATGAGCTCCTTGAAAGTTTCTCCCTCCTTTTTTCTTCTGTTTTTATTTAGGGTTTTAGGGTGAGAAGAGAGAAGGAGTCTTTAGATTACTGAACGTCAAAAACATTAATAGTTAAACCTGCCTGCTCTAGATGTCTACACATTATTGCTCTAGTCCATGAAACACCCTGATGAGAGTTAGCATTCCTCTGTAACTAAATCCAAATCTTTTATATGCAGATGAGAAGCTGAGTTTTATTAGTGCTTTCTCTCAGATATGGAGAAGAATATCCCAAACACCAAGAAACCCAAAGCCATTCCCAAATGATCAGCTAGAGACAGCTTCCTATCTTTCAAAAATATATTTCACAGACCCCACAGATTCTCAACGCTCAGGACAAAAAAATATATGCATTCAAGTAAGCATATTAAAACAAACAAACAAACAAACAAACAAACAAACTTTTGCTACAATAAATCACTTGCATTTAAATCCATCTTTTAAAAAAATAAAGTATTAGAAAATTTTTTTCTTTGTAAATATCTAAAAGTTATTGAAAGGATTATTTGACAGAAAGGAATTCTGCAACTTCTCCTTTCCAAGACATGCATCTATGTTAGCCAGACGCAAGGCTCCAACACTTAATAGACAAAATTGAAGACCTAGTATTAGCTTTAAGAAATATTTTCAGTGAACTACTGTTCTTTACAATAAGTAAGTCAATAAAGAGCAATATACCTTATCACCTTCATGTTCTCCTTCATCCTCTTCAGAATCAGACGCTGATGCAGAACCCACTTGGGAAGTATTTCTCCTTTTTGGTTCGGTCTCCCTCTTTGCTTCTCTTCTATCAAATTCCTTCCTCGATTTGTCGTCTTCCTTCTGACTCTCCTCATCTTTTTCCCCTTGTTTTTTGGGCTTTTCTTCCAGTCCTTTTTTCTTTGTCTTCTCCTCTTCATGAACACTAAAACACAGTAAATTATTTAAGCTTCATATTCATTATCTATACCCAGTTTAAAAGAGAACCTAACTCCCAATTCAAGAAGATGTACTTCTTAGTTTTTACTATCAAATACTCCACCTGCACAAAGTTGGATCACTCTTAGATCTTTCATTTCATAGGATCATAGGATAATTCAGGTTGGAAGGGGCCTCTGGAAGTCTCTTGTCCAACCCCTTGCTGGGGGTGGTTCAGACCAGGTTACTCAGGGCTTTCTCCAGTCTGGTCTTGAAAACCTCCAAGGATGGAGACTGGACAACCTCTCTGGGCAACCTGCCCCACTGCTTGACTGTCCTCAGGGTGAAAAAGTATTTCCCTATATCCAGTCTGATCCTCTCTTGTTTCAATTTATGCCCGTTGCCTCTCATCCTCCCACCATGCACCGTCGTGATGAGCCTGGCTCCTTCTTCTTGATGAACTCCTTGTAGGTAGTGGAAGGCTGTTATTAGATCTCCCCCAAAGCCTTCTCTTCTCCAGGCTGAACAAGCCCAGTTCCCTCAGACCCTCCTCATAGGATGTGTTCCAGCCCTCTGACCAGCTTGGTGGCCCTCTGCTGAACTCGCTCCAGTTAGTCAGCATCTTTCTTGTATTGGGGGACCCAGAATTCTAGATGTGGTCTAACAAGTGCTGAATAGAGGGGGATAATCACTTCTCTAATCTACTGCTGTGGTGGGTTGACCTTGGCTGGCCACCAGATACCCACCAAGCCACTCTGTCACTCCCCCTCCTCAGCAGGACAGGGGGAGAAAATAAGATGAAAAACTGGTGAATCGAGATAAAGGCGGTTCAATGAAAGAAAGCAAAGGCCGCGGCCAGAAACAAAGAAGAAAAAAAAAAAAAAAAAAAAGATTTATTCTCTACTTCCCATCAGCAGGCCATGTCCAGCCACTTCCTGGGAAGTAGGGCCTCAGTACGCATAGTGATTGCTTCGGAAGACAAACGCCTTAATAACGAATGCCCCTCCTCCCCCTCCTTTCTCTTAGCTTTTATTGCTGAGCATGACGTCATATGGTATGGAATATCCCTCTGGTCAGTTTGGGTCAGCTGTCCTGGCTATGTCCCCTCCCAATCTCTTGCCTACCCTCCAGCCTTTGGGGGGGGTGGGGGGGTGGTGGTGAGACAGCCTTGATGCTGTGGGAGCACTGCTCAGCAGTAGCCAAAACATTGGTGTGCTATCAACACTGTTCTAGCTACAAATACAAAGCACAGCACTATGAGGGCTGCTATGGGGAAAGTTAACTCCATCCCAGCCAGACCCAATACAACTGCCTACGCTCCTGTTCATACAACTGCCTATGCTCCTGTTCATACAGCCCAGGATACTGTTGGCCTCCCTTGCTGCCAGGGCACACTGTTGGCTCATGGTCAGCTTTCTGTCTACCAGGATCCCCAGGTCCTTTTCAGAAGAGCTGCTGCTCCACAGTCAGTCCCCAGCCTGTACCATTGCCAGGGGTTCTTCCTTCCCAGGGGCAGGACTTTGCATCTGTGCTGGTTGAATTTCATGAGGTTCCTGTCAGCTTGTTCCTCCAACCTGTCTAGTTATCTCTGGATGGCAGCTCTGCCCTCAAGTGTATTGACTGCCCCCCCCCCCCCCCCATTTGCTGTCATCTGCAAACTTGAAGAGATAGACCCCTCCAGTATTCCACTTGTTACCAGCGTCCAGGTAGAAAACAACCTATTAACCCCTGTCTTCTGAGCCCAATCATCCAACCACTTTTTTACCCATCTGGTTGTCCACCCATCCTGACTGCAACATTTAACTTATACTGAGTACTACAAGGAAAATGCTGGGCAGGAACTCAGTAAGTCATGACAGCTCATCAAATGCAACCACTTGGTTTACAATAAAGACAGGCATTTTGTATAAAAAGCCAACTCACATGTCGGTCTCCGAAGGACAAGGTGGTTTCACCAATTTGGGTCTCCCTCTTGTTTTTGGAACCTTTACTTCAGTAGCTAATTATACAAAAAGAACAGGTTAGTCTACAGCCACCACCCGTTCCTTATCTAAAAGGGTTGTTTCTCGTGTCAACACATAGAAGCAACACTTGAGTCAAACTTAGTAGAGTAAATACTCTATTTAAAAAAATTCAAACGTCGGAACTGTGTATCAAAGTTTAATCGAGATCCCTCTGAAAAATTAAAATCTCAACCAACACTTTGGTACTTTAAGATAGCAGTCTAAGAGGTTTAAGCCATCTATTCCTGTGCCTTTTCCACCCAGTGCACTCAGAATGGTCCTGCCTCATGTTACGCAGCTAATAAAAAAAAAGAAGCCTGAAACAAGAGAATAAGACAACAATAATAAGTGGGGGGGAAAGACTTAAGTAATTTAGTGTGCAAATCTAAACTCAGCCTATTTATTAGTAGTAGTCTTAAGAGCTTCATGGAGCTTCCATCCCTTTCCCTGAGAGTAAATCAGTGTCAAGAAACTCTACCACCACACTGAGGTATACAGCACAGTTCTACATTTTCTCAATTTCACCATGTTTCAGTGTTAAAGCGAGCTAAATAGTTTATCTGCCTTCTCGACGTTTATACCCTTCAAATTCTGTAAAATGAAAATACTTAGTATGCTGCCATTATGGATTGAAATTTATGGAACATGCTTATCTGCTATCCCCAGTGAACAGTCTGTTAGGAATAAAACTAACAGCCCAGTGTTTGAAGTGCTGCTGATGTTAGTGTGGAGCACTGCTAAGCAAGAGATGCAAGCATCATATTAATGCAAGAGAATGCTGCACAGTACATCATCTAGTAACACATTTCCCATAGGGTGCCAAAGCATCTCTTGTAAAGGTCCTTTCCTGCTCTTACAGACAATAGCTTGTATAAACACAATTCATTTGAAAGATCAATATAATCCCACACACATTAAAATATTTAAAATGTTCATTTAATAAATATAATGAAAGTGGGTGAAGTACTAAGGTAATACTTCATTTCCTCACATCTAGTCTTAAATAGTTTGCCTTGAGAGCTAACTATGGTTGTGTTTTCTAAAAGTTATTTTCATAATGCCACCAGATACAGGTGAGTATAAAGTATTAAATTATCTGTTTCCCAGACTAAATGCTCATATAGCATATATTTAAGTGCTCCAATAACTTTCCCCATGTTAGCAGTAAACAAATTTAAAACATTTCCTTCAAGAATACTTGCAAACTTGCCATAAGAATTACAATTAAATCATTGCTACTTTCACAAACAAGTACTGCAGAACTATTAGCAAAATCTTTAAAATTACATGCTGCTTCTAATAGCTATATTTTCTTCTCAGTTGTCTATCGGTCTACAGAGATTTCCTTTAAACGTCTTTTCAGCAAAATCTCTCCAGCTCTTCACTTGTTTTTACTGTCCTCTGAGCTCTACCTATAGACAGTCTCCTTCCCCCCATTTTTTTAAAACTTGTTTTATGGATATTCTAACACAACTTAAGTACCAATGTTATACACCTTTGAGTAATATAAACCTTTGTGAAGCCACAGTGAAACAGAGGTCTTATTGCATAGTCTGTAAGTTAGCAGAATCCTATGGAGGCTTTCCTAAAGGTGATACTTGCAAGGGGATACAATGATCCTTATTTCAGAGGACCCAGCATAACCATAAACATTTTAAGGCCCTTTATGTGCTAAATTGCTAAATACCTCAGGTTGCCATGTAGGATAGTTTAGATGTGTATATATGTATATATATATTTATATATATATATATAAAAAAAAAAAATTGGAAGTTTACATATTAGGAAATATTCTGTAATACTCCGGAGATCTGGGGGCAATAAATCCTCCAACCATCTCTATTAAGTTATTTTGTATGGGGAAAAATAAATAAAATTCCTTTTTGTTTAAAGTTACCTGCTGGTCTTCCCCTTTTAGGGCTTATTTTTGGAGTCACAGCCACTGCAGCTGCTACCACTGCAGCTTCCGCAGCTTCAGCTTGTTTTTCAGCCTAATTTAAAGAAAGCAATTCACAAATTAAAACCATAGACCCTCTCCCCGTAAAGCAGCTATTTCTTACTTGCTTCCTAAAATATTGCATAAAATATATTTCTAAACCGCTAAAAAATAAACAAACTAGTTTAGTAGAGTAAGGATGCATAAAAAACCCAATAGGTTCTGGATAAAAATTCATAAATATTTGGGACAAAGCACTCTGTTTATAAGGGGGAAAGTAAACCTTAAATGATTGTTGCAGTGGTCACTACAAACAAACTGGAGCAATATGCTGCAATCATTCAGGTTTTATAACTCAGTGGAAGAAACCCCACTGCTAAAATCCAGAAGAAGGATGTGAAAAGTTTTCTAGCAAACCAATACATTAGTGCTGGTTGGAGTGAAAGGAAGCTACAAGCTTGAATGTGCACGCTGCTGATGGCATGGTCCTGCAGTCAACACAAACTTCCTTTTCTTTTTCCAGCACAAAAAGAATATTGAATTCCATCTTCTACGCCTCCAAGGGCATTGAGTTTGGTACTGGCACCAGTGTCAGAACTACAGTAAAAAACTGTTTGGCTTATTATTCAGGAATGCCTGAATGGAATACAAATCAGATCCTGAATAACTGCATTCACAGCTTGGCATGTTGACTTGAGCTCAATTGGTGGTGGTGGGGGGGGGGATGACAGTCCTCTCAAGGAGAGAAGCTGGCATCACTAACTGCTTCAGTCTTCCAAACTTCATCTACTGCTGAATGTGCATCAACACACTGAGGATCTAGTCTTATTCCAGGTCAATGAATTTTAAAATAAGACTTATGTCTGAAATTCTTTATATGCCTATTAATGTTGCTTTATTATTTTTCTAGAGCATCAGGTGAAGGGAGAGAGCTTGAAAATCCAAAGGAATCTCTTTGAAAAGAAATGATGCCACTGGAGTCTTTTTTTTTTTTAATACAAAATAGAAGTTATTAAGTTTTGCATTTGAAATCTACAGACCAAAAGTTTTAAAAATTTTATAAGCATATGAGTTTGTGTGGCGCGGTTTTTTTTGGTAGCGGGGGAGGGGGCCGCAGGGGCGGCTCCTGTGAGAAGCTGCTAGAAGCTCCCCTGGCTCCAAGTCGGACCCGCCTCTGGCCCAGGCTGACCCAATCAGTGACGGTGGTAGCGCCTCTGGGATAACATATTTAAGAAGGGGAACCTGCAGTGAGTAGGGGGATTGGAATGTGAGAGGAACACCTGTGCAGGTACCGAGGTCAGTGAAGGGGGAGGGGTACCTGAGGAGGTTGATGCCCCTGCAGCCCGTGGTGAGGTGGCAGGCTGTCCCCCTGCAGCCCATGGAGGTGAACGGTGGAGCAGATGCCCACTTGCAGGCTGTGGAGAAGCTCACGCTGGAGCAGTCAGATGCCCCGAAGATGGCCGTGACTTCATGGGAAAGCTCGTGCTGAAGCAGTTTGTGACTGAAGATCGGCCCGCGGAAAGGACCCCCGCCAGGGAAGTTCGGGAAGAACTGCAGCCCGCGGAAAGGACTCGCGTTGGAGACGTTCGTGAAGGACTGTCTCCTGTGGGAGGGGCCCCACGGTGGAGCAGGGGACGGGTGAGGAGCCCTCCCCCTGAGGAGGAAGGAGAGGCAGAGACAATGTGTGGCGAGCTGACCCCAACCCCCATCCCCTGTTCCCCTGCGCCGCTGGGGGGAGGAGGTAGAGAGAACCGGGAGTGGAGTTGAGCCGGGAAGGAGGGAGGGGTGGGGGGAAGGTGTTCTAAGGTTTGGTTTTACTTCCTAATATCCTTGTTTTGTTTTGATTTGTAGTAAATTAAATTGATTTTGTTTCTTCCCCAAGTTGAGCCTGTCTTTTGCCCGTGACCATAAGTGGGGAGTGATCCCTCCCAGTCCTTATCTCGACCCACGAGCCTGCCTTTATATTTTCTCCTCATCCCACCGTGGCCAGGGGCGGAGGAGTGAGCGAGAGGCTGCGTAGTGCTTTGTTACCGGCTGGGTTTAAACCACGACAGACAGCTGACCTGAACTGACCAAAAAGTTATTCCATACCATATAATGACATGTTCAGCAATAAAAGGTGGCGGGGAAGGGGAGGTATTCTTTCCAAAGTAGCCGTTGCTTGGGAACTGGCTGGGCATTGGTCTGCTGGTGGTGAGTGATTGCTTTTGCATCACTTTTTTTTTTTTTTTTTTTTTTACTTTCTCCCCCCCGCCCCTTATTAAACTATCTTTATCTCGACCCACAAGTTTTCTCGCTTTGGCCCTTCCAATTGTCTCCCCCATCTCTTGGGGAGCAGGGGGGGGAAGTGAGCGAGCAACTGGGTAGGGGCTTACCTGGCAGCTGGGGTTAACCCACCTGTCGTGGCCCCATACAAAACCATTTCTCTTTCAGGTCACTCGATAGAGAGGGCTCACAATCTGACTGTAACCTGGAATACGCTTTCTCCAGAAACTCACAATGTCTAGGAAATCTTGCGTTTCTTTTGTGTTATCTGGTGGGGACATGGCTGGTTTTTTGTTGATCACATCCATTGGGATATGTCCTGGTTTCAGCTGGGATAGAGTTAATTGTCTTCCTAGTAGCTGGTACAGTGCTATGTTTTTGAGTTTGGTATGAGAAGAATGTTGTTAACACTGATGTTTTCAGTTGTTGCTAAGTAATGTTTAGTCTGAAGTCAAGGATTTTTCAGCTTCTCATGCCCAGCCAGCAAGAAGGCTGGAGGGGCACAAGAAGTTGGGAGGGGACAGAGCCAGGGCAGCTGACCCAAAGTGGCCAACGGGGTATTCCATACCATGTGATGTCACATCTAGTATATAAACTGGGGGGAATGGGGGTGGGGGGATCGCTGCTCGGGGACTAACTGGGCGTCGGTCAGTGAGCAATTGCACTGTGCATTATTTCTATATTCCAATCCTTTTATTATTACTGTTGTCATTTTATTAGTGTTATCATTATCATTATTAGTTTCTTCTTTTTATTTTCTATTAAACCGTTCTTATCTCAACCCACGAGTTTTAACTTTTTTTTTTTTTTTTCCAATTCTCTCCCCCATCCTGCTGAGTGGGGGGGGGGAGTGAGTGAGTGAGCTGCTGTGTGGTGCTTAGTTGCTGGCTGGGGTTAAACCATGACAGTCCATTTTGGTGCCCAACGTGTGGCCCGAAGGGTTGAGATAATGACAAACCTGACCAGAGCTTGTAAAAACAAATTCGTTACAAGCATTCATTATATTGGTCTAATAGTCGCTGCTCACTATGTTGATTTATGTGTTCTTAGAATTTTTGCTCTCATTTTTAAGTTCTGTTATGTATCACCTCGCTTGCTGTATGTAGTCCCTGTGCTGCTGCTTATCATCTGTGGGAGGTGGATTAAGGTTTTTGCTTTGATGTATTGTATAACACTGGTTTATGGTATGATAAAGTCATCGGTTGTGGGATTAATCTGGTATTTGCACTCAGCACTGTCATCACCTCTATATTTCAGGAGCCATCTGTGGGAAACTGTTAATAATTACACCATTTACCTTTCCTCCTCGGAGAGCCAATCTATGGGTGGGGTACCTTTCTTCCCTTTTCCCTTTTCCTTCAGTCCAGTTACAATAGTGTTTGAGAATTTTGAAAAATTTGAATACCCTTGGGATGTTGAGACCAGCACGGTCCTAGTCCTACTGCTAGGAATTAGCATGCTCCTGAATGTGGTTCAGGCCTTGTTTAAGGTTAAACAACTATTTAAGAAGATCACCCAGAGATCTGCCCCGAGGCTGGATAATTATGAGTGGCAGGGTGTGTGGGGTAGTATGGGCAATTACCTAGGACAGTGGACACCTCCAATGTTTTGGAAATTCACCTCTGAACAAGTGCAGAATCCGGAAGAACTAGTAAAATATTTGGAAAAGGTATGCTGTTGTCCTGGCAACTCCAGAGAGATGCAAATCTCTGCAACGTGCTGGCACCTGGCCCATGCCTCTTGAGCCCTGTTCAACACCACTTACTGCCCTCAAGGGGATTTGATTTTAGGTGAGAATAGCCAGAATTAAACTGTATGATATTAGTTGCTGTATAACCCTGCTACTGCATGTTATCATTACTATAATTGTTATATGCTATATCCATAGTACTACAGTAAGAATCACTTGGATCAAGCAAGAATGAACTGTGATAAAACTGAGCGAAGCGCGGTAGTGATGGAACCAGGACTGACTCCAGCATGCAACAATCCAATGGTGCACACCATCCTCCTGCTGCGTCCAATGTCGCCTCGTCACACTGCACTGAAGCCCGATCCTGCTCTGCCGACTGAGAGGACTTTGCACCATCCTTCCTGCCCAGAAAGACTGGTATGACAGATGGAGCCCAGAGTTGGGAACTAAATGAACTCAACAAACTTTTTTTTATGAATATGACCCATAAACTAAAAGAATGATGTCTCTGTGTGTGTGTATACATATATATATATCTTTCTCTATATATCTCAAAGAACAGAAAAGGTGGTGATGATTGACTAGGATGTGACTGAAGGTATGGGAACTGAGCATGATGTCAATGGCCTAGAATAAGGGGTGGATACTGTCCTGGTTTCAGCTGGGATAGAGTTAATTGTCTTCCTAGTAGCTGGTATAGTACTATGTTTTGAGTTAGGTACGAGAAGAATCTTGATAACACTGATGTTTTCAGTTGTTGCTAAGTAATGTTTAGTCTGAAGTCGAGGATTTTTCAGCTTCTCATGCCCAGCCAGCAAGAAGGCTGGAGGGGCACAAGAAGTTGGGAGGGGACACAGCCAGGGCAGCTGACCCCAACTGGCCAAAGGAATATTCCATACCATGTGATGTCACATCTAGTATAGAAACTGGGGGGAGTGGGCTTGGGGGCATTGCTGCTTGGGGACTAACTGGGCATCGATCGGTGGGTGGTGAGCAATTGCACTGTGCATCACTTGCATATTCTAATCCTTTTATTATTACTGTTGTCACTTTATTAGTGTTATCATTATTAGTTTCTTCTTTTCTGTTCTATTAAACCGTTCTTATCTCAACCCACGAGTTGTACTTCTTTTCCTGATTCTCTCCCCCATCCCACTGGGTGTGTGGGGAAGTGAGTGAGTGGCTGCGTGGTGCTTAGTTGCTGGCTGGGGTTAAACCATGACATGGGGTTAACCGACAACAACTCCGTTCTGACTCTATGGTCCATGCTGGTTATATTTCATTTCCCTTATATGTTTTTTTTGGACAGAATTAGCTTTCTTTAGCCTTGATACCCCTACCTACTCCTAATTAAGCACAAGCAGTTAGCATACCAGAGCAATGACATAACCCAGTTAGTGCTCATACCGTACTTCTGCCCTTGAAGAGTTTTCATCACACCTCTGGTTCCCATCAGAGGCCTTAGCTAGTTTTGAAGCCTAATATTCTAGCGGGACCTCTTGCTCGCAGCCTGTCAGAACAGTAGCTGGTGATAAGGTTCCAATTGCGACAGGCCACGATTGGATGGGAAGCATGATTGCTTGGGCTGTCACCCCCTTAGGGAAAGGGAAAACATGGTGGTGGGGGGGTGGTAGTGTTTGCAGATGGACTGGGACATACAGTATCAGTAATATTACAAAACAGAGAAATTAAATGTATACCTACATGCACACTGACTTTAACCCCTTGTGAACCTCATTATACACAGGAAGATGAACCCTATTTTGGTATGGATAGCAGTCTCGACTTTGCCTTTAACAGTGGCACAAACCACCACCCCCAAGTGCTGGTTGTAAGCTACTGTGCCACTGTGGAGTGAGAGGGAATCATATGAAATGAACCATAACAAAAAAAAGATATTGGAGGATTCACAGTATGGTAAAGAAATTGAAGGGGAATGTGTTACTGTATAATAATCCCTACTGGTAATACAACCCAGTTACCTCAGAATAGCAGCTAGAGTGGAGCAGGTAAAAATGAAGCCTGGTATGTAGGCTATATTAGTGAACATAAAGGACTTCTCACCAGTATGATGAGTAGACTTAATTAGACCACTGACTTCACAAGTATTTATAAATGTACCCAAAACAATCTAAAATTAGAATTTAAATATGAGATCCTATCTAATGGAAGAAATACAAACCAACACTAGTGAATTAACCTCAATATTATCTTGGCAAAGAACATTGTGAACCCTGCAATTTGTAACACCACCCTCCAACATATTTACCATAGGCAAGTGGCAAACTTTACTTGGAGTAATCCAATAAGAGAGAGTACCACATCAAGTGGGACTGGAATGTAAGTTGACACAATACTACCTGTGCACCTTTTATTATGAGGATTCAACATGCCCTGTTCCCTGAACAAGGCATCCACAGACGAACTAAGAGAAACATATCAGGAATGCTAGGACTTGGAGGAGTTGCCCTAAACACCATGGATATCCAAGCCCAGCTGCAACTGGTTGGACAACTAACATCTCAGTGCCTTGAGGGGCTAGCTAAAGCTGCTATCCGATTAGAAATGGCTCACCTCCAATTGCACTGAATAGAAAGAAGGACCTGGGAAGTAATGAAAAATGTATCGAAGACTATTTCTACTGGTGTTCAGAATGACTCTTTGGACACTACCTGCCAAAGTATGCAACTGGCCAGTTTACTAATAATGAACAAGTATGGTTAATCTGCAAAGGAAAACATTGGGATAGCAGAGCCCATATGTTACATCTTCCTAGTACCTCAACAGAAGTACTTAGCTGTGAGCTGCACACCTAAGATGCGAGGGCACTTCTAAGAATTAGGTGGAAAAAACAACCTGTGTGGGCTACATAGGTCCAAGGAGTGGAATTACCAGCCATAATGGCTGGTCAGTTATGGATGCACAGATTGACATCTCCATGGCTATGAATAGACAGTAAACAAAACAAAATAGTCCCTGTAGACATTTGAGATAGGGTTCTATGCATTAATAATCACTCTTTCACAGAGGCAATACATTGTCAAACTCCTTCACATTGTCGTGGTTTAACCCCAGCCAGCAACTAAGCACCACGCAGCTGCTCACTCACTCCCCCCCACCCAGTGGGATGGGGGAGAGAATCAGAAAAAGAAGTAAAACTCATAGGTTGAGATAAGAACGGTTTAATAGAACAGAAAAGAAGAAACTAATAATGATAATAATAACAATAATAAAATGACAATAATAATAATAAAAGGACTGGAATATACAAGTGATGCACAATGCAATTGCTCACCACTCGCCGATCAGCACCCAGTTAGTCCCCGAGTGGCCATCCCCCCACCCTCACCTCCCCCAGTTTATATACTAGACATGACGTCACATGGTATGGAATACCCCGTTGGCCACTTTGGGTCAGCTGCCCTGGCTCTGTCCCCTCCCAACTTCTTGTGCCCCTCCAGCTTTCTCGCTGGCTGGGCATGAGAAGCTGAAAAATCCTTGACTTCAGACTAAACATTACTTAGCAACAACTGAAAACATCAGTGTTATCAAGATTCTTCTCATACCGAACTCAAAACATAGCACTGTACCAGCTACTAGGAAGACAATTAACACTATCCCAGCTGAAACCAGGACAGTATCCACCCCTTATTCTAGGCCATTGACATCATGCTCAGTTCCCATACCTTCGGTTACATCCTAGTGAATCATCATCACCTTTTCCGTCCCTTTGAGACATATAAACAATGAGATATTGTGTGGATTGTCCTGCTCATAGTTCACAAAGGAGTTTCACCTTGTCTAGCGCACACAGGCGACTCATGGGGGGGTTACAAAAGGGACCCAGCCTTGGATTGCCTTGAGGCCCTGTCTCTCTGCAGAGATGACTCACGGGGGAGCTGTGTAGACAGCTTAGCCCTGGGTTGTCTGATAAACCCTAAACTAAACAGGGCAGTGGCTGTGCCATTCAAAGAACCAAAACCTGAACTGAGCCTTGAAATCCCTTAACAAATAGTATGCCCTGAGTCTCAATCCAACCACTATTCAGTTGCCTGGGGAAGCAAGGTAAAAAAACCCCAAAACCTGGAGGGTTTCAGCTTCAGTTTCAAATGACAACCTTGTGTATTCAAACAAGCACAGACCAACAAAGGAAAGATAAGGGGAAACTCCACTCAGATATACATAATCCATTTAGGCACATATCATAATCCACTCAGAGAGAGTCATACACACCATTCCACAAGTCAGGGGATAAAAACTCTAAGATTCAGGTTGGAAATGGGGGAGTCACTTCTCCAACTATACAGTTGGCTTGTGAAGGAAACCCTTCCCCCTGCCTTGATCGGGACGCCAGTCGAGGTAGCTTCCCTGGGATTGAAAGCCCTTACCTGGAGGGGTAAGTGAATATTGTTTATGGTTTAAGTTTGTAAACACGTGTGTGCTTGTGGTTGTCTGTGAATCGCTTGTGGTTGTAATAGTGTACTACTCTTGCCTTAAAAAATTGCAATAGTGCATTCCTCCATTGTATCTGTAACACCTGCAATAGGGGCGTGTTAAGTCTGTAAGTGAAGTTCAAATAAATCATTTGCTTGAACCTTGCAGTTAAGTCTGTGAGTGAAGTTCAAGTCATTTGCTTGAACCTTGCAGTGAAGTCCTTTTCTGTCACAGAGATATATATATATATATGCATATACACACAGAGATATCATTCCTTTAGTTTATGGGTCGTGTTCATAAAATGTTCGTTGAGTTCATTTAGTTCCCGACTCTGGGCTCCATCTGTTGATAGCATATGTCCATACATTCTGTATGGTATCTCTAAATATTTTGATGGTTTTAATATTTTGTACCAGCCGTGGAAACTGGTTTGCTGCTAGGTGAACTGTAAAAGTGAGATTTAGTAAATAATTATTAGAAATCTTATACTAACACTATGATTGAAACACTAGACAAAAGTATAGCCAAGCAATTAACTACTAGAGGCAGTTACTCCTAAGTTTTGCAGTTCTTTGCTCTTATGACTAGATGTTCCTGTATGCTAGATGAGAACAATGTTGAAACTGACCACGCGTGATTGAAACTGCGTTAACCTTCAAGATCAAAGAACAAGGACAAGAATAAAGACTTCAAGGACAGCCAACAAGAACTTCAAATGGGTCGGTGGTCGCAAAAGCAGCCCTTCGACTCAAATGGATCCTTCACTGTGCGTGATCGGATGTAGGCAGTACTAGGATAATCAGTTGCAATCATTTTTATGTATATGTATACTAATCTGATTAATATGCAATTAGTTATTCTATATAACCTGTTTGTGCTACAGCTGTGGTATGCACGCTAGGTGGAACTATCCCCCGTGCATCCAGTGCTGCAATAAAGAATGCCTGCTTTCTAAAACTCCAAAATGAGTCTTAGAGAGTTTCTTCGACCGGCTTTTCGGTATCACTGTCATACCAGTCTTTCTGGGCAGGAGGGATGGTGCAAAGTCCTCTCAGTTGGCAGAGCAGGATTGGGCTTCAGTGCAGTGTGATGAGGTGACATTGGACGCAGCAGGAGTGTGGGAGAATTTGTGGGAGAACTTGTGGGAGAACGAGGGAAACTGCGTAAGGCACAACTGTTATTCTCTGTTTGCTAGCACAAGACACTACTGTTCTTTGTTATAAGTTTGTTGAAGTAAGCACAAAAGTAGAACAAGGTCGGGCCTACGTGACTGATAACAGGAGGGCAACGTGACCGAAGACAGGGTGCAAGACAGCATGCAGGTGGAGGAACTATTCGCGTGATCAGAAGACCTTATCCAATTAGACTATTGTTTAAGCGCGTGAACGGCACATGTTAACCAATCAACAAATGGCTTATGTGTGAGTAGATATTAGAAACATATATAACCGAGTGTTGCGCAGTTAATAAACGGAGAAACCGTTTGATCCACAGTATCTGTGTTGGTCTGTTTTCTCCCCAGGGCGAGTCCCTGGCGATGCGTCGTTTTCCCTAGATTGTCGCAGCGGAGAAAGTGCGGCAAGTGGTGACCCCGACGCAGACGCGGGCGCGGAGTGTGCGAGTGTTTTGCCTGGCCAGGCGATTGGAAGATGGCCCTCGGGGCGATCCTGCCGGTGACGATGGCATCCATCGGAATAATTATTAAGGTACTAAAGGCGGTAGGCAGGGACGTGGACTGTGGAGTGCATACGGCTCCAGTCACGAGTCTCATCCAGTGGATGATACAACGGGGCTTCATAGTAAAGCCGGGAGAGATATTTGATGCGTCGCGGCTGCAGGCTGCGCGCGAGGAGTTGGTGGAGGAGTGTTTGAGTGGAAAGAAAGGAGCTGCGGATAAGCTCGCAGCTCTTGGTTCAGTGTTGAACGTATTGAGGAAGGGGAGAGAGGCAAAGGCGGTTTGGACGGCGGCTACAGCGGTATTGCACGGAGAGGCGAGTAGAGAGGTGGTTGATTTGTTAGAGGTACAGGCTGACAAAGAGAGTAAAGACGCTACAGGAGTCGGAGGCGAGGAGATGTTGGGAAAAGAAGTAGAGAGAGTGGAAGGAGCGGGGGATGCTCCGGACGCCTTAGCGTTTCCAGTCTCTCGCGGGCAATTAGAGGATTCTTTTTTTGGGTATCCACCTCTCCCCCCGCCAGGATTGTTTTCACATGAGTCAGAGGAGCCCTCTAAGTATGTCCCGCCAGCGAGTAGTACGACCACGGGTCCTAGTGCACCCCCGGTGTCTATGATAGAGGTACATTCGGATGAAAAAGAACGTTGCATTAGAAAGAAATTGCAAGCAGAAGCAGTTCCATTGCCGGACTCGGATGAGGAGAGTCCACTGAATGCAAAACAGAATCAGATCACTGAGGTAACGGAGGTTTTGACGAAATTTTAAAACTTAGCGGTGACTATTGAACAGACAGTACAGCATGCTCAAAGTGTTGTAGGTCGTGCGGCACAGCCTCCGGTGTTTACGGATTGGAAGTTAATAGCAAAAAATTGTGTTCTAGAGGGTGTGGATTTCAAACCTTCAGATGAAGGGGGAGTATTAGCGTGTCCGTTGTTAATCACTCAAGATGGACCTAGATGGCAACCACTAGATTACAAATTAGTGAAGGAATGGCAAACGAGCTGTAGAGATGATGGACTGCAAGGCCCAAGGACGCGAGCTCTGTTAGATGTGATTTATGCTCAGCCGTTACTGCCCTTTGATTCGAGACAGCTGGCGCGTGCAGCACTTACGGCACCTTTGATGTGCCTCTGGGAGCAGGCGTTTAAAGAGGAAGCAGAAGCGGTTGTTTTGGACGCTCTTACTCCAGGACACGATTTAGTAGGGGTCTCTATGGCGCAGTTAACGGGGACCGGAGATCATGCATCCCCTCAAAATCAGGCCGGTTTGCGAGGTCGGGTGATAGCGGCTTCTTCAAAGTGTGCTAGAAATGCATTTATGAAGGTCAGTAAGTTTGAAAAGAAGAGAGTCCCGTATACAAAGGTTATTCAGAGACTTAATGAACCATATCAGGATTTCTTAGAGCGTTTGCAAAAGGCGGTGGAGGTAGCAGACATACCGGACGAGGTTAAGCCAGTTCTTGCGAAAGAATTAGCTCGTACACAAGCAAATGACCAGACAAGGCAAATTTTATCGCAATTGCCAGCAAAAGCTTCAGTAGCAGATATGATTAAACGAGTGTTAGAAGCAGAAGCTCAAACTGCAGCAGCACCTGTGGTTGCAGCAGTTACAGCTGTACTTCGCAATCGCACAAATAACAACCCGAGGAGAAACATTTCTTGCTTTGGTTGTGGGGGAAGCGGTCACGTTAGAAGCCAGTGTCCTTCAGTGTCTAGAGCCAATCTGGGCAGGACGCCAAATTCAGACCAAAAAGGGAGTTGTTTCCGCTGTGGGAAGTTAGGGCATCTTGCAAAGCAATGTCGCATGACACGGGCCGGGGAACATCAGGGAAACTACAGGGGCGGTCCCAGCACGGGGCGGGCGGGGCTGCCGGAGAACAATCCGTCCTGTCAAGCATATCCCGTAGAATGCCGAGAATCACCGACGATTGGACAGCAAAAGGACGAGCCCCTGCCCTGGAAGATGACCACCGATGGGCTTTAAAGACTACCACAGGAGTGTGGGTAGAGCAACCATCAACGGTAACATTGAAGAGAGCAGGATCGGGAAAGAGTACGGGTGGAATTTTAGTGGGTGATGGGGCTCACAAATGGGGAGTCGATATTATTCCGGGAATGTGCACTGAAACAAACGATGCTATACAAGCCACTATAGTTCCCCTCACTGAAATACCAATGTATGTTCCTGAAGATACCCCTATGGCCCATTTGGTATTAGATATGTCAAGGCGACCTACTATTGAATGTACAATGCAACCAGCGTGTGAGCGATGGGGACAGACCATATGTCAAATTAGAGCCCTTTTAGACTCTGGGGCCGATGTTACAGTAATCCCACAAGAAGTTTGGCCAGTGTCATGGCCTCTGGAAGAGACCAGCATCTCAGTAACAGGGGTTGGAGGAAGTCGAGGTACCCAAAAAAGCCTTTTGCCAATTCAAATTCAAATAAAAGGAGAGAACCAATCGACTGTTATCAAACCTTTTATCTTAAAAGGACTTCCTTTACCCCTGTTAGGGAGAGACGCTATGCAATGCTTGTCGCTGCGCATAGTTTCTGACTCACAGTTGCACACAGATCCGCATTTTTTATAGGGGCCGCTGGCCAATGCCCGCCGGCCCTAGCCATGAAGTGGAAAACTCAACAACCGGTGTGGGTTGACCAGTGGCCCCTTCCCCAAGAAAAATTGTCTCAGCTACAGCTATTAGTACAGCGTGAAGTAGAAAAGGGACATTTAGTCCCAACCACCAGTCCGTGGAATTGCCCTGTGTTTGTCATCCAAAAGAAGTCAGGTGCCTGGCGTCTTCTACATGATCTCAGAGCGGTCAATGCCGTTCTTGAAGACATGGGACCTTTACAACCAGGTTTACCTTGGCCACCCATGTTACCCCAAAACTGGCCTGTTGTAGTGATTGATATAAAAGACTGTTTCTTTTCTATTCCACTCCATCCGGACGATCAACCCAAGTTCGCGATGACGATCCCGACGATCAACAATCAAGAACCAGTGCAACTTTACCATTGGATGGTGTTACCACAGGGGATGAAAAATTCCCCAACTCTGTGTCAGTGGTTTGTTTCTCGCGCGTTGCGTCGGTTTCGGGATACACATCAAAATTGGGTTCTCTATCATTATATGGATGATATTTTGCTATGCGGGGAGGGAGACATTAACACAACTTTAAAACACTTAGTTCAAACTCTTAAAGAACATGGTCTAGAAATAGCACCTGAAAAAGTACAAACAACTGTTCCAGTGAAATATTTGGGAACACTCATTCAGAAACAGGCAGTCCAGCCTCAAAAACTACAAATTGAACACCAAGTGTCGACCTTACACGACCTACAGGTGTTGGTTGGTAACCTACAGTGGTTAAGACAATTCATTCCCATAACACACAAGGAGTTACAACCCTTGTTAGCAGATTTAGCAGGAACTCCAGATGTCGCAGCTCCTCGCACATTGACAGACACACAAAAGGCTGTGTTACAACAGATAACTACTAAACTAGCTCACAAGAGTCTCAACCGTTATACCCCAGAAATCCCATTAGAATTGCATATAACTATGCAACGAGAAGGAGCAAATGGTCTAATATATCAATTCATTGATTCACGGGTATGTCCTTTGTTATGGCTGTATACCAGTTATCCCAAACAAGCCACACCACAATTTTTAGTAGCATTGGCAGATGCAATCTCTCGAGGACGACGACGAACGCAGCAGTTATCAGGAAGAGATCCTAAATTTATTTCAACATCTGTTAGTCCCCGTAGTTTTGAACAATTACTAATGTTTGATATGTGTTTACAAGCGGCCTTAGCAGATTTTATGGGGCAAATTATCCCGGCTAGGGGTGACCCTCTCATTAAGAGTCTATTATCATCAACCTTCAAACCACAAACACCCATTTCAGAGAAACCCCTCCAAGGCCTCACTGTGTTTACAGATGCCTCTGGAACGACTCAACAGGCAGCTATAGCCTGGTTTTTGGACAATCAATGGCATACCAGAGCTTGGAAAAGCCAAGGATCTGTTCAAATTTTAGAATTACATGCTGCGTTAACTGCTTTAACGACTTGGCCTACCATCCCTCTAAATATTGTAACAGATAGCGAATATGTGTATAACTTAACACAACAATGTAAACAAAGTTTACCGGGAGGGACTGAACCAGCTCGAGAGCTGTTATCCATATTAGAGAAAAGACAAGAACTTGTATTTTTTGCACATATTAACAGTCATACACAAATACCGGGCGCTTTAACGGGGGGAAATGCTCATGCAGACAAAGCAGCAGGAACCCTCATTCAGGCAGTAGGTGTTCCCATTTTACAACAAGCCAAACTTTCTCATGAATTTTTTCATCAGGGAGCTAAAGCACTAGCAAGACAATTCCGACTACCCCCGTCTGATGCTCGAGCAGTGGTCGCTTCTTGCCCGCACTGTCGTCAAACTAACTCTTGGACATGGGGAGTTAACCCCCGCGGTCTACGACCGAATCAAATTTGGCAAACAGACATCACAGTCTATGAACCTTTCAAACCCCGGAAGTATTTACATGTTACTATAGATACTTGCAGCGGCTATATCTGCCCGACTGCTGAAACTAAAAGTAACGCCACCGCCACCATACGACATCTTTGTCACGCCATCAGTATATTAGGGGTTCCACAAGAAATAAAAACCGATAATGGCCCCAATTATATTAGTTCTCGAGTTCGCGAATTTTTAAATAAGTGGGGCATCTCACATATAACCGGAATACCCTACAATTCTACAGGACAAGCAATCGTTGAACGAGCCCATCAAACCCTAAAGACGCAGTTAGACCGTCTTAGGGAGGGGGAGAAGGTACCTGTAAGCTACCAAAATGAACTGTTAGCCAAGGCCTGCGTGGTAATAAATCATATGCCACGAGGCAACTCAGATCCATCTCAGCATCACACCGCGGCACAGCGACATTTTTCTACTGCATTGCTATCTGACCGTACGCTGGGAGCACCAGTTCGGTATCGAGATCCAATCACGATGGAATGGCAAGGGCCGGTACCCATTTTACAATGGGGGCGAGGATACGCCTGTGTCCAAACAGACTCAGGACCCAGATGGGTACCGGCCAAATGGATCCGACCAGATGTACAAGGAACCAATAAGGATTAACAGCCTACAAAGTGATACCCCCAAAACTGCGAGGAGGACTCTGTTCCATAGGACGATTGAGAGCCTGGGCACCTACAGAAGCACAATTAATCAACGTGACACGTCAAGAAAAAAGAACTGTACAGGTAACAAAATTGGACAGCTCTTGTGACGCCAACGTCCGTTTACCCACTGATTTTTTATACTTGACACTCTCATCGGTTACTCCAGTAGGACCTTGGATAAACAGAATGAATATTCAAGCTTTAGCCTGTTTTGGTTTTAAAACAAGGAAATGCCACTGCTCGAGCCATCAACGCATTAACAGCGCTTCAGGAAACGACAACAAATCAATTACAAGCACTACTTCCACCCATAGATTTTCTGCTGGCTCAATTTGAGGTAGGATGCAAACAAAACAACACCCTTTTTCCAGAATTTTGTTGTTTAGACTTTACAAACAACACCAAGACGCTGAAAACCATCAGGCAACAAGCCGAGATTATTCGACAACTCCAAGATGCCGTAAAAGTGGTAGGGATTTCAGGTATTCCTGAGGATTGGTTTGGCTGGTTGAAAAAATGGGGTTTCTCCATCATTGGAGGTCTGAGTGTTTTGGCCATTGTCTGTATGATCATTCCCTGTGCTTTGGCGCTTTTGAAAAGTATGTTAGATAGAATAGTTAAACAAACTATGCATGCTTATGTATTGTACTCACCTATTGCAAGCGAAACTGTTTAGATGAGCTTAGGGAGGGGGAATTGTGGGAGAATTTGTGGGAGAACTTGTGGGAGAACGAGGGAAACTGCGTAAGGCACAACTGTTATTCTCTGTTTGCTAGCACAAGACACTACTGTTCTTTGTTATAAGTTTGTTGAAGTAAGCACAAAAGTAGAACAAGGTCGGGCCTACGTGACTGATAACAGGAGGGCAACGTGACCGAAGACAGGGTGCAAGACAGCATGCAGGTGGAGGAACTATTCGCGTGATCAGAAGACCTTATCCAATTAGACTATTGTTTAAGCGCGTGAACGGCACATGTTAACCAATCAACAAATGGCTTATGTGTGAGTAGATATTAGAAACATATATAACCGAGTGTTGCGCAGTTAATAAACGGAGAAACCGTTTGATCCACAGTATCTGTGTTGGTCCGTTTTCTCCCCAGGGCGAGTCCCTGGCGATGCGTCGTTTTCCCTAGATTGTCGCAGCGGAGAAAGTGCGGCAAGGAGGATGGTGTGCACTGTTGGATTGTTGCATGCTGGAGTCAGTTCTGGTTCCATCACTACCGCACTTCGCTCAGTTTTATCACAGTTCATTCTTGCTTGATCTAAGTGATTCTTACTGTAGTACTATGGATATAGCATATAACAATTATAGTAACGATAACATACAGTGGCAGGGTTAAATAGCAACTAATATCATACAGTTTAATTCTGGCTATTCTCACCTAAAACCAAATCCCCTTGAGGCACACATCAGACTTGCCCATCTTTTCGCATCACCCAACCAAGTGCACCCAGGCCCTTGAGCAAAAGCAATCCCACGAATGGGTTTACCTTTGCCTGAGGCAGGAGTAACCCAGACTGTCTTCCCTAACATATTTTTCATGTGCACTACAGGGACTTTATCCCCTTCTACAGTACATAAAAGTTCTGACTGTGCAGGGCCACCCTGATTGGCAGATCCTCTGGTGTTGACTAACCAGGTGGCTTTTGCTAAATGTGTATCCCAGTGTTTGAAAGTCCCACCCCCCATTGCTTTCAATGTAGTCTTTAACAGTCCATTGTATCACTCAATTTTCCCAGAGGCTGGTGCATGATAGGGGATATGATACACCCACTCAATGCCATGCTCTTTGGCCCAGGTGTCTATGAGGTTGTTTCGGAAATGAGTCCCGTTGTCTGACTCAATTCTTTCTGGGGTGCCATGTCGCCACAAGACCTGCTTTTCAAGGCCCAGGATAGTGTTCCAGGCGGTGGCATGGGGCACAGGATATGTTTCCAGCCATCCAGTTGTGGGAGCACTTGACTCAGTGACCAACTGTGGAAACAATAATATTATTGCTCTGGTTGGCAGAAAGCCATGGGAACAGTGAAGTTCCCAGCGAAGTAATCATGCTGGAAGGACACGGAGCCAAGAATAGTGTAGAGATAAGATAGTTGCTGCTGAGTGGAAAATTTTGGAAAGTTTCTGCCTATGATTGCTGGCTGTTGCATCGGCCACAGCTAGCAGATAAAAGGACTTGTTTTGTTCAATAAAGGGTCTTCGTTTGCAACCAGCTTCGGAGTCCGTTTTCAATTGCAACAAATGGCGCCCGAACAGCCTGAGGATCCTAGGGCCTAAGACGCAGTGGGTTCGACTGCACCGGTGGCAAGCCCCGCTGAACTTCTCAAACTGCTGAAAGGAAGCAGAAGACTGTGCAGCCAAATCGCCTCTCGCTGGACGACAGGTGAGCAGCTGGGAACAATGGGGAGTGAAATGTCCCAGGAAGAGAAAGCCACATATAGTATGATGCAGCAGCTCCTGCAAAAATATCAAGCCCATATAACTGAGCATAATTTGAAAATGCTGCTAAAATGGACAAAGGCGACGTGCCCTGATCTTGACTTCGTAACTATCTTTGATCCTGAACAGTGGGTCACGATAGGAGTCAAACTCTGGGATGCAGCAACTCGAGATGACAAAATTGCTCAATCCCTATTAGGGGCTTGGAGAACTGTTTTTGAATGCTTAAAGAAACATGTTGGGACTGGTCCGGAACAGAGATCTGCTGCTGCAGAAGCTCCAGGTCCTGCAGTCCCCGGAGTTTCCGCTCCGATATTGGAACCTTCGGCTCCGCCGTTGGTAGGAGCAGTTGGGGGGGCAGAAGAGGGTAATCATGAGGATGATGATCCTTTCGACCCCGGACCTATTGATCCTGAAGCTGCACCAGACTTATATCCTCCTGATCCCTGTGATATTTGGGGAAAAATTAAACAAGAGGCTGCTAAGGCAGGGGACGCTGACATTTTACAAAACCTGCGAGCTTTTCCAGTCATCTATGAAGCCAATCGCCAGCCCCGATGGGAGGGTCTGCTATTTTCTATTATCAAAGAGATGCGCCGAACTGTGAAAGAAAATGGGTTAAAATCTCCATTTACTATGAATTTTTTAAGATCTATTTTCGAGAGCTATGTGTTATGTCCACATGATTGTAAGATGATTAGCCAGTTGATTTTGTCTAATACGCAATATATGTTGTGGCAATCTCAATGGAGAAGGCTGGCAGAACAGGCTGCCCATGACAATTTGAATCTTCCACGTGATAATCCGTTGCGACTAATCGGGATTGATGCTTTAATGGGGGGAGGTGACTATGCAGTACCTGCTGCTCAGGTCAGGCTGGATATCGGGGCATTAACTCAGTCAAAACAGTTAGCCTTCAGAGCGCTTTTTAACGTTCCTGAAGGTGGCAGACCTGAACAGTCTTTTGCGGCGATTCGGCAGGCTCCTCAGGAGTCTTGTCATTTTTAGACAAACTTAAAGGTGCAGTAGATAAACAAGTTGAAAATGAGGAAGCAAAGAAAATTTTGTTAAAACAATTGGCTATTGAAAATGCAAATGCCGACTGTCAAAAAGTTTTACGCTCATTGTGAAACCCTGATCTTATAGAAATGATAGAAGCCTGCCAAAACATTGGTACATATAATTATCAGGCGGGACTCATGGCTGAGGCATTTGCAGCTATGCATGTCAGTTCCCAAACATGTTTTTCTTGTGGGAAGAAGGGACATGTACGCCGTGAATGTCCAAATAGAAATAAAGGTGAAAAACAAGGGCACACCAAAAGTCCGGGAGTGTGTCCCAAGTGCAGAAAGGGTCGACATTTTGCTAATCAATGCAAATCTCGTTTTAATAAGGAAGGACAGCCAATTCAGGGAAACGGGAAGTGGAGCGCGAAGAGGGGCCGCGCGCAGACACAAGCAGCCCCCATTCAACAAGCGGGACCCCAGTCTCAAATCTATATGCAAGAACAAGCGGCAGCGCCGGAATGGATCTGGCCACCGCAGAATCAGTAACCTTAGAAACATCTGAAGTAAAAGTGGTAGCCACGGGGGTGTGGGGACCGTTAGGGGGTAACAAAAGTGCGTTGTTAATAGGACGGTCATCTACCACGTTGCAAGGGTTTTTTGTGTTGCCAGGTGTAATTGATGCTGATTATCAAGGGGAAATCAAAATTATGGTGTGGACACCTATGCCTCCTTGTTTTGTGCCGGCTGGTTCTCGTATTGCACAATTGGTTGTTTTTAACATTCAGCCCTCCTTGGCAGCAGCAAAAACAAGGGGCTCCGGTGGATTTGGCTCTACGGGGGTTCCACATATTTTTTGGGCTCAGCGGGTCTCTAATTCCAGACTGTTGTGGTTTAACCCCAGCCAGCAACTAAACACCATGCAGCCGCTCACTCACTCCCCCCCCCACCCAGTGGGATGGGGGAGAAAATCGGGAAAAGAAGCAAAACCCGTGGGTTGAGATAAGAACGGTTTAATAGAACAGAAAAGAAGAAACTAATAATGATAATGATAACACTAATAAAATGACAACAGCAATAATGAAAGGATTGGAATGTACAAATGATGCGCAGTGCAATTGCTCACCACCCGCCGACCGACACCCCGCCAGTCCCCCGAGCGGCGATTCCCTGCCCCCACTTCCCCGTTCCTATACTAGATGGGACGTCACATGGTATGGAATACAACGTTGGCCAGTTTGGGTCAGCTGCCCTGGCTGTGTCCTGTGTCAACTTCTTGTGCCCCTCCAGCTTTCTCGCTGGCTGGGCATGAGAAGCTGAAAAATCCTTGACATTAGTCTAAACACTACTGAGCAACAACTGAAAACATCAGTGTTATCAACATTCTTCGCATACTGAACTCAAAACATAGCACTGTACCAGCTACTAGGAAGACAGTTAACTCTATCCCAGCTGAAACCAGGACACAGACCGACTCTCAGTTGTAGATTGGAATGGGGAAATCCTCGCCAAACAATTGAGTTGTCTGGCATTATTGATACCGGAGCGGATGTGACAGTTATATCGCACTCTGTGTGGCCCTCTCATTGGCCAATTTCCAAAGTATTCACGGCAATTACAGGCATAGGAGGTCACACCATTCCATTGCAAAGTGTGTATTTGGTGCAAGTGATAGGTCCTGAGGATAAAAGAGCTACCATTCGTCCTTTTATCCTCCCAACTCCCCTAACTTTATGGGGACGGGACTGTCTTGCGCAATGGGGATTAAGCATTGGGTCAAATTTGTCGTAGGGGTCACTGAGGTGCAGCACACCCTGAAATTAACATGGAAAACTGAGAATCCAGTATGGGTGGATCAGTGGCCCCTGACACTTGAAAAGCTGCAACATTTACAATCATTGGTGGATGAACAGTTAAAGGCTGTTTGTACATATTGTACCTACGACTAGTCCTTGGAATTCGCCTGTGTTTGCGATACAGAAAAAGAGTGGAAAGTGGAGATTGTTACATGATTTGAGACGTATTAATGCAGTATAAGAAGACATGGGTCCTTTACAACCAGGACTCCCATCTCCCACTATGATTCCAAAAGATTGGTGTTTGACAGTAATTGATTTGAAGGATTGTTTTTTTTACCATTCCTCTAGATCCATGTGATGCCCCCAGATTTGCTTTTTCTATTCCTTCTGTTAATGCTTCTGAACTGAATAAACGGTATCACTGGACAGTGTTGCCAGAGGGTATGAAAAACAGCCCTGCCATTTGCCAATGGTTTGTAGCAAGGGCTCTTTCTCCTGCTCGAGAGAAATTGCCTAATGCTCTCATTTATCATTATATGGATGATATTCTTGTAGCAACACAGACGGAATCAGAGATGCAAATAGCAACGTCTGCCGTGTTAGACAATATTAAACTTCATCATTTGGAGGTAGCTCCAGAGAAGGTTCAAAAAACAACACCTTGGAATTATTTAGGGTGGCGAATAACTAATCAGCACATAATACCTCAAAAGTTGAAAATTATCACAGAGGTTCAAACATTAAATGATATGCAAAAATTACTTGGAACAATAAATTGGGTCAGACCGTTATTAGGCATAACAAATGAAGAGCTGCATCCTCTCTTTCAGCTTTTAAAGGGAGATCCAGCATTGAATTCCAAAAGAACTTTAACTCAGCAGGCGAAGTTAGCACTTCAAAAGGTGGCCACAGCAATGTCTGAGAGACAGGCTCAGAGATGCGATCCTGATCGTCCATTTCAATTGATAATTTTAAATCCTGATTTTCAACCATATGGTCTCATTTTTCAATGGGACGAAAAACAAAGAGAGATCCTCTGTTGATAATAGAATGGATTTTTTTGTCGCATCAATTCAGCAAAACAATAACAACAAAAATTGAAATGATTGTGTCTCTGATTTTGAAAGGATGACACAGGCTGCTATCTTTGAGTGGCCAGGAACCTTCAATTCTCATATTGCCTGTCTCTGTGCAGATGTTACAATGGATGTACCAAAACTCTTTTTTGTTTCAAACTGCACTGGAAGGTTTTTCTGGAACCATTTCAATTCATCCGCCAAGTCACAAATTGTTACAGTTACAGTTTAATGTACAGGAACTTCCCAAATGTAGTTCTGTTCCTTTAGACGCATTGACAGTTTTTACAGATGGATCAGGAAGAACGGGTCGAGCTGTTATAGTTTGGAAAAATGATCAGAACGAATGGCAATCAGACATTGAGATAGTAAAAGGGTCACCACAAATTGTTGAACTATCTGCAGTTGTTAGGGTCTTTCAGAAGTGGGACTGTCCTATTAAGATTGTAAATGACTCTGCTTATGTTGCAGGAGTTGTGAGCCGTCTTGAAGCCTCTTATTTGAAAGAAATAGATCATAAACCGTTATTCGTGTTATTCCAAACTCTTTTGGCCTCGTTAAATCATAGAAAAAACCCAATATTTTATTATGCATGTGCGATCACACACTTCACTGCCTGGACCATTAACAGAAGGTAATAGTATGGCAGATTGGTTAGCTGGACTCACCGTCCTTCCTAATGCATTCGAGCAAGCACGGTTTTCACATGCCTTTTTTCACCAAAATGCAAAGGCATTGCAAAAAACATTTCAACTCACTTTGAATCAAGCCCGTCAAATTGTGACAGCTTGTTCGGATTGCCAACAGACGACTCCGTCTTTATCATATGGACTCAATCCGAGAGGCTTGCAAGCTTTAGAGATTTGGCAAACTGATGTTACTCACATTGCAGAATTTGGTAGATTAAAATATGTCCATGTATCTATTGATACTTTTTCAGGAGCACTTGTGGCCACTGCCCACACAGGTGAAAAATCCCGTGATGTGTATAAGCATCTCTTACTCGCTTTTGCAACCTTGGGTGTTCCACAGCAACTAAAAATGGACAATGGTCCAGCTTATGTATCACAAAAAACACAAGAATTTTTGCAACTATGGGTTATTCGGCATAGCGCTGGTATCCCTCATTCTCCCGCTGGTCAAGCGATTGTGGAACGCGCTCATGGTTCGCTAAAAGCGATGTTATTAAAACAAAAAGGGGGAGTAGGGAATCTGTCTCCACAAGAAAAGTTAGCTAAAGCCACTGTAGTGGCTTTGTGTGGCAAGGTTTTGGTAGCGGGGGGGGTTACAGGGGTGGCTTCTGTAAGAAGCTGCTAGAAGCTTCCCCTGTGTCCGACAGAGCCAATACCAGCCAGCTCTAAGACGGACCCGCCGCCGGCCAAGGCCGAGCCAATCAGTGACAGTGGTAGCGCCTCTGTGATAACATATTTAAGAAGGGGAAAAAAAGTTGCTGGGGCACAGAAACTGCAGCCGGAGAGAGGAGTGAGAACATGTAAGAGAAACAACCCTGCAGACACCAAGGTCAGTGAAGAAGGAGGGGGAGGAGGTGCTCCAGGTGCCGGAGCAGAGATTCCCCTGCAGCCCGTGGTGAAGACCATGGTGAGGCAGGCTGTCCCCCTGCAGCCCATGGAGGTCCACGGTGGAGCAGATATCCACCTGCAGCCCGTGGAGGACCCCACGCCGGAGCAGGTGGGTTCCCGAAGGAGGCTGTGACCCCGTGGGAACCCCGCGCTGGAGCAGGATCCTGGCAGGACCTGCAGATCTGTGGAGAGAGGAGCCCACGGAGCAGGTTTTCTGGCAGGACCTATGACCCCGTGGGGGACCCACGCTGGAGCAGTGTGCTCCTGAAGGACTGCACGCCATGGAAGGGACCCATGCTGGAGCAGTTTGTGAAGAACTGCAGCCCGTGGGAAGGACCCACGTTGGAGAAGTTCGTGGAGGACTGTCTCCCGTGGGAGGGACCCCATGCTGGAGCAGGGGAAGAGTGTGATGAGTCCTCCCCCTGAGGAGAATGAAGCGGCAGAAAATAACATGTGATGATCTAACCGTAAACCCCATTCCCCATCCCCCTGTGCCGCTGGGGGGGGTTGGTAGAGAATCCGGGAGTGAAGCTGTGCCCGGGAAGAAGGGAGGGGTGGAGGGAAGGTGTTTTGAGATTTGGTTTTATTTCTCATTACCCTACTCTGGTTGATTTGTAATAAATTGAGTTAATTTTCCCCAAGTTGAGTCTGTTTTGCCCGTGACGGTAATTGGTGAGTGATCTCTCCTGTCCTTATCTCGACCCACAAGCCCTTTGTTATATTTTCTCTCCCCTGTCCAGCTGAGGAGGGGGAGTGATAGAACAGCTTTGGTGGGCACCTGGCGTCCAGCCAGGGTCAACCCACCACAGCCACTTATGTTTTAAATTTTCTAAATCGCTGGTCTGATGCAGGCGGTCCACCGATATTTAGACACTTTTTATCCACATATCAGGAGCGGCCGGAAATTAGGGGTAAAGCCATGGTTTTAGTTAAGAATCTAGAAACAGGGCAATGGGAAGGTCCATTTCCATTAATAACCTGGGGGTGAGGTTATGCTTGTGTTTCCACAGATACAGGCCCACGATGGACTCCCGCTCGATTTGTACGACCATCATCATCTGGAACATCCTAGATGGTGCGGCAATATGGATACCACCTCAGCCAAAAACTAACGTGTGGGTCACCTTGGCCAACATGACAGGTCAAGATTCTCTGTGCATTGCAACTGCATCACAAAGCCCATGAACCAATAGACAGGATGGCTATGGCTCGTGCAGCGCGCTTGGCCAGCGAGCGCATGCGTCATAGGCTCCCCATGTTGCAACCAAGTTAGGTTTTGGCACCCGCTGGCCACGTGTGCCGAAACCCATTCCTCTGCAAATGTATAAATATCGGAATTTTCCGAAGAGCATCGGGCTGGTGTATGGCAAGGCCATCATTGCCTCTGTGGGGATGCCCACGTAAAGCTGGCACCTACCGATTGCTGGGCTGAGCTTGCAGAGCAAGACAGCACAAGAATGTACGGATGGTCCATCTTCCTCACAGTCCTCGGATGGACGTAGTCATGGATACCGCTGCAAGCCAAAGAAAACATCTGGATGACCCTGGCTGACGTGACCGGACCAGATTGCTTATGCCTCAGTACAGCAACACCAAGCAATCCCTTTTTCACAGGTTTAATAGGGGGTTCCACTGGCATCAACGAAGTTTAAGAACCTATTGATGGAGACCCCTGCGCAACAGGCCATGGACTCAACGGATGGGAATGCCTGGTTTCCACGGATCGGGCATTCACCCTCATTGCCACCCCAGGAATCACAAATTCTGGGGTCCCTGAATACAGATTGGTGTAGCATTATCTGATTTATTGTTAGATGTAGATGGTATTAGACATGCAACCTTACAAAACAGAGCTGCTCTTAAATCATTAGTTAAGACAGTTTTGATTTGCCTTCTAGTGGTTTTATGTATTTTGTGTGCCTTGTATGTTGCAATGTGTTTAAAAATTAATTGATAGATCAAGTAAGGCTGTGTTAATTATAAACAAAGAAGGGGGAGATGTGGGAACACTTGACTTAGTGACCACCTGTGGAAACAATAATATTATTGCTCTGGTTGGCAGAAAGCCATGGGAACAGTGAAGTTCCCAGCGAAGTAATCATGCTGAAAGGACACGGAGCCAAGAATAGTGCAGAGATAAGATAGTTGATGCTGAGTGGAAAATTTTGGAAAGCTTCTGCCTATGATTGCTGGCTGTTGCGTCGGCCACAGCTAGCAGACATAAGGACTCGTTTTGTTCAATAAAGGGTCTTCGTTTGCAACCAGCTTCGGAGTCCGTTTTCAATTGCAACATCAAGTGGTTGCTGCCAACATTGTAAGCACATAGCACTTGCCTTGGCGAGTTTGTGGGAGTGATATAGTCAGTCAGCCAGGCTTCCCCATATTTATATTTCAGCCATTGCCCTCCATACCACAGGGGCTTTAACTGCTTGGCTTGCTTAATTGCAGCACATGTTTCACATTCATGGATAACCTGTGCGATAGTGTCCATGGTCAAGTCCACCCCTCGGTCATGAGCCCATCTATATGTTGCATCTCTTCCCTGATGGCCTGAGGTATCATGGGCCCACTGAGCCATAAATAGCTCACCCTTATGTTGCCAGTCCAGGTCCACCTGGGCCACTTCAATCTTGGCAGCCTGATCCACCTGCTGGTTGTTTTGATGTTCTTCAGTGGCCTGACTCTTGGGTACATGAGCATCTACATGACGTACTTTTACAACCAGATTCTCTAGCCAGGATGCAATATCTTGCCACAGTGCAGCAGCCCAAATGGGTTTACCTCTGCGCTGCCAGTTGCTCTGCTTCCATTGCGGTAGCCACCCCCACAGGGCATTTGCCACCATCCATGAGTCAGTATAGAGATAGAGCACTGGCCACTTTTCTCTTTCAGCAATGTCTAATGCTAGCTGGATGGCTTTCACCTCTGCAAACTGACTCAATTCACCTTCTCCTTCAGCAGTTTCTGCGACTTGTCGTATAGGACTCCATACAGCAGCCTTCCACCTCTGATGCTTTCCCACAATGCAACAGGATCCATCAGTGAACAGGGCATATTGCCTCTCATTTTCTGGCTGTTTATTATACAGTGGGGCCTCTTCAGCCCGTGTCACCTCCTCCTCTGGTGACATTCCAAAATCTTTGCCTTCTGGCCAGTCCGTGATCACTTCCAAAATTCCTGGGCGACTGGGGTTTCCTATGCGAGCCCGTTGTGTGATCAGTGCAATCCACTTACTCCACGTGGCATCAGTTGCATGATGTGTAGAGGTGACCCTCCCTTTGAACATCCAGCCCAGCACTGGCAGTCAGGGTGCCAAGAGGAGCTGTGTTTCAGTACCAACCACTTCTGAGGCAGCTTGAACTCCTTCATATGCTGCCAATATCTCTTTTTCAGTTGGAGTATAGCGAGCCTCGGATCCTCAATATCCTTGACTCCAAAACCCCAGGGGTCGGCCTCAGGTCTCCCCAGGTGCTTTCTGCCAGAGGCTCCAGGTAGGGCCATTCTCCCCGGCTGCAGTATAGAGCACATTTTTAACATCTTGTCCTGCCCGGACTGGCCCAAGGGCTACTGCATGAACAATCTCCCGCTTAATTTGTTCAAAGGCTTGTTGTTGCTCAGGGCCCCATTTAAAATCATTCTTCTTCCGGGTCACTTGATAGAGAGGGCTTACAATCAGACTGTAATTTGGAATATGCATTCTCCAAAACCCCACGACACCTAAGAAGGCCTGTGTTTCCTTTTTATTAGTTGGTGGAGACATAGCTGCTATTTTGTTGATCACATCCATTGGGATCTGACGACGCCCATCTTGCCATTTTATTCCTAAAAACTGGATCTCCTGTGCAGGTCCCTTGACCTTCCTTTCTTTTATGGCAAAACCGGCTTTCAGAAGGATTTCGATCATTTTCTTCTCCTTCTCAAAGACTTCTTCTGCTGTGTTGCCCCATACGATGATGTCATTGATGTATTGCAGGTGTTCCGGAGCTTCACCTTTTTCCAGTGCAGTCTGGATTAGTCCATGGCAAATGGTGGGGCTGTGTTTCCACCCCTGGGGCGACCGATTCCAAGTGTACTGGACGCCCCTCCAACTAAAAGCAAATTGTGGACGACACTCTGCTGCCAGAGGGATTGAGAAAAATGCATTAGCAATGTCAATTGCGGCATACCACTTGGCTGCCTTTGAGAGTCTCAGTTGGTGCGATATTGCCGCCGGTGCACCATTGTGGTAGCAATTGGCACTTGTTGTTCTTCAACCCTCAGCAACCCCACAATCGAAGGGTCTTGAGAGAGACCAGGCACGGTAGACAGCTGTTCAATCTCCTCCGTCTCCAATGCAGCTATACCAAAAGCCCATCGATACCCCTTTGGGTTCTTAAAATACCCTCTCCTGAGATAGTCTATGCCAAGTATGCATGGAGCCTCTGGACCAGTCCCAATGGGGTGTTTCTGCCACTCATTCCCAGTTAGGCTCACTTCAGCTTCCAATACAGTTAACTCTTGGGATCCCCCTGTCACACCAGAAATACAGATGGGTTCTGCCCCTTTATAACTTGATGGCATTAGAGTACACTGTGCGCCGGTGTCTACTAGAGCCTTATATTCCTGTGGGTCTAATGTGCCAGGCCATCAAATCCACACTGTCCAATAGACCTGGTTATCCCTTTCCTCCACCTGGCTGGAGGCAGGGCCCCTCTAATTCTGGTCAGAGTATCCAGTACTCACTTCTCGTAAAACTGACTTAAAAGTCCCTTCAAGAGGATCGGAAATAAGATCAGCCCTTCTACTCTGTTTGGAAACTGGAGTGGCATTTTTCCTGGTAGAATCCCCTTTTGTGGTGGTTTTTCCTCGCAACTCACGTACCCATGCATCTAGGACCAAGGTAAGTTTTCCATCCCATTTCCTCATGTCCTCTCCATGATCACATAGGTAAAAACCACAGGGCACCTCGTGGTGTGTACCTTCTAATATTCTGTCTCTCGGGCAGAAGAACGCTCACTCCTAATAGCTGAGACATTGGTCCTTACAATTGGGGAGTAGGACATATCCTCTTTGATTTGCTGGACATCCTGGGATAGCTTCTCTACAGCTGAAATGCAAGCTTATAGGGAGGAGAGCTTTTCTTCGTATTGACAGAGTTGGCGAGCCACTTCATCCACCGTCGGTGCCTCTTCGTCTTTCCAGGTCATTATCGCCAGTGAGTTGGTATAGGACGATGGTGCACTCTGTACAAACTTCTGCCACATGGGTCGTGTGCATGGGACTTGTCATGGTTTAACCCCAGCCAGCAACTAAGCACCACGCAGCTGCTCACTCACTTCCCCCCCACTCAGTGGGATGGGGGAGAAAATCGGGAAAAGAAGTAAAACTCATAGGTTGAGATAAGAACAGTTTAATAGAAGAGAAAAGAAGAAACTAATAATGATAATGATAACACTAATAAAATGACAACAGCAATAATAAAACAATTGGAATGTACAAATGATGCGCACTGCAATTGCTCACCACCCGCCGATCGACACCCAGCTAGCCCCCGAGCGGCGATTCCCCGCCCCCACCCCCCAGTTCCTAAACTAGATGGGACGTCACATGGCATGGAATACCCCATTGGCCACTTTGGGTCAGCTGCCCTGGCTGTATCCTGTGCCAACTTCTTGTGCCCCTCCAGCTTTCTCGCTGGCTGGGCATGAGAAGCTGAAAAATCCTTGACATTAGTCTAAACATTACTTAGCAACAACTGAAAACATCAGTGTGTTATCAACATTCTTGTCATACTGAACTCAAAACATAGCACCGTACCAGCTACTAGGAAGACAGTTAACTCTATCCCAGCTGAAACCAGGACAGACTTTGTCTGGATCTTTGGGTAATTGTGGGTTGTCCAGGTCATAATGAATCATCTCTAGCACAGCTAATTCTCTCAGATATTGGATACCTCCCTCCATGGTGGTCCACTTGCCTGATTGACATATAACATCTTCCTTAAAGGGGTACTTTTCCTTCACGCTTGACAGGAGTCACCTCCAGAGGCTGATGGCTTGTGTCCCTTTTCCAATTGCCTTGTCAATGCCACCTTCCCTGGCAAGCGATCCCAGCTGCTTGGCTTCCCTACCTTCTAATTCCAAGCTATTAGCCCCATTGTCCCAGCATCGGAGGAGCCAGGTGATAATATGCTCACCTATACGGCGGCCAAAATCTTTTCACATATCGCACAGCTCACTCAAGGATAGGGACCGGGTTATTACCTCTGGTTCTGCCTCTTCCTCCTGTTCCCGTGATGACCCTGGTTCACCTTCATCCTTCACTAAGCGATCTGATTTTTTTTTTCATATTTCTTCTTCTGTATGGGGGCAACTGATAGTGGTGTGGGTTGGTCTGCTGGTTCAGTTGCAGTACCACTTGCCGAGGTCTGGGTAGCTAGAGTGCTCGTCACCGGGGCTGGGGGAACCGCAGTGCTCATCGCCGAGGATTGGGTAGCCGCAGTGCCTGTCATCTTTTTGTTAGATCCAGAGACCTTCTCTTCCCCTTGAGGGTACTGAGTGGTGTCGAACAGGGCTCGATAGGCATGGGCCAGGCCGCAGCACGTTGCAGTGATTTGTATCTCTCTGGAGTTGCCAGGACGACAGCATACCTTTTCCAAATATTTTACTAGTTCTTCCGGATTCTGCACTTGTTCAGAGGTGAATTTCCAAAACATTGGAGGTGTCCACTGTCCTAGGTAATTGCCCATACTACCCCACACACCCTGCCACTCATAATTATCCAGCCTCGGGGCAGATCTCTGGGTGATCTTCTTAAATAGTTGTTTAACCTTAAACAAGGCCTGAACCACATTCAGGAGCATGCTAATTCCTAGCAGTAGGACTAGGACCGTGCTGGTCTCAACATCCCAAGGGTATTCAAATTTTTCAAAATTCTCAAACACTATTGTAACTGGACTGAAGGAAAAGGGAAAAGGGAAGAAAGGTACCCCACCCATAGATTGGCTCTCCGAGGAGGAAAGGTAAATGGTGTAATTATTAACAGTTTCCCACAGATGGCTCCTGAAATATAGAGGTGATGACAGTGCTGAGTGCAAATACCAGATTAATCCCACAACCGATGACTTTATCATACCATAAACCAGTGTTATACAATACATCAAAGCAAAAACCTTAATCCACCTCCCACAGATGATAAGCAGCAGCACAGGGACTACATACAGCAAGCGAGGTGATACATAATAGAACTTAAAAATGAGAGCAAAAATTCTAAGAACACATAAATCAACATAGTGAGCAGCGACTATTAGACCAATATAATGAATGCTTGTAACAAATTTGTTTTAACAAGCTCTGGTCAGGTTTGTCATTATCTCAACCCTTTGGGCCACACGTTGGGCACCAAAATGGACTGTTGTGGTTTAACCCCAGCCAGCAACTAAGCACCACGCAGCCGCTCACTCACTCCCCCCGCCACCCAGTGGGATGGGGGAGAAAATCAGGAAAAAGAAGTAAAACTCATGGGTTGAGATAAGAACGGTTTAATAGAACAGAAAATAAGAAACTAATAATGATAATGATAACACTAATAAAATGACAACAGCAATAATAAAAGGATTGGAATATGCAAGTGATGCACAATACAATTGCTCACCACCTGCCGACCGACGCCCAGTTAGTCCCCGAGCAGCAATCCCCCCACCCCCACTCCCCCCAGTTTATATACTAGATGTGATGTCACATGGTATGGAATACAACGTTGGCCACTTTGGGTCAGCTGTCCTGGCTGTGTCCCCTCCCAACTTCTTGTGCCCCTCCAGCCTTCTTGCTGGCTGGGCATGAGAAGCTGAAAAATCCTTGACTTTAGACTAAACATTACTTAGCAACAACTGAAAACATCAGTGTTATCAACATTCTTCTCATACTGAACTCAAAAACATAGCACTGTACCAGGTAATAGGAAGACAATTAACTCTATCCCAGCTGAAACCAGGACACACGTGGATACAATTATTGCATAGTAATTAATGTATGCATTTAGTCTGTCCTGACCTGAACCATGACACTGCCTCTCTCTCTCTCAGCCTCTCTTTCTCTGTCCCTCCTTTTGCCATCTCTCTATCTTCCCCCTTTCTCTGCCTTCCCTCTCTCTCTGTCCCTGATGTTAGGGGTTTCTGAATCCAACAGGCTGAGAGAAGCGAGGCTGCCACAGCTCCATGTCCCCAGGTCCAACCGGTAGTGAGGCTAAGCACGTATTCCCAGGAGGCACACAAACAAACAGAGGTATACAATACAAATAAACATACACACTGTGGTGGGTTGACCTTGGCTGGCTCCAGACCCCCACCCAGCTGCTCTCTCACTCCCTCTCCTCAGCAGGACAAGGGGAGAAAATAAGATGGAAAAGATCATGGGTCGAGATAAGGACAGGGAGATCACTCTCCATTTACCATGACAGCCAAAAAAGACTCGACTTGGGGAAAAATAATTTAATTTGTTGCCAATTAAAAATAGAGTAGGATGGTGAGAAACATAGACAAAACTAAAAACACCTTCCCCCCCCCTTTATTTCCAGACTCAACTTCACTCCGTTGTTCCTTACTCTTCTACCTCTTGCCCCCACAAGCAGTGCAGGGGAGGGGGGTGGGGAATGGGGGGTTGCAGTCAGTTCATAACAGTTCTTCTCTGCTGCTCCTTCCTCACACTTTTCCCTTGCTCCAGCGTGGATCCTTTCCATGGGGTACAGTGCTTCAAGAACAGACTGCTCCATCATGGGTCCCCCACAGGCCAGTTGTCCTGCTCCGGCATTGTTTTCTCAGCATTTACCACCCTTAAATATGTTTTTGCAGAGGCGCTGTAAAGTCATCTGAGTGGTTCAGTATTGGTGCGCAGTCAGTCCATTTTGTCTGTTGCTGAACCAGCTGGAACTGGCTATGACCAGCACAAGGCAGTCCGTGACCTCCTCCTACACAGGTCATCCCTGCAGCCTGCTCCTGCTACCAAAACCTTGCCAATTATGCCCAATACATCTCTCCAACCCTTCCCCTATGCGCTAACCCCTCCAATCCCAACCCTCACCCCAACCCAAAATCCTCCAAGCCCACCCTTACCCTACCCATCAACCCCTCCAAGCCCAACCCCTAGCCTAACCTCCAAGTCCTTTAACCCCCAAACATACCCCAACCGCCAACCCATCCAAACCCAAAACTTCCACTAATAGCCAACCCCAACTCTTCCTCTACCCACCAACCTCTTCCAAGCCCTGACACATCCCCTAACTGCCAACCCCTCTGGCTCCAACCCTCCCCCTACCCATGAAGGACTTCAAAGCCCAACCCATCCAAGCTCATCAACCCCTCCAAGCCCAACCCTTACTCTGCCTGCCAACCCCTCCAAACCCTCAAAGACCAACCCTTACCCTGTCTACCCATCCCTCCAATCCCAACCCCTACCCTATCACACCAAGCCCTCCAAGCTCAACCCATATCCAGATGGTTAAGCCCTCAAAGACCTACCCTTAAACCTAGCTGCTCACCCCTCTAAGCCCAACCCCTCCAGGCCCATCCCTTAACCCTAAGTACCAAGCACTCTAGGCCCAAACCTTACCCTATCCACCAACCCCCTCTCAGCCCAACCTCTAGCCTAAACCCCAACATCTCTAACCACCAACCCTTGTAAGCCCAAGGTCTAGCCAACCCGCCAACCCCAACTTTTACCCTTCTTGCCAATTCCTCCAAGCCCAACCTGTACCCCAGCCTAAAATCCAACCACTCTAACCCCAACTGAAAGCAGCTCAAACCCAGCCCCCAGCCTAACCCCCAACCCCTCTAAACACAAGGCCTAGTCTAACCACCAAACTTGCTAACACCAATGCTCTACCCTAACCACACCCCTCTAACCAAAACCCTTACCCTAACTGCCAACCCCTCTGAGCCCAACTCTCAGCCTGACCCCCCAACTTCTTAAACTCCAACACTTTACCCAAACCAAATGCCAACCCCTTACCCTGACCTTTCCCTTAACCACCAACCCTTCCAAGCCCAATGCTTCCAAGCCCTGCTGCCAACCCCTCCAAGCTCAACCCTTACCCTGCCCGCCAACCCCTCCAAGCTCAACCCTTACCCTGCCCGCCAACCCCTCCAAGCTCAACCCTTACCCTGTCCACCAACCCCTCAGTGCCCAACCCTTACCCTGCCTGTCAACCTGTCAAAGCCCAACACTTTCCCTAACCCCAACCCTTTCCATGCCTGCCAACTCCTTCAACCCCACCCCTTCCAAGTACAGCCTTTATCCTACCCACCAAACCCTCCAAGTCCAAACCCAAATAGCCCAACCCTTATCCTAACCCCAAATCCCCCAAGCCCAACTCTTGCCCTTCCCACCAAGCCCATCCCTCCCAAGCCCCATTAACCATTCCACACCCAACCCCTCAAAGCAAGCCAAACCTCTCCAAGACCATCCCCTCCAAGTCCAATCCATACTCTACCCAATCCCTCCAGCTCCAACCCTTCTCCTACCTACCCACCCACCCCTCCAAGCCCAATCCTTTCCCTGCTCACCAACCCCAACTCATAATCTACCAGCAACCCCTCTATGACCAATCTTTACCCTACCCACCAACTCTTCCAAGCCCAACCCATACCCTACCTGACAACCACTCCAAGACCAACCCTTACCCTGCACACCAACTCCTCCAAGCCAAAGCCCTACCCTACCAGCCCACCCCTCTCATGCCCAACCCTTATCCTCCCTGTCAGCCCCTGCCCACTCTAACACAATCTTGCAGTCAAATTCTCTTGAGCGCCTACAATGCCTTTTGCAGTAAATTCTTCTCACACTCTGACCCAAGCTCTGGGCTTCCCCACACATACCAGCCAAAACTCACTTCTACTGCTAAACTCTCGTCTGAACTGTCCGCTTCTTAAGGGCATGCAGCCATTGCCCACACCAACATAAGTCCTCAGAGCCAACTTCTCTTTCCTGCATATGCCTTGCCTTTCCACAGTCCATTCTGTTGCACTCTGACTGCAGTTGAGCACCTTGCTTCCCCTTGCTTGACAGCTGAAACTTGTGTCTACCACTAAGCGCTCATCTCAACTGCTCACTTAAAAAGGACATACAGCCACTGCCCACACCAACACAAGCGCTCACAGCCGTTTTCTCTTTCCTGCCTACAACTGCCTTCTGCAGCTAATTCTTGTTGCACTCTGACTGAAGCTCTGGGCACTCTCCTTGCTCACCAGCCAAAAACCATCTTTACCAACAAGCTGTTCTCTTGACTGTGCAAGGACCTGCAGACACTGCCCATGCCAACACAATATTCACAGCCAAATTCTCCTACCTGCCTACACTTCCTTTCTGCAGCCCATTCTTGTCACAGTTCAAAACTCTTGTCTTTTAGCCAAAACTCTTGTCTTGTAACACGAGAATGGGCTGCAAACAGCAAGTGTAGTTGACAAGAACGGCTGTGAGCACTTGTGTTGGTGTGGGCAGTTAGCTGCATGTCTTTGTAAGGGTATGTGGAAGGAGAGTGTCTGCTCCTTTAAGGATATCTGGTCAAAGGAGCCATAAACAAGAACATACAGAGACAAACTTGACTGACACACGTACGTTGGACAGAAAACGAAGATTAAAGAAAATGTACCCCTTTGTACATCTTTGTCCACTACATATACTTGTAGCCTTGTTAGTACCAAAAGTATCAAAACTAGTTCTAGCTCATACCACTGACATGGGGATGGATGCAATTAGTCCAGTTTTATATGAATAAGGTCAGGCTCAGACTTTAAAAAAAAATAAAATAATCTTAATTCATTTTAAAGAACTTATGGGAGAAGTTTTCAAACACCTTTTTCATCTGAGCAGAGCTGCACATGCCTGACAGAGAAAATCATCTTGGGCCTGGAAGCCATTTTGAGGCCAAAGAACCAGAAAGCTCGAGTGTTTAAAAAGTTCAAGAATGAGATCTCTCTTTCAGAGTGTCATCTGAGAGGTTTTTGTCCCTTTGGGAAGTTAAAAAAATCCAAAACACCCACACAGTCTTTTGGCTCCTCAGTGTTCCAGGTTGGAGGCTGGATTTTTAATAAGGTATTATTTAAACTCTGTTTTTTAAAAAAAGAGAATTCTCATAAGGACATACAAATGCTGCATCTTTCTTTATCTTTCTGATATTCAGTATGCTAATGATTCATGGCATAGCACACTAAGGCCATGGTTATACCTTTGTACTCACTTCTGCTGCCAGCACTAATGCAAGCAAGTTGAATCAGGAAATGGCTTCAACTTAAAATCAGACTTTACCCCACTTTTTATTCTAGATCGGCTTCCTGATCTGGCTTGCTGTGTGGCTGCATGATCATTAATGCTTGCACAAGAAGTGCAAGCAGTTGGGACCACTGCTTTCAGAAGGCAGCCAGATTTATGCCAGATCGATGTGACTACATAAGCATAGCCTCATGAAAAGGGACAGTATTTCAAGTGTTTGATTTGGTATTATGAACATGTTACAGAAATGTTGGGGGGGAGGCAAAAGAGATTATTTTGTTAGTGGTTTAACAACAATTTATTCCTTAACATTTCTTATTTACACTAAACCAGGAAAAGATGGGAGCTCCCTACTTTGCATCAAGTTCAAACACAGAACTGTGAGTGGCAAAATGGCCTCTGGGAAAACAGAAGTTACTACAACCCTTTCAAATTGGAGGTGGTGATGGTGCACACAGGGGAAGGTAAAAGCACTATAAACTGATGCACTCTATTATTAAAGAAATCGGACTATCCCATAAGAAAATACCTTCCAATCCGGATTCTAACAAGTTAGTTAAATATATTGTTACCTTTCTCTTCCTTCCTCTTCTAACAACTTTAGGAATGCATATATCATTTGTTTTCATCACATCCTATGAAGATAAGAAAAAATAAAGTGTCTTAGCAAACTTAAGATATAGTTTAAATGATTGAGAATTTCTCAGGGAAATCACATAACTGAAGCTTCTGATATGCGACTTTTAGGCAAAAAATTTCATCAGATCAAGATGCTTTCTGTTAGTAAATATCATTACATTAAAGTTTACTCTCTGATGATATCTCTAATTCCCATTAGCTTCAATGAGTGGTATAAACATATCTGAATACATATGAAACTTTACATTTTAAACCACTCCTGAGACAGTCACAGTGCTAGCAACTGTAGCTTCTAAATATTTGAACATACAGTTGCAAGTTGAAGTACACAGTATTAAAGTTAACTTCTTTAGGTTAAAAAGAGTAACATTCCACATACTTTGCTATTTTTTTCAAACAGGACATCATCTTTGACAGTATCCATCTCTTTGTCTTCTGTAGGTAAATTATTATCCTGTTTACTTGATGACTGAAAATGGAAAAATTAACATGGAGTTAGTTCATTTATAGAAAAACAGAAGTGAAAAAGAGGAACTCAACTATCAGACTGCTTTGCACTTTCGGTTTAAATAGTTTATGGCTATATATGCACATTGCTTCTTTAGATAGAAAATACCTCCAAATCAAACATTTTCATTTTCAAATGTGTACCTCTTGCTCTCTACATTTTTTTCATATTTACAAACAGTTGTCAGAACAGGTCAAAAACATTGCAACATATCATGACAGAACTTAAAAAAATTCCACCAGGACTTATTTTATTCCATTTTATGTTCATGGTAACATCATTACATTTCTCCCTATCAGTACTTCTAAATGTTCATACCAATACTAAAAAATTCATCTGGACAACTGCTTATCTATGTATATGGATTAGAACGAGCAAACGATATGAATGTAAAGGTGTACAAACAAAATGCAGTAGACTACAAACAAGGCATTTAATGGTTTATGAGCTAAAATTCGGTAACACTGATCATCAGTAACTGGATTTTGACAATGCTATGCTTTTAAAATGACAAAACAAAAATCCTTTAGAAGAGCTGGTTTTTAGAGATATATTTTTAGATCTATTTTAGAGATATAGCTAAGTTTGACGATCAAGAGTTTGTAATACTTGGAAATAATCACCTTAGCCCTGTGAGAAAAAAAAAAGAGAGCAAAAGAGGGTGCGCACAAAAGTGAGAGAGAAAAAGATATAAAAAGATAGGGAGAAAGAGGATGCGAAAGATAGCGAGAGAGAAAGATATAAAATAGAGAGTGGGGGCAGAGGTAGGTAAGGAAGGCATGAGAGGGAAAGGTGGGGGGGGAGAGAGCAAGAGAGAGAAAAGAAGAAGTGGGAGGAGATATAAGTAAAGGGGGGAAGGGGGAGAGGGGGAGAGGAATAGAGGGAAGGGGGAGACAGGGAGAGGGAGATGGGGAGGGTGAGAGGGATACAGGAGATGGGGGAGAAAGAGACAGGAAAAGAGAAGAAGAGGGAGAAACAGAGTGGGGGAGGTGGACACAGAGAGAGAGGTTGATATGGAGGAAGAGAGAAGGAGAACGAGGCAGCAAAAGAGCAGGAGAAAGATAGAAAAGGACGGGGAAGAGAGAGCAGGATTAAATAGCAGAGGAGAAAGATAGGATGAGAGTGAAAAAAGATAAGGGGAAAGGGGGGAGAAGGGGAAAAGAGAAGCAAAAAAGATTGGGAGAGAGAGAAAGAGGGAAGGAAAGAGAGAGAGAAAAGGAAAAGAGAAGGGGAGGGGGGGAGAGGGGGAAAGGGAGAGGGGAGGGGGAAGGGAGAGACAGAGGAGAGGGAGAGAGACGCGGATAAACAGAGTTATTGAGACCAAAAAAAGGGGGGGGTGGAACAGAGATGGTGGGGAGAGAGATAGGTGGGGTAGCACAGAGAGGGAGGGGGGGCTAGGACCAAGACAGAGGGAGACTGAGAGTGTGTGATTGTGACCGGGAGGGGGGGGTGTTCACGTCTGAGGCGGGGGGGGGGCTGAAAGAGAGTCACGCACACACTGAGACTGAGAGAGTGATCAAGAGAAATAGAGATGCCGAGCCCAAGATGGAGGGGGAGGGAGAGAGCGTGGGGTACCGAGGCAGTGAGGTGGTGAGTGAGAGAGGGTGAGAGAGTGCGAGAGAGCTTGTGAAAGGGAGACCAAGAAAATCAGATGGGTGCAAATGAGAAGGGGGGGGGGGGGGAGACTCAGGGAGAGAAAGTCTGAGACCGGGAGAAGGAAAGGGAGAAGAATAATGAATGAATGAGAGATGGAGAGATGGAGGGAGATGGGGGGAGATGGGGGGAGAGACAGAGATGGGAGATGGGGAGGGGGGCACCAAGACAGACCAGGTGACACTGAGAGGGAGAGTGTGAGAGACCAAGAGCATGTGAGAGAGACCAAGAAAATGATGGGGGGTGGGGAGTCCTGAGGCTGAGAATGAGAGAAATTGAGAGAGCAGTGGAGAATGACCCCAAGAGAGCGAGATGGGGAGAGATAAAATGAGCGAGGGAAAGGCTGAACAAGGGAGAGGTGCTGAGGGAGGCTCTGAGAGAGAGATCAAGAGAGAGACTGAGTGGTGGGGTAGACTAAGAGACACTGAGAGAGATGTACCAATAGAGAGAAAGGCAGCGAGACAGAGAGAGCATGAAAGAGTGGAACCACGATACACAGCTAGAAAGAGGCAGAGAGCGGGGGGGGGGGGGCGGACAACAGAAACCAAGATTGAGAGAGTGAGCGAGACTGAGAAAGAGAGATGGGAAGAAAGCAAGTGAGTGAGAGGGGGTCTGAGAGAGGGTCTGAGAGATGGGGTGAGAGATGAGGGGGAGCCCGAGCAGGGTGGGGAGAGCAAGTGTGAGGAGAGGGAGCATGCGGGGGGAGGGAGGCAAGGGGAGATGGAGGGAGATGGGGGAGAGAGGGAGAGATGGCAAGAGATGGGTGGGGGACTCAGAGAGACAGAGAGTGTGAGAGACAGAGTAAGAGCCAGAGGGCAAGGTAAGAGGGGGGGAGAGACTGGGGGGGGGGGGGGAGAGACCCGGAGATACTGACATGGAGGGGCAGAGAGGGAGATAGCTGGGGTGAGAGCCCGACAGAGAAAGAGACCAAAGGCCTGAGAGTGCAATAAATTGAAAAACTTTGAAATAGAGCAAGAGAGAGGCGGAGGGAGGTGTCTGGGAGAGTGGTCAAAAGACATAAAGAGCTTTAGGACCGGGGGGGGGAGAAGCGGGGAGAGGGAGGGAGGGAGGAGAGCCATATAATGTAGGGGGAGAGAGAAGGTGAGACAGAAGGTGTGATAGACAAGGGGGGGGAGACAAGGTGGGAAGGGAGAGGGGCAAGGTGGAGGGAGACACACAGACAACATGAGAGGTGCACACACACAATGTGAGAGATACAGACACAGACAATATGAGAGAGGCACAGCAGGAGAGAGAGAGCATGCAAGCTTGAGGCACACACAACATGAGAGAAAATGTGAGAAAACATGAGAGAATGTGAGATAGACAGACATACAATGAGGCTGGCACAAGAGATGCACGAGAGACAGATGCATGAGACAGAGACAGACACAACGAGAGACAGACACGAGACATACACACCTCGAGAGAGAGACAGAACGGGAGGCGACAAGCACACGAGGCTGACATGAGACAGGCACAATGATACAGGGGGACACACACAAATAGAGAGACAGAACGTGAAATGAGAGAGATGTGAGAGATGGGCACAGGCACAACTAGAGGGCACGACAGAATGAGAGGCACAAGAGAAACAGGCACAAGCAAGATGAGACAGACACACAAGACACACACAATGAGACAAAGACACAGATGAACAACAAGAGAGGCAGAACAGGATGTGAGAGGCACACAGCAAGAGACAGACCCAGAGAGTGAGATGGAGACAGGCACAATGAGAGCGCAACACACAACTAGAGAGAGAGAGACAAGAAGAGAGGCACCAGACAAGAACCAAGAGACACACAATGAGACAAACACGTGATACAGACACATAACGAGAGAGGGAGATGAGAGACAAGGCACGAGGGACTTGATGAAAGAGCAAGTAAGAGTCACAAGACAGGCGCAAGACGCGACAAGAGAGTGACAGGAGGGAGAGAGACAAGAGACAGACCCACAAAACTAGAGACAGATGCAGGAGACAATGGGACAGGCACAATGAGAGAGCAAGGCATGCGAGAGAGACACACACAATGAGACAGATGCATCAAGAGCCAGACAGATGAGACTGAAAGAACTAGAGAGAGACAGAACAAGATAGATGAGACAGAGACAGGCACACGAGACAGACACACACGAGATACACAGACACATGAGACAGAGAGAGAGCGCACAAGACGGAGAGACAGACCGGCACAAGAGACGGGCACAGAGACACAACTAGAAAGAGAGAGACAGAACAAGAGATACACGAGAGACAAGAGACAGACAGAACTAGAGAGAGAGACAACGAAGAGACAGATGGGGGGGGAGAGAGCGAGTGCGAGAGTAAAACTGGTCCTTAACTTGCCTTTGATTAGCTGATTAAAAGACTAATTAGAGGCCTATGGAAAAGGAGTCCCTCAGGCTTTTATCATCCCATCTTCTCATTTAAAGGGCTCTCCACATACTTCTGCCCATTTACCTTGGCAGCACCAACTTGAGACAGTTTGAAAAAATACTTGTGGCTTTAAGCCCACTGCCATCCCCAGCACCACACAAGCTTTTGCACAGCTTCCCAGCAAAGCAGTCCAGCTTAAAAAAATAAATAAAATTGTCTCCCCCACTCCCAAAAGCAGGGTCAGCTCCTCACATCAATGAACAAATGCTTTTACCAGCACAGTACAATGGCAGGAAAGAGCAGCAGCAACAGGCTAAGTAATACTACCATGAAGTTACTTATCAAACCATGCCCCTAATGTGTAGCAGAGAAGCCAAATCATACTGTCCTTAGAAACATGGGTTGGAAACATTAAAGAAAACCTCAAAGCAACAAGAAGTTGGGAGAGAATCTAGAAAATAAGAATTCCTGACACATCTACAGTCTCCTTCCTACTACCAATTCATTGTAACAAAAGAACTCTTGACAACATCCATCAATGTAGTATCTAAAACTGTTGAGAATTTAACACCTAAAATAAAAGGACACTGATATTCCTGTAATACAGTAGTTTTCAGAAATGAGTTGGAAATAACTGAGGTACTACAGATGTATCACTACCATCCTCACCTAGTTTTGTGCTTTTAGGATTATTTAGACCACACATACCACCAACACCTTCATGAAAAGAGACCACATACCTCTCTTCCATACTCTGCGTATATATGTATATGTGTGTGAGTGCATGTGTACATCACATGAACAGAGCTAAAAAAATTAAGGATGTAAACCTAAAGATGTTTGTTACACTGTAATACCAAATGCATGGTGAAGTAGAAAGGTTTTCCCTCTCTCCCTTGTAGTAGAGACTACATACAGCAGCAATAAACAGCAGACATTTCAGATAAATGCAGTTTAAGTTCAAGTACAATATATTTTAAAAGGACACAATCTAGTTTCAGTAGGATTTTAAAACAATACATGCTTGTGCAAGTCAAAAAGAAAAACTTTGTCTACATAAACTAGCATATACCAGTTACTGATAGACTTCCTGACACAAAAATTTGATAAGAGTATGAAAACCCTTACATGCATTCATATGAAGATTTGTAGTAATTTAAATTGACTCTTTAAAAAAAAAAACTATTTAGTGAAAGTACTCTTTGAGCCTAGACAGAATCTAATGTTGTTGTAGATTTTTCAGCCAAAGTTGTCACAGAGAGAGCCCTAACTGTTCAAGCTATTAAACAGCCTTCAGAAAGAAATTGTGAAACAATACTTAATCTTGGCAGTCATTTCCCCTTTCACTTAGCTAAAAGTACTGTATAAGTTTTCATTAAGTGTATTCTGATTTAGAAAACTAGATCTGTAAAGTAATTCATTTTCACAAATATTTACAGCACCTGAAAAGCACTACAGAAGGACAAAAATGTTATAATGTTCAAGCCTGAAAACAAGAAAAAAGAACAGTCACATCACTGATACACTGCTAATTTAAAATAATTATGAATTTAGCAATACATTTTTAAACTTGAAAGATTTTCTGATAAAACAAACCTAATTAATTTAGCCAGTCACTTTTGAAATAACAGACTTCCTCTTTTTGGCTTCTCCTTTTTCTTCATTGCCCTCAGTAGGCTCTTGACAACTTTTGCAAATAGTTTCTTTGACAGCACTGTTAACAGCTGGATGCGACTAAAATACAAAAACATCACACTTGAAATCTAAATACCTTCCTAAACTACAGAATAAAGATATTAAAAGTTGCACTGTATCTGAAGATCTAAGTAACCTCTGGTTAAAGCTGCAAGAAAGTTAAAACACCTTATCTAATTTATTAATTCTCAATTTAAATTGAGAAGTGACAGTATTTTCATTATCTACCTTTCAAGCTCTCATGCACTAACAGCAGCTCATATTTAGGTTATAAATACTGCAGGGGAATGTTTTCTGAAGTGCAATTTAATAAATGGAAGAGTTCAGAGTCAAACATGGCTTGTCAGTGTTATAGACGCTCGTGACAAATTGGAGGAGCCAATTTGTATTAAATGACAAGATCGAATTTATTAGCAAGCGATAAGAGAGCAAAACAGCGCTGGGCGGCCGGGGAGACAGTGCTCCGCCAAAGGCTCGCGTCGAAAATGGGGAAGAGTCCCTTTATTTATACAGTTTCTAGTTTCTGTCTACGTGACGGCTCGTATCTTCTGTATTGCGTGTGCTAGGTGGTTGTAATCTGCCTTCAGGTGGCGGCTGGTATCTTCTGCATTGTGTGTGTGTTTGCGCCGTCATTTGTTTGTTAGGTGGAACGTCTTTCGTTAATCATCGGTACTTAACTGGATACTGTGGTTTTAGATAAGCGAGGAATGTCTCTACCCCCACATGCGATTTCATGAACAAAGTTAACCAGTTTATTACAATCCCCCCTTTTCTATTTTATCCTGATTTTGTTCATTAAATCGATCCAACGCTTCTTTAGCCCACCCGAGGATAGGAGTAATTCCTCCGTCCCCGATTTGTTCGTATTGCTTCCGGAGCAGCATTAAGTGTGTAGTTTCTAAGCGCCCTTTAACAATAGCGATTAACCTGATAACTGGTTTGAAGTATATCTCACAATGGGCTGACTTCGGGTGTAAGAGTCGAGGGTTTGATTTTTTTTTTTTTTTTTTTTGTTGATACGTCCAGGGTGTTATTTCCAGTGACGTTTATGTTAGGAGAGATTGTAACAGTATGTACAATACTGTTACTATCATCTTCCTCTGCTATGACTAGATTTGGTCTGATCGTTGAAGGAGGAGAAAATTTGGCTGTTTCTTTTCTTATTTGAAATAGGCCACCCCTATCAAATCCATGTTCCCAGACTCTTACCCCCCAAGTTTTCCCAATTGTCCACACAGCTTGGTCTTGGTTCAATACTGCTAGGTGTAATAGGTTACAATTCCTGTCGTTATCATAGTTCCGTCTAAAGAATGCGTCGGCTGAATGCACCTCGAGGGTCCCCCATTGCACAGAAAGATATTTATCTGGATTCTTAACAGTCCAATATCCTGTAGTTATTGTCTCACAGCTTCAATATCCACAATAAAAGTGACCAGGGTAATTGCAATACTCTCGTCCAGGGTTAGAGCTTGGGTACCAGTAGACTGCTCTTTGGTTAGGTTTTCCCCAATTGTTGTTACAGGTATCTGTCATATAGATTCTTAATAAATCACAAACCGTTACTTCAAACCTCGGGGGACTCGCCGTGATGTTTTCTTTTATTATGTTTGAATCATCTACTCTGGTCAAGGTTCACCTATAGGGCAGATGGGGGTTCTCGTCCCCACAGGCAGGTTTCGCCAGCATTGGTAACAGACTTATTATCCACATACCTAGATATAAGATTGAGAAAAGTGGTGTGGTTTTGTCCTTTCTATAAGCATTTCCAAATTTTTGACATTTAATTTGGTTTGTGGTTTTATTCCCCGAGGGAGATAAGAAACTTTGGGGTGGCCCTGAGGTTATCGGATTTGGGAGTTGTGAGTCAAGGGGCCTCGTGTGCCATTTTTGGAGGTGGTTCATCAACCTCAATCCCCACAGCAGTACGCCTCTGCCTTCTCCTCCGCCTACTCTGTTGCTTAGAGCAGCGAGGTGTATCATCTTCTCGGCAGCAGTCGTATTTTTCAGGGGAACCTCCTTTGTCATATTTAGTCAACCTTGACTTATAGCTCTCTCAGCTCTTATCTTTCACCTCCTAAACTCCACACCTCACTCTGGCCACGGTTCGTCTGCAGGTTACATGCACGATTTCGGCCTTTGTTGGACAGGGCTCATTTGTATGGAAACAACACTTCTCAGGGTTTATGCCTTTGGCAAAGATATCCCACCACTTTTCTCTACAGAGTTTACACCTGTAACATACAAAAGGATAACATATACAGTTAGGATCTTTACAAAAGATAGTCTCACTCATCCGCTTTTCTTCGGAACTTAATTTTTAAGCTATCAGGGTCTCTGGTTGCCTCCCAGTGAGAACTCTGAATTGGTTCTTTGATTCTGCTTGCATGAGACCACCCTCTTTCGGTAGTCCGGACTGCAGTATCTGTAGTAAACAAAACAAGAAAGGGCCCCTCCCACCTAGGAGTGAGAGAGGATTCTTTCCAGGCTCTGATTAATACCATATCACCTGGTTTCACCGAATGTATAGATATATTTAGGGGTGGCCTCTGTATCACCATTCCCTTCTTTCCTAAATATTTCACCTCCTCTTCCACAAACTGTAGTTTCGACCGTGATACTTTGAGGCCTTGAAGGCTCAAGGAATTTAACAACCGTATGTTTTCTTTTCTGACTGCCTCCTGATTTTCTCCTGCCAACAATAAGTCATCCACATACTGTACTAACACGACCCCATCTTGTAGCCGGTATTCCCGTAGAATCCGTTCTAGGGCTTGTCCAAATAAGTTTGGGGATTCCGTAAACCCTTGGGGGAGTACAGTCCACCTTAACTGCTGTCTCCTATGAGTGTCTGGGTCTTTCCACTCAAAGGTAAAATAATCTCTACATTCCTCCTTTAGAGGGCATGACCAGAATGCATCCTTAAGATCTATTACACTATACCATTGGTTCTCGGGCCCCAATTGACTCAACAGGGTGTGTGGGTTTGCCATTACCGGGAACCGGTTGACAGTCCGTTTATTGATTTTCCTTAAGTTATGCACCAACCGATAGCTACCATCGGATTTTTTTTACTGGTAAAATCGGGGTATTGTAAGGGGACATGCAGGGTTCGAGTAATCCCTTTCCCAATAGTCTCTCGATCTCAGGTTTTAGTCCCTTTCTCCCCTCATTAGAAAGGGGATATTGTTTAATTCTCACTGGAATCTCGGGGTTCTTAATAACCACTTCAAACGGTTCAATATCCAGTTTTCCAACTGTTTCGGGAGTATACCACACTTAGGGGTTAATTTGTTTCTCGTCCACCTTTGTAAGGGGACGAAGCCTGATTTTTAACTCTTCCTTTTCCACGTCCACCCAAATCCCCATTTCTACGATTAAATCCCTACCTAATAGGTTATATTCCGCTTCAGGTACTAACAACAGCGTCCCAGTTCCGTACCTGCAACTTGATTCCACCGCCACATCTTTTATAACGGGGACCTTAAAAGGTTCCCCTTTTGCTCCAATTACATTAACTTTATCTCCAGAGATTTTACATCCTGGAGGTAATGATTGTACAGTAGACCTTTCGGCTCCAGTATCCACAAGAAAGGTCACCTCCTGGCGCTGAGGACCCACTTTTAAAGTTATCAAGGGCTCTTTCTTACCAGGGGTCCTCAGCACATAGAGCCCCTGACCCCGTTAATCCTCCCGGAACGTTTTTTCATCTTGAATCCTTTTTCTACATTCTTTCTTCATGTGTCCCTTTTTCCCGTAATAGAAACATTCTACAGCTTTATCTCCTCTCCTCTCGATTCTTTCCTTATCTCCCCCACTAGACCTACCGGGTCTCCTTATCACACCCTTCTGTCCTTCTCTTACCGCTGCAACCAGCAGCCTAGTCTGCCGCTTTTCAGTTTCCTCTTCTCGCCTTACATACACCTTCTGAGTCTAAGTAATTCATCCAACCCCCGCTCCTGCCAGTCCTCAATCTTTTCCAATTTCTTCCTAATATCTCCCCAAGATTTTGCCACAAACTGAGTTTTCAGCAACGCCTGTCCCACAGGGGTAGCAGGGTCCACCCCAGAGTATAACTGGAAACTTTTTCTTAGCCTTTCAAGCCATTCTGTCGGGGTTTCGTCTTTCTTCTGTTGTTCACTAAAGGCTTTATTAATATTCTGACCTCGGGGAACAGATTCTCGTATCCCCTGAATTATAGTTGTTCTCAGATCCGACATATTATTCCTATGAGCCGGATCCTGGTTATTTCAGTCTGGCCGATTTAAAGGCCACTTCTGATCCACAGCCGGGCCAGCTTGATGTTGCTGATCCCACACTCTCATTCCAGCCCTTCTAATCATGTCCCTCTCTTCCACGGTAAATAGTATGCCCAGGATAGACTGTAATTCATCCCACGTGTACAAATTCGGTCTCAAGAATTGATCTAGCCTCTCGGCTACCCCCAGGGGATCATCTAATAAACTCCCCATTTCCTTCTTAAATTCCCTTACATCCCCCGTATTAAGGGGAACTGCCACATACCCCGTTCCCGGTCCCCCCCGTCCATCCCCACCAGGCACTAACATTTCCCGAAGAGGAAACAATCTCTCCTCTCCTCGCCTTATTCTATTACGTGCAGACCTTCTGGGAGGGGGTGCCGGGGTCGGGGAATCAGGTTCCGAATCTGACCCCTCCTGGGCCTGGGCTATTTCCTGGCCTTGGGGTGGGTCCTGAGGCGGAGGGGCCTGAGGGGCATAGGGAGGGGGTCAAAGGGGGTCCTCATCATCTTTTTGAGGTTTTTCCGGTCTTTTTTTTTTTCCTTAAGGCAAAGAGGAATGACGGTTCCCAGGATTGGGGGATCCATAAGGCAGCATATTCACTCTCCTCTGGGCCGGCTGGTGGTCTCCTATTGTTTATCCATATATTTAATTGTTGACACACCCAATCCTCAGAGGACCTGAACACGGGCCAGAGTACATGAGGATTGTTGAGGGGTTTCCCACCCCAAATCTCAATACAATAATTAATCATCTTTTCCTTAGACTTATCCTTTCTCCTTGGGGAACTGTTCCAATATCTTATCATCAGGTCTAGGGGACTATCTGGGGGTATATCTGGTCTTCCCCGTCCCCATGGGTCCAGAGGGCTTGCTTTTCCTCTGCCCCATCTTCCGAGGTGCCTTTATCCACACACACACACACTTCCCCTCGGTCGTGACTCGCTCCCTCGCGGGCTACGAGAACTGCACTACTGGAGGGTCCGCACTCGCATGATCTCAGAGAGACCTCTCACACAGTCGCACCTCGGGATAACCACCCCAACCAAACGGCTCACAGTTTATATACTCACCCGCTCCTGGGGTCTTCGTTTGGTCTTCGTGCACAAAATTTAAGGGGTCCTGCAGGTTCTTTTGCTCAATTATCGTAATTTAAAGGGAGTTCGTGGGTCCAGGGTATGGTGGCGGCACCTCCTCAAGACGGGGCTATCCGGGGATAGGGCGCCTCCCCGCTTGCGAGGGTCCGCACCAAAGAACCTGGATCCGAGTCACGGCACCAAGTTTGTTATAGACGCTCGTGACAAATTGGAGGAGCCAATTTGTATTAAATGACAAGATCGAATTTATTAGCAAGCGATAAGAGAGCAAAACAGCGCTGGGCGGCCGGGGAGACAGTGCTCCGCCAAAGGCTCGCGTCGAAAATGGGGAAGAGTCCCTTTATTTATACAGTTTCTAGTTTCTGTCTACGTGACGGCTCGTATCTTCTGTATTGCGTGTGCTAGGTGGTTGTAATCTGCCTTCAGGTGGCGGCTGGTATCTTCTGCATTGTGTGTGTGTTTGCGCCGTCATTTGTTTGTTAGGTGGAACGTCTTTCGTTAATCATCGGTACTTAACTGGATACTGTGGTTTTAGATAAGCGAGGAATGTCTCTACCCCCACATGCGATTTCATGAACAAAGTTAACCAGTTTATTACAGTCAGGATCTTTGGCCAAGAGATGAAGTTACACCAGAAATAAATTCCACCATGGGGTACCTTTTCCAAACATATGGTGAACTCCACAGGTGCATTCTTGTATATACCTATAAATGTATGTCTTGGTTTTGGCTGGGATAGAGTTAATTTTCTTCCTAGTAGCTGGTACAGTGTGTTTTGGATTTAGTGTGAGAATAATGTTGGTAACATACTGATGCTTTAGTTGTTGCTAAGTAGCGCTTATCCTAAGTTAAGGATTTTTCAATTTCCCTTGCTCTGCCAGCAAGCAGGTGTACAAGAAGCTGGGAGGGAGCATAGCCAGGACAGCTGACCCGAACTAGCTCAGTATATAAACTGGGGGGAGTTGGCCGGGAGAGGCAGATCACTGCTCAGGCATCGGTCAGCAGGTGGTGAGCAATTGCATTGTGCATCACTTGTCTTTTCTTGGGTCTAATTTCTCTCCTTTTGTTATATTCCTTTTCATTCAATTATTATTATTGGGTTTTTTTATTATTGCTGTTATTATTGTATTTTATTTTAGTTATTAAACTGTTGTGAGAGACTGAAGGAGTTAATGTCTCAAACATTGTGGTGGGGCAAGTTCTGCTTAACGACAAACTCTGCATAACAACGAACTCTGCATAGCAAGGAACCACAGGTGAAAAGAAGCCGTCAGCATTGGACATCAGCAACAGGAAGGGGAGGGCATGCTAGAGGGTGCACAGCTCCGTGTTCTGATATGCTGAGCAGGGCCAAAGACCAAACAGTGGTCATGTCTGCAGGGAAGGGAAAATTACTCCCCAAACGACCCCTAAGCCCACCGACCCATTTCCCGAAGGTTACACCTAATTAGCCTAATGAGTTCAAGTGCCCACCCACAGGAGGGGCAAGGAGATGATAAAAAGGACACGAATTGAAGCCCCACGTGCGTGCGCCCTCCGGAACTGGACCCCTAGGCTGACTGGGCCAACGCTGGACTCAGGACCGGTGAAATCTTTCTCTTTTCCTTTTTCTCTCTCTGTCTCGCTCTCTCTTTCTCTTTCCATTTCATAACTCCTACATCTCATCCCTTTAAGACATAAAACTTGACCAAGTCTGGGACTAGGAGGGGATCTAGCCGCCCCTAGGCTCCTCTTTGAGAAGGAGTCTAGAAAGCAAGGGGGTCTGCTCTGAGCCTCGTGACTCAACGGGAGGGCTCTCCTAATTTTCTTCCCTGAATTGATGTACGTGGTTACCACGGGTTACACGGTTTACTGAGGTAGTTCCATGCCAATTCCTGTTGAGAGAAACCCCGCCACCTACTGTTATGCCTCCCAAGTTCAGGTTGCTTCTGTCGTGAATAAAATGTTTACTTGATCGTTTGGTGTCGTTTCACCTTAATTTAGCCCGAGGGAATTTCGAACTCAATACAACTCCCTGGTCTGTCCAGCCCGGGTCGTGACAACTGTTCTTATCTCAACCCGTGAGGTTTACTTTTTTTTTTTTTTTTTCCGATTCTCCTTCCTATCCCACTGGGTGGGGGGGAGTGAGTGAGCAGGCGGCTTCATGGTGCTTAGTTGCTGGCTGGGGTTAAACCACGACAATGTAATAAAGCCAATCAGCAATTCGTCATCAACAAATGCAAGAAACCAAAATCCACTATTTAAAACTTTTGTACAGTTTTTATTTTAAATAATGCCAAAAAAGCATGGTTAACCTTCCTGGCCAAGAAATCCATTTTTTTAATTAGCTGTCAATATTAAGTGAGCACAGAAAGCAATTATTCTTTTCCTGAAAACATTAATAGATTAATATTTCAAAAGCCTGAAGAATTAAAGTAAATGACATGGAAGTAGAGGAGGAGAAGGCAAAATTACTATTTTTAATTAGATTATTTTATGAATAATGTTCTCATTATTAAATCTTAGCTCTTTTGCACAGAACTGGCAGAACTCCCTCAACTCTTAATTTTTTCCTCCCATTGAGAAAGTGGGTCTAGCTTAAAACCCAAGCCACAAGCTCCCTTTTACTGTCTACCTCCCTAACAATTACAATTACCTCTGCAAAGTATAAATAATGCCTTTGGAACATTCTAGCTACTTCTGTCAGCTGAATGTAAAATGAAGCTCTCAAAGACCTATCAAGATAAAGTTTGCTTAGGGAAGGGAATTAAAAATAATAATAAGAACAACAATAAAAAAATCTGTGAAATAAAAATTAATCATCCCCTAGTAAGGACTAATGTCTTATCCCTTTACTCTAAGCCCATCTCGCATCCAAATTAAAAATTCAATTATTCTGACATCTCAGTGTGAATATTCCACTATTAACTTATTCTGCATGTGGCCAGAGTTCTCTATTCATCCTTCATTTTCCGGACACTGGGGACAGCTACATTTTCTTCCCTGCTACTGTCCCAAAAACTGTGCCTCCTCTAAGTAGGTACGAATTTAAAAAAAAAAAAAAAAAGTATATGTAGATCAAATAACATCTTTAATATGCATCTTTTCCTCTCCAACAACACAGCTAAAAACCTTGTCAGTCTACTTATAACCTCATGTAGTGACTACTGTAATTACTGGCTGTACACAGTCCCACTTTGAATACTGCCAGAAAAATCCATTTTCCTAGCTTGTCAGATTGTCCACATCACTTTTCCACTGACTCTTCAGTCTCCATGAGAAACTGCATGCCTTTAGCTTTCAAGACTTTTCACTGCCTACTTTCACCCTGTTTTGGACTCCTCCTCATCAGCTACTGAGGTCTCAGCTTCTGCCTCTGCCACTTTCAACCAATTTTGTTTCCTCATATGCTGCTCCCAAAATGAGCAAAAGCTTCCTCATAAATATCCATAAAACCATACAACTACCTAGCATCAAACTCTTATTTGAACCTATTTACCTTCCCCCACTAAAAAGAAAAGAAAACAAAAAAACAGGTTAGCTGTTAATTATGCCAGATGCAGAGATTATGGCCTATCAGGATGATGAATGTCCTTCCATGTTTTTTTATGCTCCCTTCACCCATTGTTTTCTCTTCAGTTGTAAAGGGCTATCATTCTTTTCTGCAGTTGTAGAATACCATATGCAATAAAGGTTTTTGTTTATGACTAGGGCTGCTGGGTGCTACTGCTGTGTGAACTGAAATTCTTACAACTTCACAAGGAAATGGTAAAAAAGTATACTGACTCCTTTTTTCCAAATAGTGAAAAGTACATGTCCCTTGTTAATACAGTCTTTCTCCACTGCCATGAGTGGATCGGCACCTTTCTGTATATGTAAGCAGAGAAAATACTCATCCAGAAGAGGATATCTGATCTGCTGGTCTATCTTTGGAAACTCAAAACTCTTTCTTTAGCCATATTCTCCTTTAAACTAGGCACACAGTAACTAGAGAAGTCTTGTGAAGCAGAGATTACCAATGCAAAAAGGATATCTAGTATTTCATGTGAAAGTAATGCCGAACATTGAGAGACCAATTTTTCTTATTTGTATTACAGTATTATCCAGAGGCCCTAGATTGTGATCAAGGTCCACACAAATGGCCTGTAGTCTTTACAATGTTCTGAGCAGGTAAGTATAAACAAAATAAGCAGGAAGAGGACAATTTCTTTGTCTTTAGAGTAACTTTGGGGCTTCTGATGGATGGATGGCTATAATTTAAGCCCAAAAGGTTTATCAGGAGAATATGAAACAGGGGATCACTGACAGACAAGGATTGATGCAAGCAGGCTATATGACAATTTTGGTGGTAATAAGATGTAACATTGCTTCCAACAAATATAAGAAGGGAGGAAAATATAGTACAGTAAGATATCACATAATGAAATGTTGCCGTGATATCTGTGGAGAGCGAGTACTTGCAGCTTAGAAGGTGTGACGGATGCACCCACTCTGAATGAGTGAACAGTACTTTGGTTCAGGCATCACCGACAAGTAGGCCTGACTGAAATCAGCCTTGCTGTGCAAACCGTGAGAACTGTGCTAGGCTGCATCTTCTCAGGAACTAAGGAATCTAGGCCATGTCTTATCAGGAGCTAACAGTACCAGCTCGAGCTGGGACTAGACAAAACTAAAACTTCTACAGCTGCACACCTGCACATACACTAAAGCGGGGGGGGGGGGGGGGTTGACTACAAGTCAATCACTTCACGCTATAAAAATCTGTAGCCTCTCTGAGCCCATTGAGCTCTCCTGCACGGCAGCAGGCTGCACAGTGGTGATCTCCCCCTTGAGCAGGGATGCCTTTCAAGGTTACTCCTCGAGGCTGAGACCCCTTACCCAGCATCTGATATCTATAACGAGGTAAGCAACATTTTACATTAGGCCTAAAAGTATATTGTATGCTGGCAACATTTATATATATACAGCTATAGCTTAATTATTAGAAGTGTAGCAAGTAGTAGAGTGTTTGACTGCTGTCTAAATCATTGTCTAACTAAAATTCAATTATTGTTTAATCACCATTTGATTGCCATTTGATTTTCATTCATTGATTAATTACCATTTGATCATTTGTCGTGGTTTAACCCCAGCCAGCAACTAAACACCACGCAGCCGCTCACTCACCCCCCCCCACCCAGTGGGATGGGGGAGAAAATCGGGAAAAGAAGCAAAACCCGTGGGTTGAGATAAGAACGGTTTAATAGAACAGAGAAAGAAGAAACTAATAATGATAATGATAACACTAATAAAATGACAACAGCAATAATGAAAGGATTGGAATGTACAAATGATGCGCAGTGCAATTGCTCACCACCCGCCGACCGACACCCCGCCAGTCCCCGAGCGGCGAATCCCTGCCCCCACTTCCCCGTTCCTATACGAGATGGGACGTCACATGGTATGGAATACAACGTTGGCCAGTTTGGGTCAGGTGCCCTGGCTGTGTCCTGTGCCAACTTCTTGTGCCCCTCCAGCTTTCTCGCTGGCTGGGCATGAGAAGCTGAAAAATCCTTGACATTAGTCTAAACACTACTGAGCAACAACTGAAAACATCAGTGTTATCAACATTCTTCGCTCTGAACTCAAAACATAGCACTGTACCAGCTACTAGGAAGACAGTTAACTCTATCCCAGCTGAAACCAGGACAGTATCCACCCCTTATTCTATACCATTGACGTCATGCACAGTTCCCATACCTTTAGTTACATCCTGATCAATCATCATCACCTTTCCATCCCTTTAAGACATATGAACAATGATATATATCTATATGTATACACACACAGAGATATCATTCCTTTAGTTCATGGGTCATGTTCATAAAATGTTCATTGAGTTCATTTAGTTTCCGACTGTGGGCTCCATCTGTCATACCAGTATTTCTGGGCAGGAGGGATGGTGCAAAGTCCTCTCAGTCGGTAGAGCAGAATTGGGCTTCAGTGCAGTGTGACAAGCAGGTGACATTTGGCGCAGCAGGAGGATGGTGTGCACCGTTGGATTGTTGCATGCTGGAGTCAGTTCTGGTTCCATCACTACTGCGCTTTGCTCAGTTTTATCACAGTTCTTTTCTTGCTTGATCTAAGTGATCCTTACTATAGTACTATGGATATAGCACATAATTATAGTAAGGATAACATACAGTAGCAGGGTTATATAGCAACTAATATACAGTTTAATTCTGGCTGTTCTCACCTAAAATTAAATCCCCTTGAGGCACACATCGGACTTGCCCATCTTTTCGCATCACCCACCAAGTGCACCCAGGCCCTTGAGCAAAAGCAATCCCACGAATGGGTTTACCTTTGCCTGAGGCAGGAGTAACCCAGACTGTCTTCCCTAACATATTTTTTATGTGTACTACAGGGACTTTATCCCCTTCTACAGTATGTAAAAATTCTGACTGGGCAGGGCCACCCCGATTGGCAGATCCTCTGGTGTTGACTAACCAGGTGGCTTTTGCTAAATGTGTATCCCAATGTTTGAAGGTTCCACCCCCCATTGCTCTCAATGTAGTCTTTAACAGTCCATTGTATCGCTCAATTTTCCCAGAGGCTGGTGCATGATAGGGGATATGATACACCCACTCAATGCCATGCTCTTTGGCCCAGGTGTCTATGAGGTTGTTTCGGAAATGAGTCCCGTTGTCTGACTCAATTCGTTCTGGGGTGCCATGTCGCCACAAGACTTGCTTTTCTAGGCCCAGGATAGTGTTCCGGGCGGTGGCATGGGGCACAGAATATGTTTCCAGCCACCCAGTGGTTGCTTCCACCATCGTGAGCACATAGCGCTTGCCTTGGCGAGTTTGTGGGAGTGTGATATAGTCAATCTGCCAGGCCTCCCCATATTTATATTTCAGCCATCGCCCTCCATACCACAGGGGCTTTAACCGCTTGGCTTGCTTAATTGCAGCACATGTTTCACATTCATGGATAACCTGTGCAATAGTGTCCATGGTCAAGTCCACCCCTCGGTCACGAGCCCATCTATATGTTGCATCTCTTCCCTGATGGCCTGAAGCATCATGGGCCCACTGAGCCATAAATAGCTCACCCTTATGTTGCCAGTCCAGGTCCACCTGAGACACTTCAATCTTGGCAGCCTGATCCACCTGTTGGTTGTTTTGATGTTCTTCAGTGGCCTGACTCTTGGGTATGTGAGCATCTACATGACGTACTTTTACAACCAGATTCTCTAGCCGGGATGCAATATCTTGCCACAGTGCGGCAGCCCAGATGGGTTTACCTCTGCGCTGCCAGTTGCTCTGCTTCCATTGCTGTAGCCACCCCCACAGGGCATTTGCCACCATCCATGAGTCAGTATAGAGATAGAGCACTGGCCACTTTTCTCTTTCAGCAATATCTAACGCTAGCTGGATGGCTTTCACCTCTGCAAACTGACTCGATTCACCTTCTCCTTCAGCAGTTTCTGCAACTTGTCGTGTAGGACTCCATACGGCAGCTTTCCACCTCCGATGCTTTCCCACGATGCGACAGGATCCGTCAGTGAACAGGGCATATTGCCTCTCATTTTCTGGCTGTTTATTATACAGCGGGGCCTCTTCAGCACGTGCCACCTCCTCCTCTGGCGACATTCCAAAATCTTTGCCTTCTGGCCAGTCCGTGATCACTTCCAAAATTCCTGGGCGACTGGGGTTTCCTATGCGAGCCCGTTGTGTGATCAGTGCAATCCACTTACTCCACGTGGCATCAGTCGCGTGATGTGTAGAGGAGACCCTCCCTTTGAACATCCAGCCCAGCACTGGCAGTCAGGGTGCTAAGAGGAGCTGTGTTTCAGTACCAACCACTTCTGAGGCAGCTTGAACTCCTTCATATGCTGCCAATATCTCTTTTTCAGTTGGAGTATAGCGAGCTTCGGATCCCCGATATCCTCGACTCCAAAACCCCAGGGGTCGGCCTCGGGTCTCCCCAGGTGCTTTCTGCCAGAGGCTCCAGGTAGGGCCATTCTCCCCAGCTGCAGTATAGAGCACATTTTTAACATCTTGTCCTGTCCGGACTGGTCCAAGGGCTACTGCGTGAACAATCTCCCGTTTAATTTGTTCAAAGGCTTGTTGTTGCTCAGGGCCCCATTTAAAATCATTCTTCTTTCGGGTCACTTGATAGAGAGGGCTTACAATCAGACTGTAATTTGGAATATGCATTCTCCAAAACCCCACGACACCTAAGAAGGCCTGTGTTTCCTTTTTATTAGTTGGTGGAGACATAGCTGCTATTTTGTTGATCACATCCATTGGGATCTGACGACGCCCATCTTGCCATTTTATTCCTAAAAACTGGATCTCCCGTGCAGGTCCCTTGACCTTACTTTCTTTTATGGCAAAACCGGCTTTCAGAAGGATTTCGATTATTTTCTTCCCTTTCTCAAAGACTTCTTCTGCCATGTTGCCCCATACGATGATGTCATCAATGTATTGCAGGTGTTCCGGAGCTTCACCTTTTTCCAGTGCAGTCTGGATTAGTCCATGGCAACTGGTGGGGTTGTGTTTCCACCCCTGGGGCAATCGATTCCAAGTGTACTGGACACCCCTCCAAGTAAAGGCAAATTGTGGACGACACTCTGCTGCCAGAGGGATTGAGAAAAATGCATTAGCAATGTCAATTGTAGCATACCACTTGGCTGCCTTTGACTCTAGTTCGTATTGAAGTTCTAGCATATCTGGAACGGCAGCACTCAGCGGTGGCGTAACTTCATTCAGGCCGCGATAGTCAACTGTTAGTCTCCACTCCCCATTAGACTTTCGCACGGGCCATATGGGACTATTAAAAGGTGAGCGAGTTTTGCTGATCACTCCTTGGCTCTCCAGTTGGCGAATCAACTTGTGGATGGGAATCAGAGAGTCTCGGTTGGTGCGATATTGCCGCCGGTGCACCGTCGTGGTAGCAATTGGTACTTGTTGTTCTTCAACCCTCAGCAACCCCACAATCGAAGGGTCTTGGGAGAGACCAGGCAGGGTAGACAGCTGTTCCGTGCCCTCCGTCTCCAAGGCAGCTATACCAAAAGCCCATCGATACCCCTTTGGGACCTTAAAATACCCTCTCCTGAGATAGTCTATGCCAAGGATGCATGGAGCCTCTGGACCAGTCCCAATGGGGTGTTTCTGCCATTCATTCCCAGTTAGGCTTACTTCAGCTTCCAATACAGTTAAGTCTTGGGATCCCCCTGTCACACCAGAAATAGAAATGGGTTCTGCCCCTTCATAACTTGATGGCATTAAAGTACACTGTGTGCCGGTGTCTACTAGAGCCTTATACTCCTGTGGGTCTAACGTGCCAGGCCATCGAATCCACACAGTCCAATAGACCCGGTTATCCCTTTCCTCCACCTGGCTGGAGGCAGGGCCCCTCTCATTCTGGTCAGAGTATCCAGTATTCATTTCTCGTAAAATTGGCTCAGAATTCCCTTCAAGAGGATCGGAAATAAAATCAGCCCTTCTACTCTGTTTGGAAACCGGAGCGGCATTTTTCCTGGTAGAATCCCCTTTTGTGGTGTTTTTTCCTCGCAGCTCACGTACCCGTGCATTTAGGACCGAGGTAGGTTTTCCATCCCATTTCCTCATGTCCTCTCCATGATCACATAAGTAAAACCACAGGGCACCTCGCAGTGTGTACCTTCTATATTCTCTCTCTTGGGCAGAGGAGCGCTCACTCCTAATAGCCGAGACATTGGTCCTTACAGGTGGGCAACAGGACATCTCCTCTTTGAATTGCTGGAAATCCTCGGACAGCTTCTCCACAGCCGAAATGCAGGCTTGTAGGGAGGAGGAGAGATTTTCTTCGTATTGACGGAGTTGGCGAGCCACTTCATCCACTGTCGGTGCCTCTTCATCTTTCCAGGTCATTATTGCCAGTGAGTTGGCATAGGACGATGGTGCGCTCCGTACAAACTTCCGCCACATGGGTCGTGTGCATTGGACTTCGTCTGGATCTTTGGGTAATTGTGGGTTGTCCGGATCATGATGAATTGTCTCTAGCACAGCTAATTCCCTCAGATATTGGATACCTCTTTCCATGGTTGTCCACTTGCTTGATTGACATATAACATCTTCCTTAAAGGGGTACCTTTCCTTCACACTTGACAGGAGTCGCCTCCAGAGGCTGATGGCTTGTGTCCCTCTTCCAATTGCCTTGTCAATGCCACCTTCCCTGGCAAGCGATCCCAGCTGCTTGGCTTCCCTACCTTCTAATTCCAAGCTATTAGCCCCATTGTCCCAGCATCGGAGGAGCCAGGTGATAATATGCTCACCTATACGGTGGCTAAAATCTTTTCGCATATCCCGCAGCTCACTCAAGGATAGGGACCGGGTTATTACCTCTGGTTCTGCCTCTTCCTCCTGTTCCCGTGATGACCCTGGTTCGCCTTCATCCTTCGCTAAGCGAACTGATTTTTTTGTATATTTCTTTTTCTGTACGGGGGCAACTGATACTGGTGCAGGTTGGTCTGCTGGTTCAGTTGCAGTACCGCTCGCCGGGTCTTGGATAACCGCAGTGTCTGTCGCCAAGGTTTGGGTAGCTGCTGTGCTCGTTGCTGGGGCTGGAGGGACCTCAGTGCCCGTTGCCGAGGTTTGAGTGACCACAGTGCTCATCGTTTTGTTGTTAGGTCCAGAGACCTTCTCTTCCCCTTGAGGGTACTGAGTGGTGTCGAACAGGGCTCGATAGGCATGGGCCAGGCCCCAGCACGTTGCAGTAATTTGTATCTCTCTGGAGCTGCCGGGGTGACAGCATACCTTTTCCAAATATTTTACTAGTTCTTCTGGATTCTGCGCTTGTTCAGGGGTGAATTTCCAAAACATTGGAGGTGCCCACTTTTCTAGGTACTTGCCCATACTACCCCACACACCCTGCCACTCATAATTATCCAGCCTTGGGGCAGATCTCTGGGTGATTTTCTTAAATAGTTGTTTAACCTTAAACGAGAGCTGAACCACATTCAGAAGCATGCTAATTCCTAGCAGTAGGGCTAGGACCGTGCTGGTCCCAACATCCCAAGAGTATTCAAATTTTTCAAAATTCTCAAACACCATTGTAACTGGACTGAAGGAGAAAGGAGAGGGGAAGAAAGGTATCCCACCCATAGACTGGTTTTCCAAGGAGGAAAGGTAAATGGTATAATTATTAATAGTTTCCCACAGATGGCTTCCACAGTATAAAGGTGACAATGCTGAGTGCAAGTACCGGATTAATCCCACAGCCGACGACTTTATCATACCATAAACCAGTGTTGTACAATACATCAAAGTGAAAACCTTAATCCACCTCCCACGGATGATAAGCAGCAGAAGAGGGACTACATACAGCAAGCGAGGTGATACATAACAGAACTTTAAAAACCAGAGCAACAACTCTAAGAACACATAAATCAACATAATGACCAGCGACTATTAGACCGATATAATGAATGCTTATAACAAATTTGTTTTAACAAGCTCTGGTCAGGTTTGTCGTTATCTCAACCCTTCGTGCCCCATGTTGGGCGCCAAAAAGGACTGTCGTGGTTTAACCCCAGCCAGCAACTAAACACCATGCAGCCGCTCACTCACTCCCCCCCACCCAGTGGGATGGGGGAGAAAATCGGGAAAAGAAGCAAAACCCGTGGGTTGAGATAAGAACGGTTTAATAGAACAGAGAAAGAAGAAACTAATAATGATAATGATAACACCAATAAAATGACAACAGCAATAATGAAAGGATTGGAATGTACAAATGATGCGCAGTGCAATTGCTCACCACCCGCCGACCGACACCCCGCCAGTCCCCGAGCGGCGAATCCCTGCCCCCACTTCCCCGTTCCTATACTAGATGGGATGTCACATGGTATGGAATACACCGTTGGCCAGTTTGGGTCAGGTGCCCTGGCTGTGTCCTGTGCCAACTTCTTGTGCCCCTCCAGCTTTCTCGCTGGCTGGGCATGAGAAGCTGAAAAATCCTTGACATTAGTCTAAACACTACTGAGCAACAACTGAAAACATCAGTGTTATCAACATTCTTCTCATACTGAACTCAAAACATAGCACTGTACCAGCTACTAGGAAGACAGTTAACTCTATCCCAGCTGAAACCAGGACATCATTGTTTGATCATTAATAAAACCCTTTTAGTTAACCCCATAACGATGACTTCTCTTAATAAATCACCTGCAACAAAAATTGGCAGTCTGCAGGATGGTGGATTCAATCACTGACTACTTACGGAGGCACGGAGTTAACCCTTCACTGAAATTTTCGGATGATTGGGCACGCGAAAAGCAGGATAATTGGAATAAGATAAAAGAATGGTAAAGAGAAGGGAATAATATGCAAAATGTTGAGAACATGTTTGGGAGCTGCATATCAGTATAGGAAATGTAAAGAACAGGAAATGAAAGTGTTACAACATGAGGTTGAACAAAGAAAGCGACAAGAATTGCTGTTATCTCTGTGAATACAGCAGTTGCAGAAACAACTGGGGGAGGAAAAAGAAAAATGCAGGAATTTAGAGGATAAACTAGAACTCATGAGAATTCGGGTCCCCAACCCCCCCAAATCCTGTGAAAATCTATAAGCTAATCATTTCCCCGGAAGAATGGGATGGAGATATTTGGGAGGACCCCCACCAAGAACTTAGCGATGAGAGTGAATTAGATGAACCAGAATTTAAGGTAACCCCTATTATTAAAACTGAGATATCTGCTGGACCTCAAGGGGGCAACCAGAGAGATACCATAAAGACCATTCCATGGGACCCCCTTCAGCTGGCCAATCTGCATGAAAAATATGGGTGGAAGCCTGGTGAAAGCGAGACTGAATATCTGTGGCATGTCTCCTTAACTGGAGGTGATCATATTATGTTAGATCAAAGCTAAGTGGATGGCTTTTGGGGACCAGGAGTGTTCTTGAATGAGGGACCAGCCCCTAACACTGAACCACATGCTATTACATGGCGAGTAGCGTATTGGGCAGGGGGCATAGACCCTCAGGATAGAGGGGAGCCCACTGCTATACCAATAAGATCATTAAGCACACTTTCTACTGCTGCTACAAAAGCAGCCCCCCTTCAGGCTATAAACAACAGGGGTGCATATAGTAATTATCCTATCTCTGTCCCTGTAGACCCCCAAGCCATGAGACCACTGATAAGGGGACCCCCTGCTGTTTTAAAATCCTACCTCATTGCAAAAAGGGATGAAATAAGACAAAACATAGAACATAACGCTCAGGAGAGTCAGGACAGCCAACCCATGCCGACCTGGGCAGATTTGATGCATTGTAAATCATAGTTGAGAAATGGGGTGGGACAAACCAACACCAGCAGGGCAATCCCAAGCTGATGCAGACAGCAGATGGATCCGGCAAGTAAACAGACTCCCCAGAACCCCCAACATGTTCCCCGATCTCATAAAGCCCATGATGGAAGCTTATCAGTGAGATAACACAGATTGCCCTCATATTTATGTTCCAATCAGCCCCCAAAGACAACTAGCGAAATTTTTTAATTGAAACAGGAGCTCAAATTTCAATGCTTTCAAATTTGGATGCTCAAAGAACTAATGTTAAGCCTGGTCAACAAAGGGTTAAAATAATAGGATTTACCAGCAAAAGTGAAATATGCCCCATAGCTAAAGTAAACTTGTTATTGCAAAGGGAGAAAGAATATCAAGACACCAATTAGCAGTAGTTTCAGGGAAGGAAAATGTTTTAGGCTTTGATGTATTACAAGGACGAGTTTGGAAACTGCTGGATGGTAGTGTTTGATCTTTTGGCCGCCTGGAGTGTACTTGGTTAGCTGAGCGAAAATTAGCAGCTACCCAAGGGTGTCAGTGAACTGGCATAGTTTTCTTGCTGTGAGCTGCACCCACGCTGCCTGACTCAAAAATAACTAATGTCCCTCAGTAACCTATCTCTGCAGCTGACCAGACGGGTATTGCAGAGGTCGTAGATGACCTAGAAAAAGACACATTATCTCCCGAATGCAGTCCCCATATAATTCCCCAGTGTGACCAGTTAAAAAAAAAACAGATGGGAGATAGTCCTTAACCATAGACTATAGAAAGTTAAATGCAAACACCACTCCTCTTCCAGCTGTCATCCCAAACACACTGTATTGGGTTTGTGTGGCAAGGTTTTGGTAGCGGGGGGTTACAGGGGTGGCTTCTGTAAGAAGCTTCCCTTATGTCTGACGGAGCCAATGCCAGCCAGCTGCAAGAGGGACCCACTGCCAGCCAAGGCCGAGCCAATCAGTGATAGTGGTAGCACCTCTGTGATAACATATTTAAGAAGGGGAAAAAAAAAGTTGCGGCAGAACAGAAACTGCAGCCAGAGAGAGGAGTGAGAACATGTAAGAGAAACAACCCTGCAGACACCAAGGTCAGTGAAGAAGGAGGGGAAGGAGATGCTCCAGGCGCTGGAGCAGAGATTCCCCTGCAGCCCGTGGTGAAGACCATGGTGAGGCATGCTGTCCCCCTGCAGCCCATGGAGGTCCACGGTGGAGCAGATATCCACCTGCAGCCTGTGGAGGACCCCACGCCGGAGCAGGTGGGTGCCCGAAGGAGGCTGTGACCCCGTGGGAAGCCCACGCTGGAGCAGGTTCCTGGCAGGACCTGCGGATCCGTGGAGAGAGGAGCCCACGTTGGAGCAGGTTTTCTGGCAGGACTTGTGACCCCGCAGGGGACCCATGCTGGAGCAGTTCATGGAGGACTGTCTCCTGTGGGAGGGACCCCACGCTGGAGCAGGGGAAGAGTGTGATGAGTCCTACCCCTGAAGAGGATGGAGCGGCAGAGATGATGTGTGATGAACTGATCGTAAACCCCATTCCCCACCCCCCTGCGCTGCTGAAGGGGGTAGGTAGAGAATCCGGGAGTGAAGCTGTGCCTGGGAAGAAGGTGGGGGTGGGGGAAGGTGTTCTGAGATTTGGTTTTATTTCTCATTACCCTACTCTGGTTGACTGGCAATAAATGAAGTTAATTTTCCCTAAGTTGAGTCTGTTTTGCCCGTGACAGTAATTGGTTGAGTGATCTCTCCCTGTCCTTATCTCGACCCATAAGCCCTTTGTTAAATTTTCTCTCCCCTGTCCAGCTGAGGCGGGGGGAGTGATAGAGCAGCTTTGGTGGGCACCTGGCCTCCAACTAGGGTCAACCTACCACACACTGCTACATTAACTGCCACCCTCCAAGCTGCCGCTCACTCCTGGATGGCGATACTAGATGTAAAAGATATGTTCTTTATGGTGCCGCTGCAGGAGGAGAATAAAAGAAAATTTGCTTTTACCGGGGATGGGATACAATTTACTTTTAACAGACTTCCTCAGGGCTATAAGCATTCATAGAATCATAGAATCATTTAGGTTGGAAAAGACCTTTAAGATCATCGAGTCCAACCATTAACCTAACACTGCCAAGTCCACCACTAAAACATGTCCCCAAGTGCCACATCTACACAAATACCTCCAGGGATGGTGACTCAACCGCTTCCCTGGGCAGCCTGTTCCAATTCTTGATAACCCTTTCAGTGAAGACATTTTTCCTAATATCCAATCTAAACCTCCCCTGGTGCAACTTGAGGCCATTTCCTCTTGTCCTATTGCTTGCTACTTGGGAAAAGAGACCCACCTTGCTACAACCTCCTTTCAGGTAGTTGTAGAGAGAGATAAGGTCTCCCCTCAGCCTCCTTTTCTCCAGACTAAACAACCCCAGTTCCCTCAGCCACTCCTCATAAGACTTGTTCTCTAGACCCTTCACCAGCTTCATTGCTCTTCTTTGGACACACTCAAGCACCTCAGTGTCTCTCTTGTAGTAAGGGGCCCAAAACTGAACACAGTACTCGAGGTGCGGCCTCACCAGTGCCGAGTATGGGGGGACAATTATTTCCCTAGTCCTGCTGGCCACACTATTTCTGATACAGGCCAGGATGCCGTTGGCCTTTTGGCCACCTGGGCACACTGCTGGCTCATATTCAGCTGGCTGTCAACCAGCACACCCAGGTCCTTTTCCACCAGGCAGCTTTCCAGCCATTCTTCCCCAAGCCTGTAGCGCTACATGGGGTTGTTGTGACACAAGTGCAGGACCCAGCACTTGGCCTTGTTGAATCGCATACAATTGGCCTCGGCCCATCGATGCAGCCTGTCCAGATCCCTCTATAGAGCCTGCCTTCCTTCCCTCAAGCAGATCAACCCTCCCTCCCAACTTGGTGTTGTCGGCAAACTTACTGAGGGTGCACTCGATCCCCTCATCCAGATCATTGATAAAGATATTAAACAGAATTGACCCTAATACTGAGCCCTGGGGAACACCACTTGTGACCGGCCGCCAACTGGATTTAACTCCATTCACCACAACTCTTTGGGCCCAGCCATCCAGCCAGTTTTTTTATCCAGTGAAGAGTATGCCCATCCAAGCCATGAGCAGCCAGTTTCTCCAGGACAATGCTGTGGGAAATGGTGTTAAAGGCTTTACTGAAGTCCAGGTAAACAACATCCACAGCCTTTCCCTCATCCACTAAGCGGGTCACCTTGTCATAAGAAGGAGATCAGGTTAGTCAAGCAGGACCTGCCTTTCATAAACCCATGCTGACTGGGCCTTATTGCCTGGTTGTCCTGTACATGCCGTGTGATGGCGCTCAAGATGATCTGCTCCATAACCTTCCCCAGTACCGAGGTCAGACTGACAGGCCTGTAGTTCCCCAGATCTTCCTTCTGGCCCTTCTTGTAGATGGGCATCACATTTGCTAACCTCCAGTCCACTGGGACCTCCCCAGTAACTAACATAACTTTATCCTTGTGTCCTGAAACTATTAACATGATCCCTCCTTAACTTTACTATAATAAAATAGCATCTCCAATTATATAGAAGAGCAATTTTCTCTTATTTTGCTGAAAAATTGAGGTAAATTGTAAATAACAAAAGCAACATTAGTCCAACTTGCAACTCAGTGATGCAGATCAATAAATTATTCCCCTATAGCAGCTAAGCTATCATTGCTTTATTACAACAATATGACAAAACAGATTAAAGTATTCACAGACTGTGAATCACTTACTTACCTGCTGATGAGAGAATTTCACTTTGGGATTGTTGTCAATTTCCCATAATCCTTCATTAAAGCCTTTTCTTTTATTTGGTTTGCCATATTTTTCTTTATTTTCATAATAAGGGAATATATCCTTTGGTCCCAAGAATGCCCTTCAAGAGATGAAAACATTAGCTACCAGAAACATCACATTTTTAAATTGCTGCTCTTCAAATTAACTTTAGTACCAGATATATAAAAAAATAATATTCATTAATGAGGCATCTGAAGTGATATTCTGTAATCAGCAAAGTGCTGCTACTGAAGCATCTTTAGTCTTCTAAACTTTTGCTTTCAGCAAACCCAGTTTTCCATTAATACTACCACACTCACTGCTCTCTCCTAGATGTTGAGTGTCCTGGCAAGAAACTGTCAATGCTATGTCTTGAATGTTATGTCTTGTTAAGATCACAGTTGACAGAGCCACCCACCACTGTCAAACAATGATTAAAAACTGAGCAGCTGACTGATGTACAGAAAGAGACATTGCTTCCTTAGCAAACCAAGCTAAAATGTGAAGAAATAATGATTCCTTAAATCCTGGAAACATAATGCAAGATAATGAGTACAAGTATAAGAAGATATGACTTCAAGCCAAAGAAAAATCTTTCAAAATTATTAAATTAAAACCAATACGTCTGAGATGACAAAACAAAGTTGGGATAGAATGATTGCCTAGATCTTTGTAAGAATGCTGTATAGTTTATCCTGAAAGACATGGAAATCTAACCAAAAAAATATACAACGTTATTAAATGTTTTACATTAAATGCTCAACATTTCTGTCTTTAAGTATCTTGTATATCTGAATGAAAAGCAGCTTATCAAGAAAATGATAAAGATAATTTTGCTGTTCAAAGATACTTAAAAAGGCCTAAAACCTTTGTTTAAGTTAATAGTGTTTTGAAATGAGGCGGCACAGAGTTGGAAACAAACTTACAATTTTTGTATATTCTGTTTTTTAATTAATTATATTTATTTAGTTTAAGTGTGGAGAGAGAGAGAGATACTCAATAATTTGGCTAGTAGAAGTGTTAAATTGCTCCTTATTTTAAATTTCTTCTCCATCCCTACTCATAAAAAAAGTGGAAAAAAAAAATTCATCTACTCTCAGTATCTGGGGCTTAAAACTGCTTCTTTTTATCTTTGTTTTCATCTACAGAAACTGGCCTCCCCTGAGGCAGGCAAAAAATCCTCCCCCTAAAACCCATACATTATTATTCGTAGTGCAAGTTGCACAACTATGGCTATTAGACTGGCACCTTTTCCCACAAATTGCAGTATCTACACTGTAATTTTTTTCTAAGCCAGACCTGGGAAAACAAGGTAATAAAGTACTAAACACCGATATTCTACTTTGTACTGCAGAACATCAAGGCACATGAAGTTTCTGCTGTAGTACCATGGCCTCTAGAGTTAGGATTTCATAGTAGCAATCCAACTGCTGTTAATAGCAAAACAGAAAACCTCAGTGACCAACTTTCTCATTTTCATCCCTGTGCCTATATCCAGCTCTATCTGACAAAGTATAAATCTAAGACCCAGTTGCTTAAATTGAAGATGCTGCTACTGTTTTTATGAGATAGTTCATGGTAAAGTTCAAACAAACAAAAAAACCCCTAAGTTTCATTTCCCTATTTTTTTCATCATCTCTATAATGAAGTATTTGAGACTTACTCCCTATTCATTTAGATAAGATAAAGAGAAGTTGCAAGTCATCTAGGAAGCTTAAACATTTCCTACTCCAGTAGTGTAAAACAATAATCTTTCACAGTGGCTATCATCCATGTCTTTGCAGAAGATTGTTAGAGAGCATCCAGCCAGGGATCCACACACTCGCAAAGCCTACTTAACCAGAACAAAAGGAGGGATGGGGGGAAGAGAGGAAGACAGACCAGAGGAAAGAGAAAACATTGCTTCTTTTCTTTCCTTTGCTCTGAAAGGAAGCATTTTTCCACAGTTGCAAGTCTCTACCTACACTGTTCGGATTTAGAGAAATACTAGGAATTAGCTACCTTGCTAAGGTCATGTAGCTTACTGGGTTTTTGCAGTTAAATCCCCATACACAAGAAGGAGAAAAGGTCAAGGAAATCTAAACGGGACAGTTATCACCCTGATGTATAGGGTCCAGGGTCTTGAGTCCAGAGCATGAACTTCTGCCTGCCTGTGACTGGCTAAAATTTGTGCTTATGTGATTTACTCACACAAGAAATTCACATAAAGCTTTGTTAAAATACAAATATCTAGTTTATATCTAGTTTTCCTTTAGAAAAGGGTAATATTTCTAAAACAAGATGACAGCTGGCAAATATCTTGAAAAGAAGAAATAGGCTCTTAGGGTTTTGTTGGGGTTTTTTTCAAGAATATCAAGCAGCCACAAATTTAGGTTTTGGTGAAGCTCAGAAGAAAGCAACAATGAAAATCAAAGTACAAGCTTATACTTTAGAAACATAGAATCATTGAGGTTGGAAGGCAACACCTCTGGAGACTGTCTAGTCCAGCTCCCTGTGCTCAAAGCAAAGTCAACTAGAGCAGGTTGCTCAGGGCCATGCCCAGTCAGGTTTTGAGCATCTCCGAGGATGGAGATCCCACAACCTCTCTGAACCACCAGTTCCAGAAGAAAGAAAGTACTTTGCAACACTGTAAGATATGAGGCACAGATTCAAAAACATTTTTCAAAGTTATATTCTAAAGAAAACATTTGAGAACTTTAAAATGCAGTAGCCCTGAGTCTACCACATTACCAAAACCAGATTTCAGTAAAACTGCTTTGTATGAGTATCAAAGAGTGGGTATAAAGTTTCAAATTTGCCAGTAATCTACATGTAATCAAACATGATTTCAGAACCTAAGTCACATTTGAAAAAAGGTCATTGTGCTTCTCAAAATTCTACAGAAATTTTTAAGATTACATATAAATTAATTTCTTTTTACCCTACACTTGATCTGTGTTCCTGAATACATCTTCAGGAATGACAGTAAAAAGAAGTACTGCAATCCAGAATGGCTGTCCTGGTTTCAGCCGGGATAGAGTTAATTGTCTTCCTAGTAGCTGGTACAGTGCTATGTTTTGAGTTCAGTATGAGAAGAATGTTGATAACACTGATGTTTTCAGTTGTTGCTCAGTAGTGTTTAGACTAAGTCAAGGATTTTTCAGCTTCTGATGCCCAGCCAGCAAGAAGGCTGGAGGGGCACAAGAAGTTGGGAGGGGACACAGCCAGGACAGCTGACCCAAAGTGGCCAACGGGGTATTCCATACCATGTGACATCATGTCTAGTATAGAAACTGGGGGGAGTGGGGGCGGGGGGATTGCCACTCGGGTGTCGATTGGCGGGTGGTGAGCAATTGCACTGTGCATCATTTGTACATTCCAATCCTTTTATCATTACTGCTCTCACGTTATTAGTGTTATCATTATCATTATTAGTTTCTTCTTTTTATATTCTATTAAACCATTCTTATCTCAACCCACGAGTTTTACTTCTTTTCCCGATTTTCTCCCCCATCCCACTGTGAGTGAGCTGTGTGGTGCTTAGTTGCTGGCTGGGGTTAAACCATGACAATGGCATATGTTAAAAAGGAGAGAAGTAAAAGGGTGCTTTATTTTAACTGTCAAAACATCCTGAAAAGTGTACAAAACTACTGAACAGTATAAAGCAAGGACAAAAAAGGGGGGAGAACAGAATTCAAACCTTGCTTCCTCTCCCCACAAAACCACAAAAAATAATTGAGTCTGTATAGAACTATATGGAGTGATGTGAACAGTGAATGAAATGCATGGTTATAGGAGCCAAACATGCACAAAGCTCATTGACAGAGAAGTCACTTCTTAAAAAGAGTCAAACAGAAAGTAGTGTCAGTGAGAGCTGATAGTGCTTTCTTTTTAATTTATCAGAATACTGTATTTTCTCTACCACATTTATTTTTAAAAATAGGTAGGATGTACCACCATAGAGAGATTTTTATAGATTTCTTAATGGTCTGAAGGAGGACAAAAAAAGCTTTCTGCAAGCTGTACAAGAAATGAAACAATTATACAAACAACTAGCTCTGTGACCTGCTTTACAATACTATTTGCAGCTTATTAAAAAAAGGGAATAAAACCAGCATTTCCCCCACAAGTCAAACAGGAAATTAACACTGAATTAAAGATCTCTGTAATCTACAGTAGAACAACATTATGAAGTAGCATGACAAATTTCACTATAATAGTCAGAGAATAGCATAAAAACATATTTAGAAGTGGGAAAAATCGAGTCCTTTCAAAGGAAATGTTATGTTCCATTGCAAAATGTTAGGGTTACCAAAAATATTCATCTTTCTTGGGTACTTCACATAATAGCAGGCCTGAAACTAACTGGGGTGAGACCTTGGGCTTCAAATGCACCTCTTCACTTTTTCTCAAACCTTCCCCCTCTCCCCCTGAAAGGACTCAAATGCTACTTATTCCATAGTTTTCAGCTTTATTTCATTTTCCTTTAGAACACAGTTTTGAGGATACATGGGACTATAATTAAAATCCCTTAGAAAAGAAAAAAAGGTATGTCAATCATACCACTTTGGGTAGGCTCTTGCTTTTTTACTGAGCAGGAAAAAGTGCATGTTGCAGGGAATAGTAGACTATAACCACACCATTTCACAGCAAATGTGGAAAGCAAGCTGCCTATCTTGCCACTAGAAATTAATTTAAGAAAATATAGCCTGCTACTGAGTCACATAATTTTCAAACACACAATGCAAACTGTTAAACTACTGTTAAGACATCCTTCAATGAAAACAATATGCCCTTTAATCTAAAGTACTTACGTCTCATGAGTGCCAAAAAAGAATATAGGCATTTTATTCATAGGAGGTTTTACTGCTCCATCTGGAATTTCATCCACCTAAGAGAAAGAGAGACTAGAATTAAAGTTTAGTAACAATTAAAAAACACTCTAGGGGAAAACAAGCATTAAGTATTAACCTGAAGAAACAAAATACTATCGAAAAAGTGAAAGAGATTTAAACAAAACAAGACCCAAGGATTATATATCTAAAAAAACCCCGAAGAAACAAGTGATATTTGTAAGGGTACGTAGGAGAGTGTTTGCTCCTTTAAGTGTATCTGGTCAAGGACCTTTTCAATGCAAAAAAGGTATAATAAGCAAAGGGGGAAACCATAAACAAGAACATACAGGAACACAAACCTGACCAACAAATAATAAGGGATGCAGTGACCAGAACCAAACCTGTTCACTCACTCTAATTGTTAAGGATATGTGGAGTGTGAGAATGTTTATTCCAGCAAGGTTATCTAATCAGGGACCTTGTCAGTTGGGAAATTTAAGGAAAAGGGGGAAGCCAGAAACAAAATATGCAGAGACACAGACCTGACAAAACAAACACGGAGTGAAAAGAAACAAACCTTGCCACTCACACTAATTGATGGGCTATCAAGAAACAACAGGCGCCACTTCCAGGAAGATCAACCTGGACTTTGCAACTAAGATTATAAACCAGGGGAGATCCCAGACACCAGACTGGGAAGGATAAGGGAATCGATAGAACTATGCAAACCCATGAAGGGAGACATTGGGCAAATGGAAAGCAGGGAGAAACAAAGAGGGGTGTAGAAAGAAAGGGTTAAAAACAGGGCTGGTCAGTATGCTTGTCTAGCTGAGCTCTGTGCCTGATCACTGCACTCTGTCCTATCTTCTTATTAATCTTTTCTCAACTGTCCCTCTGTGTAATCTTGCTCTCTATCCTATGTGTATGTTTGCTGCAAGGACTAAGTGCCAGCTACTGGAGTCAGACCGGGGGTGTAGGTGCATGTATTGGGTTTACATATCAAGGTTTTGGTAGTGGGGGGCGGGGGCTGCAGGTGTGACCTCTGTGAGAAAATGAGCCACCCCTGTGCCAGACAGAGCCAGTTCCATCCAGCTCCATAACAGACCCACTGCTGGCCAAAGCTGAGCCAATCAGTGATGCTGGTGGTGGCTCTGTGACAACATATTTAAGAAAGGGTAAAAAAGGCTGCGCAACAGCAGTTGTGAGAGAGGAGTGAGAAAATGTGAGAGAAGCAACTATGTAGACACCAAGGTCAGTGAAGAAGGAGGTACTCCAGGTGCTGGAGCAGAGATTCTCCTGTAGCCCACAGAGAAGACCAAGTTAATGCAGGTTGTCCCCCTGCAGCCCAATGAGGTCTATGGTGGAGCAGATATCCACACTGCAACCCATAGAGGACCCCACACCGAAGGAGGTGGATATACCCTGAAGGAAGCTGCAGCCTGTGGAGACCCCACACAGAAGCAGGCTCCTGGCAGGAACTGTGGCCCATGGAGAAGAGCCCATGCAGGAGCAGGTTGTCTGGCAGGAACTGTGGCCCATTGGGGATCCACGCTAGAGCAGTCAGTTCCTGAAGGACTGTATCCTGTGGAAAGGACCCATGTTGGTACAGTTCTTGAAAGATTGTTTCCTGTGGGAGGGACCCCATGCTGGAGCAGAGGTACAGTGTGAGGAGGAAGGAGCAGCAGAGATGAAGTGTTATGAACTGACTACAACTCCCATTCCCCATCCCTCCTACATCACTCATGGGTGGAGGAGGTAGAAGAGTTCAGAGTGAAGGTGAGTGTGGGGGGAAGGTGTTTTTAGTTTTGTTTTGTTTCTTGCAATCCTACTCTATTTTTAATTGGCAGCAACAAATTAAATTAATTTCCCCAAGTCAAGTCTGGTTTGCCCATGATGGTAATTGGTGAGTGATCTCCCTATCCTTATCTTGACCCATGAGCTTTTTCATCTTATTTTTTCCCCCTGTCCTGCTGAAGAGGGTGAGTGAAAGAGCAGCTTGATGGGTACCTGGCAGCTAACCAACGTTAACCCACCACACCCTGGCCTATGGTGTCAGCTACTAGAGTGGGTGGGGATCTTGGCCGCCAGTCACTGGGGCAACATCAGGGTGAGTACTGAAAACCAGCTACTGGGAGGGATCAGCATGTGTGAGGCAAGTAAGGGGCTCAAAACCAGCAGCAGCTGGAACAGGACTGCAGGTCACAGCCCATGTGCCTGCTGCTGGGGGGGGTGGAGTGTCTGTATCTTCCCAAAACTGGGTGTGCATGGGTATGCATGCAGGTATGCGTGTGTAATTCACTAGCAAGCTTCAAGCTGGACTAGCTGGTGAGTAGGAAGCCCTGAGTCCAGTCAGGGGTATCACATGGGTGGAGGGTCTGTGCTGGTATGCCCAGGGGAACTTGCAAATGTGGAGTGCCTGTGGGACAAGCATGTGAGTGCATGCCTGTTTGTGTTTACTAGCAAGCATCAAGCTGGACTAGCCAGTGAGTAGGGAACCCATGAAGCAGGTAAGAGGGCCTAGGATCAGGGCAGGAATGCCAGTACTAGGGGAATCATCAAATGTGCATATGCTTGTGAATCTCGAGTGTTGTGTGTGTGCCTTCACTAGTTGAATTTCTATCTCTACCAGCCATAGAGGAGAAGGAAGGGGACTTGGCTGTCTTTGTTTTATGCAAATCTTATATGTAGGTGCTGTTGAAGGGAGTGCCTTGTCTGTGTAGCCAGCTGTGTCAGGGTCCTGTGTGTGTCTCTGGGATATGTGCTCAGCTTCATTATTGGTTGAACTTGTAAATGGGAAAGCAGCCACCTCATCCCTCAGCCTGGGCAGAAACCCTGGGTTCACCAGACTAGGCTCCAGCAGACAAGCAAGAGGGAGTCCTGGGCTGGAGAAGGCAGCTGCACTCATAACATCCTTTAACAGTACTAACAACTGGTAAAAAAGAAAATAGCATCAATAATTTTCAAATTATCATCTACTTAAAGATGGAGTATAGGTAAAAAGCAGTATTCAGTTCCTCCCAAATATCACCTCCTCCTCACCATAATCTATAGCAACACTTCCTGTTCCCATACCCAGCTGATGGCTTACCCAAGCCCAAATGTCATATGTTATGAAAAATATAGAAGCTGTTTTGTTTTTTTTTTAATAATTCTAACTTCTGAATATTTTGTCTAAAAGCCCACAACCACGAACTCAAGTACAGCGCTTACTGAGCTTGTCATCACATGTCAGAATCACAGAATGGTTGAGGTTAGAAGGGACCTCTGGAGGTCATCTGGTCCAACCTCCCTGCTCAAGCAGGGCCATCTAGAGCAGGATGCCCAGGACCATGTCCAAACAACTTTTGAATATCACCAAGGAGGGAGACTCCACAACCTCTCCGGACAACCTGTTCCAGTGCTCAGTCACCCTCACAGTAAAAAAAGTCTTTCCTGATGTTCAGATAGAACCTCCTGTATTTCTGTTTGTGCCCATTGCCTCTGGTCCTGTCATTGGGCACTAATGAAAAGAGCCTGGCTCCATCTTCTTTGCACCCTCCCTTCAGGTATTTATATACATTGATGAGATCCCCCTGTGGGCCTTCTCTTCTCTAGGCTAAACACCATCTTTGTGGCCCTTTGCTGGACTCTCTCCAGGAGCTCTATATCTCTCTTGTACTGGGGACCCCAGAACAGGACACAATACTCCAGGTGCAGCCTCACCAGTGCTGAGTAGAGGGAAAGGATCATCTCCCTCAACCTGCCAGCAATACTTTGTCTAATGCAGCCCAGGGATACCATTTGCCGCCTTTGCCCCAAGGGCACAGTGCTGGCTCATATTCAGCCTGGTGTCCACCAGGACCCCCAGGTCCTTTTCTGCAAAGCTGCTTTCCAGATGGGTGGCCACCAGCATATATTGGTGCATGGGGTTGTTCCTCCCCAGGTGCGGGACTTTGCCTTTCCCCTTGTTGAACTTCATGAGGTTCCTGTAAGCCCATTTCTCCAGCCTGTCCAGGTCCCTCTGGATGGCAGCACCACCCTCTGGCATATCAGCCACTCCTCCCAGTTTTGTGTCATCTGCAAACTTGCTGAGGGTACACTCTGCCCCATCATCCAGATCATTAATGAAGGTGTTGAACAGGATCAGACCCAGTATTGACCCCTGGGGTACACCACTAGTTACTGGCCTCCAACTGGACTTTGTGCCACTGATTACCATGCTCTGGGCCCAGTTGTTCAGCCAGTTTTCAATCCACCTCCCTATCTGCTCATGCAGCCCATACATCAACAGCTTCTCTGTGAGGATCTTATGGGAGACAGTGTCAAAGGCCTTCCTGAAGTCTAGGCAGACAATATCCACTGCTGTCCCCTCATCTACCAGGCCAGTCATTTAATTGTAGAAGTTTATCAAGTTGGTCAAGTGTGACTTCCCCTTAGTGAAGCCATGATGATTACTCCCGATGACTTCCTTGTCCTCCATGTGCCTGGAAGTGGTTCCTAGGATTAGCTGCTCCATCACTTTCCCAGGGATTGAGACAAGGCTCACGAGCCTGTAGTTCCTGGGATCCTCCTTCTAGCCCTTCTTGAAGACAGGAGTGACAACTGCTTTCCTCCAGTCCTCAGGCACCTCTGCCAATCATAATGATCAATCAAAGATTATCGAGAGTGGCCTCACAATGACATCAGCCAGCTCCCTCAGCACTCATGGGTGCATCCCATCAGGACCCTGTCATGAATGAGTGGTTTGGGCCGCTTAAAGAATCACCGTCAAGGGTATTAGCAAAAGTGATTTAATAGGAGTTTATAAAAGCACAACTTCAAAGTTCAATGGCAAGGTTCACTCTATTACTTAATACATGGATGAAGCATACAAAGGAAAAATCAAGTTAGAATCAAACTAGAATGATTTATACAGAGACTGAAGACGCAAAAGGGTAAGGGAGACCCTCCCATGGAGTCACGAGGTTCAGAGAAGACCCCCTTGCTTTCTAAACTCCTGATGGAGCTTAGGCACGGCTGGATCCACTCCTAGTCCAAGACTTGGGCAATGGTTTATGTCTTCAGGGATTATATGTGTGTAGCAGCAGTCTAAGGTTCATTCACAGTTTAAAGTGAATCACAAGATTTAGCAGCACTTTATAAAATGTTAAATTAGTCAACGATTAAGTGATTCAATAGAATTTACTACAATCACAACAGTGACTTAATTATAGATTCAAAACGGCAATATTTATACTATACTTGCTATCAGATACCTAGGTCAATTCACACATGCACGCACACAGACACAAAGATATATATATATATATTAGATAGATATAGATATATATAACAAAGGTATACCTGTTAAAAATTCCCTTCAAGTTCAGGGAAATATTCACTTCAAATGTCTCGGCATTTCTCAGTGGGTGAGGGTTAAGCCTCAAGGAGCAAAGGGTTTCAGCCCAGGTCCCATCGTCAGCTTTCAGCGATGGTCCTCTGAACTTCACCAGCTGGAGAGTTTGCGAGCTCTGAGAGGCGTCCCACTCAGAGGGAGATGCTGGTCGCAGCCTGCTGTGGTCCAGGAGAGCTCAAAGGGCCTCACTTCGGATCACTGTTTATAGGTTCGTGAGATGATTGGCTTTGGTCAGTGTATTTCCATTCTGGCCATAATTCTTGTCAGGTAATTCTGGTACCCTCCAAGGTGGGCCATGATTCAGGCAGCAGGAATTTCAGGTACAGTTAGGGAGTGCCTAATCGTCCTAACTCACTGTACCGTAGCCAGGATAAGAAAGTACCAGATTGTCCCAACTCACTGCACAAGAACACAATGTTGGCTGGTCCTGACATAGCAACGTGGGCCGGGGGGGGGGGGGCTGCACCACCACAGACCCATGGACATATGCATGTCCAGTTTGCTTAAGTAGTCCCTGACCTGATCCTCTTCCACCAAGGGTACATCTTCCTTGCTTCACATTTTCCCCCTGGTCTCTGGGGCCTGGGATCCCTGAAGGCCAATTTTGCCAGTAAAGACTGAGGCAAAAGTGGCATTCAGTACTTCAGCCTTTTCCATGTCCTGTGTCACCAGGGCCCCTGCCCCATTCAGCAATGGGCCCACATTTTCCCCTCATCTTCCTTTTGTTGCCTATGTACTTATAGAAGCCCTTCTATTTGTCTTTGACATCCCTGGCCAGATTCAATTCCATTTGGGCTTTAGCTTTCCTAACTTCATCCCTGCATGCTCAGAGAATGTTTCTGTATTCCTCCCAGGTTACCCATCCTTGCTTCCACCCTATGTATGTTTCCTTTTTGTGTTTGTGTTTGGCCAGGAGCTCCTTGTTCATCCACACAGGCCTCCTGGCATTTTTGCCTGACTTCCTATTCATTGGAATGGAACACTCTTGAGCTTGGAGGTGATCCTTGAATATTAACCAGCTTTTGTGGGCCACTCTTCCCTCCAGGGCCTTATCCTACAGGACTCTTCCAAGCAGGTCCCTGAAGAGGCCAAAGTCTGCTCTCCTGAAGTCCAGGGCCATAAGCCTGCTTTTCACCCTCCTCCCTGCCCTCAGGATCCTGAACTGCAACATCTCATGTTCACTGCAGCCAAGGCTGCCTTCGACCTTCACATCTCCAACAAGCCCCTCCTTGTTGGTGAGTATGAGGTCCAGCAGAGCACCTCTCCTCATTGGCTCCTCTGTCACTTGGGTCAGGAAGTTGTTGCCTATGCAGTCCAGGAACCTCCCCGGATTGTTTATGCCCTGTTGTGTTGTCCCTCCAGCAGATATCAGGGTGGTTGAAGACCCCCATAAGAACCAGGGCCTCTGAACATGCAGCTGCTCCTAGCTGTCTGTAGAGGGCCTGATCCACTTGTTCTTCCTAGTCAGGTGGCTTGTAGCAGACATTGACTAGAATGTCATCCTTATCTGTCTTCTCTTTATTCCTGACTCATTTAGGATCACTACAGGTGTTTTGTGTTTACATCACAGAAACTCTTCATTTGTTTGCTGGCATTGTGTACTCTCCATATAAGGAGTCTTATTTATCACTAGAATTTACCCCCCTGACAAAACTTGAAAAAATGAACAATATCCTTCTCCTTTCCTTACCCCTCATTTCTCCTCCCATATATGTGGGTGTGATTATTTTGCTCTGTGGAGGGAAACTTAACAGTAGTATGTCGAAAGAGATTCTTTTTTTCTCTAAGCATTTTTTTTTCCTATTAATTTTGTATTTAGAAATTCAGATTTTCTCAACAGAGGATGGGCAGATTCCTGATTATTTAAGGCTATGATATGCATTTTTTATTCTTTAAACAAGTGTAGTATTTTTAAAATTTAATACAGGAAATACAGATACAGCCAGAAAGGCTTTTGGGGATTCCTCCATAATGGTGTCTTGTAGGTACTTCCTTGCTTACATGCAAATGCTGGAAGTGACCCCACTTAAGCTCTGTTTTTTTGATTTTGTGATCCCTTCCTGTCACATTACTCCAGGCCCTTTGCTTATCATCCCTGTCCGACACTCCCTCACAGGGCTGCTGTTAACTCCCTCCTTCCCCCATCATTCCTAGTTTAAAGCCCTCCTTACCAGGTCAGCCATCCTACTGGCAAAGATACCTTTGCCCTGCTTAGTGAGGTGGATCCCACCTCTCCCAAGCAGATGCTGATCTGCAAACTGGGTCCCATGGTCATAGAAACCAAAACCCTGTTGCCAACACCAGTTCCAGAACCAATTGTTGACATGCGTTATTGGTGCCCTCCTCTTCACACCCTTTTCCCTCACCTGAAGGACTGAGAACACCATCTGGGCCCTCATGCCCTTAACTGCCACCTCCAGAGCTCTTGTAGTCATTTATGATATTCTCCAGGTTGCCCCGGCAGTATCATTGGTGCCCATGTGGAAGAACAGCAGGGGGTAGTAGTCAGAGGGCCAGACAAACTTGGGCAGTCCCTCCACAACATCCCAGATCCAGGCCCCCAGCCAGCAGCAAACCTCTCTTGTTGATAGGTCAGGTAGGCAGATGGGTGCCTCTGTCCCCTGCAGCAGGGAGTCACCCACTACTATCACTCACTGCTTCTTCCTATTGGTCTTGCATGGTTTAGATTAAGGTGGCCCAGATCCTTTGCTTGAAAGCACATCTGGCTTCTCTTCACCTTTGAGAGTGGTGAGCCTATTTTGTAGCTGTAAGCCCTTAGGCGGGGCAGGAACCTTCCTCTTGGTGCCATGAGTCCCCAGCTTCCATTCTTCCCCTTTTCCAGAGGTTGCACTTACCTTAGTACTAGGGGTGGACACTGCCTGTATCTCTACTGCAGTTGGGGTCTGGGGCTCTTCAAGCTGTTGTGTCTCAGAGAAGATCCCATCTATCTCCCTTTCATCTTCTCCGATGCTGTGCAGCCTGCTCACTTCCTCCCATAACTCGTCCACTTGGTAACACAGCTCCTCCAAGACAGCACACCTCCTGCAGGACAGAGGGCCATCTCTTCTGGCCTCAGAGAGAGGCCTCAGGCACTCCCTGAAACCTGGAAATCACAGAGCTGCATCCACTATCTGAATGTCTGCCTGCATCAAAGCCTCTACCATAGCAGGGGCAGCTGCTCTAAAACCTGCCAGGGAAACTGCCCCATGGTGTATCATCACCATAAGTGAAAACACTTAGGCTGGTTTGAATTAAAAGGAGAACTCCTTCTTTGCAATTTTTATGTATAAGCTGCTGCGCTGGGCATGGCTTTTATAGAGACCTCTGCCTGGCACTTGCTAAGCAGGTGCTTGACCCTCCTTAATCAGGGTGTAGCTGCAACAAAGGCTCCAGGCACCCTGGGTCAAGGGCAGTTGACTAAGCTTGCTAGAAGTTGCTAGAGCTTCCTCAGGTCCACACCCTTTTAGCTCCCCTTACCTTGTCCTTACCTGACAGCAGCAGGAAACCTCAAGTTTCTTAGAGGTTTCGTAGGAGTTCCCTGATGATCCTGTACCCTGCCCCCAGAAGACCTAGAAGCTCCCAAAGAAAAATGCAGAGATTCCTGCACAAGCTGCTACATCCGTTTTCTGCTTCCATTAACTGTCTCCCCTTCCTCCTCCTTTTCCCTGACTGCTGAGAGTGATGTCATATGGTATGGAATATCCCTTTGGTCAGTTTGGGGTCAGCTGTCCCCTCCCAACTTCTTGTGTACCCTCAGCTTACTCACTGGCGGGGCAGAGTGAGAAATAGAAAAGGCCTTGACACTGTGCAAGCACTGTTCAGTAATAGCTAAAACATCAGTGTGTTATCAACACTGTTTCCATCACAAATCCAAAACATAGCACCATTCAAGCTACTATGAAGAAAATTAACTCCATCCCAGCCAAAACAAGAACAATCTCCACCTCTTATTCCATACCATTTACGTCATGCTCAGGACCCACACTATCCAATACATCCTCATTAACCATCCCTCCATTCCCACCCACAGACATCATTCCCTTAGTTTATGGGCCACCCATATAAAATGTCCATTGAGTTCATTTACTCCAATGATTTGGACTCAATCTGTTATGGTGGTTGCTCAGGACAGGAGAGGCAGTGTGTTGTGTGGAATTATTGGCTCACCTCAGGTTAGATTAGTTCATGAAGGACTGTATCCTGTGGGGAGGACCCCACACTGGAGCAGGGGAACAGTATGAGGAGGAAGGAGCGGCAGAGATGAACTGACTGCAACCCCCATTTCCCATTCCACTGGGCCACTCATGGGGCGGGGAGGAGGTAGAAGAGTTGGGAATGAAGGAGTGAAGTTGAGTCTGGGAAGAAGGAATGGGGTGGGGGAAAGGTGGTTTTAGTTCTATTTTTAATTGGCAATAAATTAAATTAATCTTCCCCAAGTTTAGTGTGTTTTGCCTGTGACGGTAATTGATGAGCAAACTCCCTGTCCTTATCTTGACCCACAAGCTTTATCATCTTATTTTCTCCCTCTGCCCTGCTGAGGAGGGGGAGTGAGAGCGAGAGTGGCTTGGTGGGCACCTGGGGAAAATTAATTTAATTTATTGCCAATTAAAATAATAGAGCAGGATGGCAAGAAACAAAGACAAAACCTAAAACACCTTCCCCCACCCCTTGTTCCCAGACTTGACTTCACTCTTCCATTCCCAACTCCTCTACCTCCCTCCTGCCCCAAGTGGCGCAGTGGAGATGGGGAATGGGGGGGTTGCAATCAGTACAGAACAGTTCCTCTCTGCTACGCCTACCTCCTCACACTTTTCTCCTGCTCCAGCATGGGTCCTCTCTATGGGCTACAGTTCCTGTCAGGAGAACCTGCTCCTGCATGGGCTCTTCACAGGCCACAGTTCCTTTGAGATATATCCACCTGCTCCAGCGTGGAGTGCCAGAGGTTGGTGACCCTGGAGTTATCCAGGTATCCAAGACTCCTTGCTATCTTTGGGAAAGAAATGTGCAGCTCAAGCTTGTGACCTCTGTACTCAGGATCCCCAACATATCTGGATGAGCAGAATGGCCAGGCCCAGAGGGTGATCAGCAGTGCAAAGTCTAGTTGGAGGACAGTGACTAGCAGTGTACCCCAGGGGTCAATACTGGGTCCAGTCATCATCATCTGGAAAGCAGCTTTGCAGAAAAGGACCTGGGGGTCCTGGTGGACACCAGGCTGAATATGAGCCAGCACTGTGCCCTTGGGGCAAAGGCGGCGAATGGTATCCCTGGGCTGCATTAGACAAAGTATTGCCGGCAGGTTGAGGGAGATGATCCTTTCCCTCTACTCAGCACTGGCGAGGTCGCACCTGGAATACAGTGTCCTGTTCTGGGGTCCCCAGTACAAGAGAGATATAGAGCTCCTGGAGAGAGTCCAGCAAAGGGCCACAAAGATGATTAAGGGACTGGAGCATCTCTCCTATGAGGAAAGGCTGAGGGAGCTGGGACTGTTTATCCTGGAGAAGAGAAGGCTCAGACAGCACAAGGCATTAGCTTTGAATATTTCTCTTGAAACTTTTGAAGTTTCTTAATGAACATCACCAAGGCATTATGTCAGAATATTCTTTCTTGTTTTAAAAAAGGGACAAATTGCATTTGGTTATTTTCTTTTTCATTTGTTTGTTGGCAGCTGCACACAAATGGTGCAAATCCAGTATGTAAAATGACTCTGGCACCTTCCATAAATTAGTTGTAATTTTCCACAGAGACAGTTCTAGCATATCAGTTGTCTTGCTTACTGAAATTAGCATTTCTCTCCCCATTAGTGCTATTACTTTTGCATAGATGGTAATGATATTAAGCTTCTCTACTTGAGCATATACATGTCTAATTCTCTGAGATGGGTTATATGTTCATTTGCAAATATTTCTGTACCATCTATCTTTGTTGAGAAGCTGTCTTTGATTAATAATATTGTATTTCAGTACAAGCTACAGAGAGGAGTGTTTATATTTAATAGGCAATAGCATTAATTTAAAGTTAGGGAGGGACAAGTAATCAAATTGAATAACAGAGATTCTACATGCAAGGTGCCACTCTACCTCCACACCCTTTATGTACATTCAGTTTAGTTGCTGGCCAGGGTCAACTCACCACAGACATATAAAAAGCTTTAAAGCAATAAATATGAAGTTCAGTAGGACTTTTTCCTCCTAAAAACGCTATTAATTAATTCATTTCCAGATTTTAAGACTCTCAAAAATTACTGCTTGACTTTAACACAAACCCAATACATATCTTCACATACAGAATTCAAGTAGCCCTTCCACGACTTAAAAAACTTAATGACAGCTAATGACTACTAGACAGGGCTACATGTCAAAAAAGAGAGACTTATAAAGCACCATAAGCCAAGAACAAACCGCACTGTGGGATCTGCAGTGTGATTTAGAAGTCACTTTCAGCAACAGCAGTGCTACCACACACACAGACACACCCCCACACACACATTGGCAAGATAGAGGCACAACACAATTTATCTGTTTTCTTCTCTATAGGTGTCTGAAAACACTCTTCTCAACACAAAACTGGAAGAGCAGAAAAGGCGGTGAGGAGGAAAAAAGGACAGGTAAAGAGGTAGCAGCAGCCTGCACATAGAGGAGGGAGTGTCTTACCCTGGCTGGCCAATGGGGATAACCTTTCATCTTAGCAAAGATCAAGTCTCCGGGTTTGAAATCTCGACTCATGTTTTCACAGCGATGTGACGAGACGAATAAAGTCGGGGGAGGGATCCGCACCTCCTTTTCCCCCCACCGAGGTGCTTCTAGCCGCTCAAGATCACACTGCCAGAGATAAAAATACCGGGGGATAGGAAGAGGATGCCAACAGAGCGCTCCACCAAGGGTAGCCCCCACCCCATGTCATTACCCTCCCCACCCACCTTCTGGCTAGTAAAGGGATACCGAAACCAAGCTGCCAAATACATCTACACCTACACACACGCGCACATACCCTCTCCTAGCGCAGACACCACCCAACCTCATCTCTGATCTCCAGAGACCCCTCTCCGCCCATGCGCAGCACCCCCCAACCTTGTCCCAACCTGCTTACATTCACACATGACTTCCCCCCTCTGCTCGTGTTCTCTCACTCCCCTTCCCCACACAATCAACACCAGACACATGCATATGATACGTGCTTTGTATAATATACATACATAAATACGATATATATATATATACACACCCCTCCACTAAAGCTTCCCCGAGGCCAACAGTGCTCCCGCCGTACCATCTGCCCCCACCCTACACGTACGCGCACACACCAGAACGGGAAGAGGGGCGGAGGAACAAAATTTTGCTTGCCCTTCCCCCATAGCTTCAACCGTTGCAGTCTAGTCTCTACCACATTCATGTCCAATCCCACAGTTCACTTCAGCCTGCAGTAGAAAATACCACTATGTTCCCTCTCTCCCTCTAGAAAGCTTGCTGATACTAACTGGAGTGAAAAAGAACCCAAAACCAAACAAACAAAAAAACAGAAAAAAAAGAGAAAGAAAAAATAAGCAAGCCCTGCTGAAAGGAGCTTAATCCCTTCCCATGCGGGCGTGTAGAAGGCTAAAGGGGAAAAGAAAGTGATATTGTCTTCCTGTGTTAGAGAAGGGAAAGAGACCCTAATTTGCATTCTCCCCCTATAGAGCAGATGAAATAGTTCATTCCTTCTTTCGCGGCTGCTGCTTGGGGAGGGGGGGAGGAGGGGATGTGGTATCTGTCACAGTTGGGAATAGGGGAAAGAGAAGCACTTCTGTAGAGGAGGCAGTGGCAGCTGTGTTCAGGCAAGGCTGAGGGAAGAGACGGTCAACATGTACTAAGTACTGCAATATTTGTCTAGTAACTTCACTGTGATAAATGATTTAGTCCCAAACAGGATTTTAATTAAAGTTTACAATTTATTAAATGAATAAAGGCAAGCAAACAGTGCTGGGCGCGCCGGGAGCCTCTGCTCTACCAAGACGCGCGCTGTGAAAAACAACACAGCTTCTTTTATAGTCTAGCATTAGTTACATATTCATAATAGGCGTGTTCTCCCTAAAAAACTTTCCACCTCCTGGCTGCAGGTGCAGTAGTTCTTTTTGTATCTTTTCGAACTCTCCCCAGCAACCGAGGGGTCCTCCAGGCAATGCATCTCCGACCAGGCTCCCCACTGCTCAGGCACAACAGCAGACATCTTGTGTAACAGCCAACACCCTGCACAATACCAGCTGTGGCTACCAAAACCCAAACAAGTTCAACAGCAAGACATAACAGACACTTCCCTTTTAACAAATGCATATAACAAATTGCTTATACACAGTTATCTCAATACACCCCATACTCACACATACCAAGGGTCACCCCGTTCACAACATCGTTCAACACCATGACAAATGCCTCAGTTCTCCCTTAAGATCTCTTGCTTAACACTGTGTAGTTAATCAGCAAAACCAGTTTTGAGCTAGCAAAAAAAGAACTATATACATGCTATCTGTTTCCCTTCGGTCTGCAGTTATACAAAGACCGACAAAGTGGTTAAAGATTATAAATTCAGCGAGGGTCACATTTTACTATGCGACTCTAGCATTGTTTTATATTGACATGAATCAGGTGAACACATTTCACATTCACCATTCCAGACAGTGGTTGTGACGTACTGGCCTTAGCAAGTTTGACCTGCTTGTGCAGGCAATTATCTGGGAGGGAGCTGCCTCCGGACAGAAGCCCGCAGGCAGCTCCTGGCGACAACTGTGCAGAAACAGAGAGAAAAGTCTGCTGAAAAGCACTGATCCTGGGCTGCCGGGGGCGGGGGAAAGGTTTGTTCTGGCTGAGGCGGCTTCATCTTGGCTTCAGGAGTCTGCGTCATTTCTTCCCTTAGGTACGTAAAGCTGTGTTCCCTGTTTGGCACCTCCGAAGGGCAATGGTTATTGCTAGTGATAGTTCAGGTTGGCAATTCACCTCTACTTTGCAAGTACACTTTTGAGGCACTGAGGAAAAAAAGTAACAGATGGTTCTGGGGCTGTTTGTAAGAGCTGTCCTCCTCAAAGCAGGGTATAATCAGAACACCAACATGAAACTGCATTGCAAGCTTTCCAAAGAATGAAAAACGAGAGTCAAGGACCAACTGTAGTTAAGCAATTACTTTTCATCCAAACATTTTATTTTGGCTATGGCTCACATGCAGTATAGAATACCATTTTTTCAGAACTGCGCGTGACTCATTCTGCTAGTATTACATTCATTAGCTTCAGTCTGGTAATTACAGAGTTTCATGACTTAGGTCTTCAACCCTTTTCATCAACTTTTTACTTGTGCGTGCTTCAGGATGTACTTATGATATTTTTGTACCTTAGATCTTCAAGTGTGTGGCTAGAAAGTTACTCAAAAGGTTGCACATAGTTTGTCCAGAAATGTGGAATGCCAATGTTTGTTCCACTATCTCTCAAAAGTAAGATGTACTGGCTCAGGAACCACAGAGCATGACATCGTTACAGATCATCTGAAATACTGTTCTTTATAATCGGTGAGAGAGAAAACTGAAATATGTGTACTTTAAATATGTGGAGATAGACTTGAGATGTGATATTCAATCCTGACTCTGGAATTTCTCAAATCTTGTTGGTGCTTAGCTCCTGTGATGTTCTCATAATGATATTTAGCTGTCCTGGTTTCAGCTGGGATAGAGTTAACTGTCTTCCTAGTAGCTGGTACAGTGCTATGTTTTGAGTTCAGTATGCAAAGAATGTTGATAACACTGATGTTTTCAGTTGTTGCTCAGTAGTGTTTAGACTAATGTCAAGGATTTTTCAGCTTCTCATGCCCAGCCAGTGAGAAAGCTGGAGGGGCACAAGAAGTTGGCACAGGACACAGCCAGGGCACCTGACCCAAACTGGCCAACGGTGTATTCCATACCATGTGACGTCCCATCCAGTATAGGAACGGGGAAGTGGGGGCAGGGATTCGCCGCTCGGGGACTGGGGGGGTGTCGGTCGGCGGGTGGTGAGCAATTGCACTGCGCATCATTTGTACATTCCAATCCTTTCATTATTGCTGTTGTCATTTTATTGGTGTTATCATTATCATTATTAGTTTCTTCTTTCTCTGTTCTATTAAACCGTTCTTATCTCAACCCACGGGTTTTGCTTCTTTTCCCGATTTTCTCCCCCATCCCACTGGGTGGGGGGGAGTGAGTGAGCGGCTGCATGGTGTTTAGTTGCTGGCTGGGGTTAAACCACGACAGTCCTTTTTGGCGCCCAACATGGGGCACGAAGGGTTGAGATAACGACAAACCTGACCAGAGCTTGTTAAAACAAATTTGTTATAAGCATTCATTATATCGGTCTAATAGTCGCTGGTCATTATGTTGATTTATGTGTTCTTAGAGTTGTTGCTCTGGTTTTTAAAGTTCTGTTATGTATCACCTCGCTTGCTGTATGTAGTCCCTCTTCTGCTGCTTATCATCCGTGGGAGGTGGATTAAGGTTTTCACTTTGATGTATTGTACAACACTGGTTTATGGTATGATAAAGTCGTCGGCTGTGGGATTAATCCGGTACTTGCACTCAGCATTGTCACCTTTATACTGTGGAAGCCATCTGTGGGAAACTATTAATAATTATACCATTTACCTTTCCTCCTTGGAAAACCAGTCTATGGGTGGGATACCTTTCTTCCCCTCTCCTTTCTCCTTCAGTCCAGTTACAATGGTGTTTGAGAATTTTGAAAAATTTGAATACTCTTGGGATGTTGGGACCAGCACGGTCCTAGCCCTACTGCTAGGAATTAGCATGCTTCTGAATGTGGTTCAGCTCTCGTTTAAGGTTAAACAACTATTTAAGAAAATCACCCAGAGATCTGCCCCAAGGCTGGATAATTATGAGTGGCAGGGTGTGTGGGGTAGTATGGGCAAGTACCTAGAAAAGTGGGCACCTCCAATGTTTTGGAAATTCACCCCTGAACAAGCGCAGAATCCAGAAGAACTAGTAAAATATTTGGAAAAGGTATGCTGTCACCCCGGCAGCTCCAGAGAGATACAAATTACTGCAACGTGCTGGGGCCTGGCCCATGCCTATCGAGCCCTGTTCGACACCACTCAGTACCCTCAAGGGGAAGAGAAGGTCTCTGGACCTAACAACAAAACGATGAGCACTGTGGTCACTCAAACCTCGGCAACGGGCACTGAGGTCCCTCCAGCCCCAGCAACGAGCACAGCAGCTACCCAAACCTTGGCGACAGACACTGCGGTTATCCAAGACCCGGCGAGCGGTACTGCAACTGAACCAGCAGACCAACCTGCACCAGTATCAGTTGCCCCCGTACAGAAAAAGAAATATACAAAAAAATCAGTTCGCTTAGCGAAGGATGAAGGCGAACCAGGGTCATCACGGGAACAGGAGGAAGAGGCAGAACCAGAGGTAATAACCCGGTCCCTATCCTTGAGTGAGCTGCGGGATATGCGAAAAGATTTTAGCCACCGTATAGGTGAGCATATTATCACCTGGCTCCTCCGATGCTGGGACAATGGGGCTAATAGCTTGGAATTAGAAGGTAGGGAAGCCAAGCAGCTGGGATCGCTTGCCAGGGAAGGTGGCATTGACAAGGCAATTGGAAGAGGGACACAAGCCATCAGCCTCTGGAGGCGACTCCTGTCAAGTGTGAAGGAAAGGTACCCCTTTAAGGAAGATGTTATATGTCAATCAAGCAAGTGGACCACCATGGAAAGAGGTATCCAATATCTGAGGGAATTAGCTGTGCTAGAGACAATTCATCATGATCCGGACAACCCACAATTACCCAAAGATCCAGACGAAGTCCAATGCACACGACCCATGTGGCGGAAGTTTGTACGGAGCGCACCATCGTCCTATGCCAACTCACTGGCAATAATGACCTGGAAAGACGAAGAGGCACCGACAGTGGATGAAGTGGCTCGCCAACTCCGTCAATACGAAGAAAATCTCTCCTCCTCCCTACAAGCCTGCATTTCGGCTGTGGAGAAGCTGTCCGAGGATTTCCAGCAATTCAAAGAGGAGATGTCCTGTTGCCCACCTGTAAGGACCAATGTCTCGGCTATTAGGAGTGAGCGCTCCTCTGCCCAAGAGAGAGAATATAGAAGGTACACACCGCGAGGTGCCCTGTGGTTTTACTTATGTGATCATGGAGAGGACATGAGGAAATGGGATGGAAAACCTACCTCGGTCCTAAATGCACGGGTACGTGAGCTGCGAGGAAAAAACACCACAAAAGGGGATTCTACCAGGAAAAATGCCGCTCCGGTTTCCAAACAGAGTAGAAGGGCTGATCTTATTTCTGATCCTCTTGAAGGGACTTATGAGCCAATTTTACGAGAAGTGAATACTGGATACTCTGACCAGAATGAGAGGGGCCCTGCCTCCAGCCAGGTGGAGGAAAGGGATAACCGGGTCTATTGGACTGTGTGGATTCGATGGCCTGGCACGTTAGACCCACAGGAGTATAAGGCTCTAGTAGACACCGGCGCACAGTGTACTTTAATGCCATCAAGTTATGAAGGGGCAGAACCCATTTCTATTTCTGGTGTGACAGGGGGATCCCAAGACTTAACTGTATTGGAAGCTGAAGTAAGCCTAACTGGGAATGAATGGCAGAAACACCCCATTGTGACTGGTCCAGAGGCTCCGTGCATCCTTGGCATAGACTATCTCAGGAGAGGGTATTTTAAGGTCCCAAAGGGGTATCGATGGGCTTTTGGTATAGCTGCCTTGGAGACGGAGGGCACGGAACAGCTGTCTACCCTGCCTGGTCTCTCCCAAGACCCTTCGATTGTGGGGTTGCTGAGGGTTGAAGAACAACAAGTACCAATTGCTACCACGACGGTGCACCGGCGCCAATATCGCACCAACCGAGACTCTCTGATTCCCATCCACAAGTTGATTCGCCAACTGGAGAGCCAAGGAGTGATCAGCAAAACTCGCTCACCCTTTAATAGTCCCATATGGCCCGTGCGAAAGTCTAATGGGGAGTGGAGACTAACAGTTGACTATCGCGGCCTGAATGAAGTTACGCCACCGCTGAGTGCTCCTGTTCCAGATATGCTAGAACTTCAATATGAACTGGAATCAAAGGCAGCCAAGTGGTATGCCACAATTGACATTGCTAATGCGTTTTTCTCAATCCCTCTGGCAGCAGAGTGTCGTCCACAATTTGCCTTTACTTGGAGGGGTGTCCAGTACACTTGGAATTGATTGCCCCAGGGGTGGAAACACAGCCCCACCATTTGCCATGGACTAATCCAGACTGCACTGGAAAAAGGTGAAGCTCCGGAACACCTGCAATACATTGATGACATCATCGTATGGGGCAACATGGCAGAAGAAGTCTTTGAGAAAGGGAAGAAAATAATCGAAATCCTTCTGAAAGCCGGTTTTGCCATAAAAGAAAGTAAGGTCAAGGGACCTGCACGGGAGATCCAGTTTTTAGGAATAAAATGGCAAGATGGGCGTCGTCAGATCCCAATGGATGTGATCAACAAAATAGCAGCTATGTCTCCACCAACTAATAAAAAGGAAACACAGGCCTTCTTAGGTGTCGTGGGGTTTTGGAGAATGCATATTCCAAATTACAGTCTGATTGTAAGCCCTCTCTATCAAGTGACCCGAAAGAAGAATGATTTTAAATGGGGCCCTGAGCAACAACAAGCCTTTGAACAAATTAAACGGGAGATTGTTCACGCAGTAGCCCTTGGACCAGTCCGGACAGGACAAGATGTTAAAAATGTGCTCTATACTGCAGCTGGGGAGAATGGCCCTACCTGGAGCCTCTGGCAGAAAGCACCTGGGGAGACCCGAGGCCGACCCCTGGGGTTTTGGAGTCGAGGATATCGGGGATCCGAAGCTCGCTATACTCCAACTGAAAAAGAGATATTGGCAGCATATGAAGGAGTTCAAGCTGCCTCAGAAGTGGTTGGTACTGAAACACAGCTCCTCTTAGCACCCTGACTGCCAGTGCTGGGCTGGATGTTCAAAGGGAGGGTCTCCTCTACACATCACGCGACTGATGCCACGTGGAGTAAGTGGATTGCACTGATCACACAACGGGCTCGCATAGGAAACCCCAGTCGCCCAGGAATTTTGGAAGTGATCACGGACTGCCCAGAAGGTAAAGATTTTGGAATGTCGCCAGAGGAGGAGGTGGCACGTGCTGAAGAGGCCCCGCTGTATAATAAACTGCCAGAAAATGAGAGGCAATATGCCCTGTTCACTGACAGATCCTGTTGCATCGTGGGAAAGCATCGGAGGTGGAAAGCTGCCGTATGGAGTCCTACACGACAAGTTGCAGAAACTGCTGAAGGAGAAGGTGAATCGAGTCAGTTTGCAGAGGTGAAAGCCATCCAGCTAGCATTAGATATTGCTGAAAGAGAAAAGTGGCCAGTGCTCTATCTCTATACTGACTCATGGATGGTGGCAAATGCCCTGTGGGGGTGGCTACAGCAATGGAAGCAGAGCAACTGGCAGCGCAGAGGTAAACCCATCTGGGCTGCTGCACTGTGGCAAGATATTGCATCCCGGCTAGAGAATCTGGTTGTAAAAGTACGTCATGTAGATGCTCACATACCCAAGAGTCGGGCCACTGAAGAACATCAAAACAACCAACAGGTGGATCAGGCTGCCAAGATTGAAGTGTCTCAGTTGGACCTGGACTGGCAACATAAGGGTGAGCTTTTTATGGCTCAGTGGGCCCATGATGCTTCAGGCCATCAGGGAAGAGATGCCACATATAGATGGGCTCGTGACCGAGGGGTGGACTTGACCATGGACACTATTGCACAGGTTATCCATGAATGTGAAACATGTGCTGCAATTAAGCAAGCCAAGCGGTTAAAGCCCCTGTGGTATGGAGGGCGATGGCTGAAATATAAATATGGAGAAGCCTGGCAGATTGACTATATCACACTCCCACAAACTCGCCAAGGCAAGCGCTATGTGCTCACGATGGTGGAAGCAATCACTGGGTGGCTGGAAACATATTCTGTGCCCCATGCCACCGCCCGGAACACTATCCTGGGCCTAGAAAAGCAAGTCTTGTGGCGACATGGCACCCCAGAACGAATTGAGTCAGACAACGGGACTCATTTCCGAAACAACCTCATAGACACCTGGGCCAAAGAGCATGGCATTGAGTGGGTGTATCATATCCCCTATCATGCACCAGCCTCTGGGAAAATTGAGCGATACAATGGACTGTTAAAGACTACATTGAGAGCAATGGGGGGTGGAACCTTCAAACATTGGGATACACATTTAGCAAAAGCCACCTGGTTAGTCAACACCAGAGGATCTGCCAATCGGGGTGGCCCTGCCCAGTCAGAATTTTTACATACTGTAGAAGGGGATAAAGTCCCTGTAGTGCACATAAAAAATATGTTAGGGAAGACAGTCTGGGTTACTCCTGCCTCAGGCAAAGGTAAACCCATTCGTGGGATTGCTTTTGCTCAAGGGCCTGGGTGCACTTGGTGGGTGATGCGAAAAGATGGGCAAGTCCGATGTGTGCCTCAAGGGGATTTAATTTTAGGTGAGAACAGCCAGAATTAAACTGTATATTAGTTGCTATATAACCCTGCTACTGTATGTTATCCTTACTATAATTATGTGCTATATCCATAGTACTATAGTAAGGATCACTTAGATCAAGCAAGAAAAGAACTGTGATAAAACTGAGCAAAGCGCAGTAGTGATGGAACCAGAACTGACTCCAGCATGCAACAATCCAACGGTGCACACCATCCTCCTGCTGCGCCAAATGTCACCTGCTTGTCACACTGCACTGAAGCCCAATTCTGCTCTACCGACTGAGAGGACTTTGCACCATCCCTCCTGCCCAGAAAGACTGGTATGACAGATGGAGCCCACAGTCGGAAACTAAATGAACTCAATGAACATTTTATGAACATGACCCATGAACTAAAGGAATGATATCTCTGTGTGTGTATACATATAGATATATATCATTGTTCATATGTCTTAAAGGGATGGAAAGGTGATGATGATTGATCAGGATGTAACTAAAGGTATGGGAACTGTGCATGACGTCAATGGTATAGAATAAGGGGTGGATACTGTCCTGGTTTCAGCTGGGATAGAGTTAACTGTCTTCCTAGTAGCTGGTACAGTGCTATGTTTTGAGTTCAGTATGCGAAGAATGTTGATAACACTGATGTTTTCAGTTGTTGCTCAGTAGTGTTTAGACTAATGTCAAGGATTTTTCAGCTTCTCATGCCCAGCCAGTGAGAAAGCTGGAGGGGCACAAGAAGTTGGCACAGGACACAGCCAGGGCACCTGACCCAAACTGGCCAACGGTGTATTCCATACCATGTGACATCCCATCTAGTATAGGAACGGGGAAGTGGGGGCAGGGATTCGCCGCTCGGGGACTGGGGGGGTGTCGGTCGGCGGGTGGTGAGCAATTGCACTGCGCATCATTTGTACATTCCAATCCTTTCATTATTTCTGTTGTCATTTTATTGGTGTTATCATTATCATTATTAGTTTCTTCTTTTCTGTTCTATTAAACCGTTCTTATCTCAACCCACGGGTTTTGCTTCTTTTCCCGATTTTCTCCCCCATCCCACTGGGTGGGGGGGAGTGAGTGAGTGAGCGGCTGCATGGTGTTTAGTTGCTGGCTGGGGTTAAACCACGACATTAGCTAAAACTAATGGCATGGTCAAGTTTAGGCTTATTTTTGTGGAGGCAGAAAAAAACTCCTATCCCTAGCACAAATACCAAGTTCCTAAAGGAAGCACAAGAGCTTATCAAAAAATGAAACATCGGTAACATATTTGACAGGGACAAAAACCCCCCTGTATTTTCCTCACCTCCTACACACAAATGCCTGACCATTTGGGACCCTATGGTGCTGTGTTTTGGATTTGCAATCAAAACAGTGTTTATAACACACCAGTGTTTTGGCTATTGCTGAACAGTGCTTGCACGGTGTCAAGGCCTTCTATGTATCTCACTCTGCCCTCCCCAGCAAATAAGCTGGAGATGCACAAGAAGTTGGGAGGGGACACAGCTGGGACAGCTGACCCAAATTTACCAAAGGGATATTCCATACCCTATGATGTCATGCTCAACAATAAAAGCTCGGGGAAAGAAGGAGGAAGGGGAGACATTCATGGTTATGGTGTTTGTCTTCCCAAGTAACCATTACATGTGCTGAGGCCCTGCTTTCCAGGAAGTGGTGGGACATCTGCCTGCTGATGGGAAGTAGTGAATGAATTCCTCTTTTTGCCTTGCTTGCGTGTGCAGCTTTTGTTTCACCTATTAAACTGTCTTTATTTCAACCTGTGAGTCTTCTCACCTTCCTTCTGTTTTCCCCCTGTCCTGGGGGAGAGAGTAGTGAGCAAGCAGTTGTGTGGGTGCTAGGTTATGGCTAGAGTCAACTCAGCACAATTTCTGTTTAATCCTATGTTGCGGACACATATTTAGCTAACGGTCGCAAAAGTATTCCAGACGCCTTTAGAAGGCCTTGAACAGAATAAACAAGAAGACAAAAAAAAAAAAGAAAGATGCCAATTAGAAGAACACAGGTGCACATTCCAAGATAAAGGGAACTTGGCACGAAGAACCTCAATTCGGCAGTTTATCTTAACCAATTAGGCTGAGACAAGTTTCGCATGTTTTAGTTAGTATAACCAATTGTGTCCTATGTTTATGCGCGTGTACAGAGTTAGTATAACCAATTGTGTCCTATGTTTATGCGCGTGGACAGAGATAGTATAACCAATTATATTTTAGCTTTTGGCGCGTGGACAGCTGATGTTTAGCTTGACAAGGTATATAAGCACGCTATTTGGGCAATAAAGGGAGAACAACTTTAACCGTATCGGTGTCCGGTTGTTACTCGGCTCACGTCTCCAGATGGTTCCCTGCTACAAGTGGCGCCCGAACAGGGACCGACAGCTTGCTGAAACCTCCAAAGCATCGCAGAACAGTGATACCGGGAGGCTGGATCCGACAGCTTGCTGGAACCTCCAAAGCATCGCAGAACTGTGATACCGGGAGGCTGGATCCGACAGCTTGCTGGAACCTCCAAAGCATTGCAGAACAGTGATACCAGGAGGCTGGATCCGACAGCTTGCTGAAACCTCCAAAGCATCACAGATAAGTGATACCGGGAGGCTGGGGACTTGAGAAGCAGAGGTGGGCATGAGCCGAAAGTAAAGCATCAGAGCCTGGAGTTCGCGCAGCTGAGCGACCCTCTGCAAAGGTAAGAACCGTCATGGAAGATGAGGCGGCGGTTCGGCTCCTCGCAAGTATCCTCTCTATGAGAGGGCTCGAGGCAGATATTAAAGGGAATTCAAGCCCTTGTTAAGTGGGCCTGGGAGAAGGGACGGTGCCAGTCAGCTCCGCTTTTCTTCAGCCCGCAAGAATGGCGAGAGGTCGGGGGAGGAGATGGGGTCCATGCTTTCCAAAGAAGAAGAAGCAGTAGTTAAGCTCCTCCGACATATACTCTCAAAGAGAGGCATAAAATATGATGAAGCTTGTTTAAAGCGGCTTTTACAATGGAGCAAGGACAGAAACCTTTTAATTAGTGTGGGTACAGCTTTTGAGCTTAGTACCTGGGAAGCTATCAGAACCTCCCTATGGGATGAAATTAGTGACGGGTCTAAAGAAGTTAAAGGTCTTGCAACTTTATGGAAAGTAATTAAGACAACTCTGCAAGAAATGAAAGCAGATCGTAAAGTGTCTGCGTCTGCTTTTGCTGCTCTCTCTCCCACCACAAGCGAAGGGGAAACGCAGGGAGAAAAACATAATGCAGCGAGAGAGACTTTTGGCTTCCCTGGAGCTTGTCCGCCTGCTTCTGTGCCCTTGAATTCCGCTCCACTCCCTGGGACTGCCGATATTAATCAGCTATCTGACAGTTCCCAAGCCTCCCTAACCGTACACTTAAAGGAAACCCTACAGAATCAGGAAGCGAGTAAAAATCCGCCTACGAGAAAACAGCCCCCAGATATTGCCGCTCAACATGAACAAATTATACCTAGCATATACCCTCCGTTGCCTCCGTCTACGCCTGGGTCGCCTCAAGAGCATGAAGAGGGGCTGGAGCTCACTTTGCAGCAGTTGCAGTCAGTAATAGAAAAGCTGGCACAGCTGGAGGCTGCTGTGAAGCGAGAAAAACTGCCAGCCGTATCCTTTGATGCACCCTTCCCCCCCCCCCCACCCTCTTCCTCCTCCCCGTCCTTCAAACCCTTTTTTACCTCTGTCCCCTCCTTGTCCTACACCTATACCTCTGCCTTCTCCACCTCCCAGGGAACCGATCCCCACCTTTCCAGAAACAACGGACCCCCGGAATAAATGGCGGGGAATTATTCGTGATGCCTTAATTGAGGGAGAAATCACAGCAGCTCCCACAGCGTTTCCGGTTATTGCAGGGGCTGGGGGTGGACCTAATCAATGGGTTCCATTTGATTGGAAAATCATAAAAGAAGCAAAGGTTGCAATTGCTCAGTATGGTTTAAAATCTCCTTTTACGCAGGCAGTTTTGTCCCATATATTTTCTGGGTCAACCTTAACTCCACATGACTCGTGAATGCTTGCTAGAACCTTGTTGTCGCTGTCACAAGAGTTTTATTTTTTTCCATAGGTGGCAGGAACTCTGCGATGATGCAGATGCAGGAAATAGGGGACGTCAACAAAATGACCCCTTATTTCAATGTGCTGCTCAAATGCTGATGGGTTCTGGACCATTTTCAAACGCCGCTTGGCAAGCTCAATTTGATACTCAAGTTTTAATGCAATCACAGGAATTGGCATTTAAAGCTCTCCAAAGCATACCCGAGCAAGGAAAGGTTTCTCCTTCCTATGTTAATATTCGGCAGGGAGAATCTGAACCATTTGCTCAGTTTATAGACAGACTGCATACCGCATTGGAATCTCACGCAGATCTTGATAGTAACATGAAGGTTAAGTTGCTTGATCAGTTGGCGTTTGAAAATGCAAATGCGAAAACAAAGCAAGTATTGTGCACGTTACCTCGAGGTGTTACTGTTAGTGAGATGTTAGAAGCTTGCGACCGTTTGGGTGAACAAGGCAAAGCTGCTCTTTTTGCTTCTGCATTTGCCACAGCAGTGCGACCTCTGCTACAAACAAAATGCGGGGGAAGGTCAGGAGGCGCAATGTAAAGTTTATGGTAAGGTCTCTGGTGAAACACAATGCGATCGATGTGGGAAAAGAGGCCACATGACTAAAGAATGTAAATCAAAGTACCGTGTCAGCGGCAGGGTTTTGGGAAACTCCCAACTGAGCGCGAGATCCCCGTGCGCTACGACACAAATACAGGGTGTCTGGACAGCGTCCCCTCCGCCACAGCAGGAAGTGCCGGAGTGGACGTGGCAACAGCAGTAGAAGTAACTTTGTTGGACACAAAGGTGCATTGCATTCCATCAAACATGAAAGGACCTCTTGGTCATGGATTATGTGCAATATTGTTGGGGCGATTGTCAACATCTCGACAGGGGATTTTTGTCTTACCAGGAGTAATTGATGCTGATTACACTGGTGTGATCATGATCATGGTCCAAACAATAACGCCACCCGTGAATATTGCGAAAGGTGCACGCATAGCGCAGTTAGTTCCGTTTGAATCCCGAGTACCAAAATCTGGCAAACTTTTGCGAGGAGATGCAGGATTTGGATCCTCTGGTTCACCTGCAGTGCTATTGGCCTTAAATATTCAAAAGTCAAAACCAGAGGAGACAGTGAGAATTATGGGACCAAAAAACGAAACCATTGTTTTAAAAATGATCATTGATACGGGAGCAGATGTTACCGTAATTCCCAGAAGTAAATGGCCTAATGAATGGCAGCTAATACACACCACTGAAGAGATTTATGGAATTGGTGGGATGCAATCCACTAGTGTAAGCAAAGAGCATTTAAATTTCTGTTTTTCTGACGGCTCTGAGGTGAAAACACGACCATACGTTTTGAACGTTCCCATCGCATTGATTGGGCGAGACATCTTGAGTCAACTGGGTGAGAGGCTGACAACTCAGGGTTTTTAATCGCGGCCATTGAAGGACTGCCAGTCCTAAAACTGAGATGGAAAACTGAAACACCGGTATGGGTTGATCAATGGCCGCTCAATGCAGAAAAGCTGTCCAAGATTCAAGAGTTAGTACAAGAGCAGCTAGAGGCAGGACATATAGTTCCCTCTACTAGCCCATGGAATAGCCCAATTTTTACCATCCCAAAGAAAAATGGGAAATGGCGTTTGTTGCACGATCTGCATGCGATCAGTGCAGTAGTGCATGATATGGAAGCCTTACAACCTGGATTGCCCTCCCCGGTAATGATTCCAGTACATTGGAACATTTTGATTATTGATCTGAAAGATTGGTTTTTTTTTACTATACCGTTACATCCTGAAGATCAAGAGAAGTTTGCTTTTACAGTACCATCAATAAATAAGGCAGAGCCTGCATGACGGTATCAATGGACAGTTTTACCACAGGGAATGAAAAACTCTCCTACCATGTGTCAACATTTTGTTGCTTGGGCTTTGAAACCAATCAGAGAAAGATTTGCTCAATTTCTGATCTATCACTATATGAATGATATATTGAAGGCAGGGAAAAAATCACGGAAAGCAGCTTGTGTGTGGCAGGAGGATGGGAAATGGCAGACGCACGTGCTGCAAGGAGACGGGCAAGATAGCCTGCAGACCTTAGAGCTCAAGGCGGTCTGTTGGACCGTCTTAAAATGGACTGATGAACCTTTGAATGTGGTGTCTGATTTGCTGTATGTCGTTGGAGTAGTGCGCCGCATAGAGGACGCCCTACTGAAGCGTACTGCCAACCCTCGGCTAGGAAGTTTGTTTCAAAAATTGCTGCGCGCCATTAACACAAGGCAACATCAGTATTGTGTCATCCACATTAGAAGTCATATGTGGGACGTTGGCCTAGGGGAAGGAAACGCCAGAGCAGATGCTGCAGTCAGTTGGATCACACACGTGCCTCCCTTGAATCAGTTTGAACAGGCACAGAATGGTCATGCAAACTTTCATCAGAATGCCCGTGCGTTGCGAAAACAATTTAGACTTACACATGCGGAGGCCCAAGGAATTGTTCGAGCATGCCCCCAGTGCAGCCGTCATGGCCCAGGCCTCGGTTTGGGAGTCAATCCAAAAGGCTTGTGAGCCCTTGAACTGTGGCAGATGGACGTTACCCATGTAACAGAATTTGGGCGTCTGAAATATGTGCATGTTACAGTTGATACATTTTCAAAATTCATTTGGGCCACTGCTTTACCTGGAGAGCGAACTCTTCATGTAAAGAAGCATCTCACAGCTTGTTTTGCTGTTATGGGGGTCCCAGAACATATTAAGACAGACAATGGCCCAGCTTACACAAGTCAGAGCGTTTCTCGATTTTTGGCTACTTGGGGGGTAAAGCACAGCACTGGACTCCCGCATTCTCCAACTGGTCAAGCTATTATTGAAAGAACACACAGAGTACTAAAGGACTATCTTGCCAAGCAAAAGGCTACAGAGGAATTAGACCCTGTACAGCGACTACACAAGGCTCTTTTTACTTTGAATTATCTGTGCTTAACGGAAGGCAGGGAGGAGCCGCCTGTGGTCATACATCATACAACAGGTGAAGGACCATTGTGGGTACCAGCGCGATTTACCCGAGCTGCACGACAACCGAGAGAAGCCGACAAGAACGAAGAAGACATCTGTGCCTCAGCAAGTTAGCGGCCCTGCTGGCCTTTTAGACAGTGTGTGTGAAGTTTGAGAGAAAGATACCTTGTAATATTAAGATGAGCACTAATCAAAAGATTGGCAATCGTTTGAGCCCAAAAGGGTACCATTTGTGTATAACAAGTCTGTTCCTACAGTGGGTGACGAGCGTCATAGCCATACATCGCATTAACCCTCAGGTAAACATGTGGGTCACATGGGCAAATGAGACGGGACAGCACTCTTTTTGTTTGGCAATGGCATCAGCTGCAGATCCATTTCGCACTTGTTTAATTGGAATACCCCAATTTAATGCAGAGGATTTTAAGAGTCATAGCACTGGAAACTGTAGCAAAAGTAAGTCAGTAGCACAGTGTGCTGCGCAATTAATTAATATGGCAAACGTCTCGTTGCCCTGGGACCTGCAAGAGCTAGATCTGCTGGGATCAATGCCCATTGACAACTCTACCAAAAACGTAACACAAACTTGTTTTGTATTTGGCGGTTCGTTATTTGCTGGCACAAACATGTATAAACCTCAGAGTTGGTCTCAGTGGACCAATGTAACAAGCCGCTCTACGATATATGGCTATATGAATGCAGGAGATTTTTGTGGTACCAGCCGCACCGAAAGTCAAAAACAAGGCCTTGGCGCCTTAGGAGCAGAAACAAAAGGCAGTAAGCAATCTATATGGGTAAACAATACTGCTAAAGCCTTACCCCCTGGAGTGTTTTTAATTTGTGGTGACCGAGCTTGGCAAGGCCTGCCAAAAAATGCAATAGGAGGACCGTGCTATTTAGGTAAGCTCACCTTATTTGCACCTACCATTAGGACTTGGAGGAACCTTACAAGAAACCACCCTCGGAGCAAGCGAGCAATAACGCAGTTGACTCCCGAGTGCAATGATAATGTGGAACTTTTGGGAACACCTGCAAGGGTAGTGTTGTCTCTCCTCCTCCCGGGTGGTGCAGCCGGGAACGCTTTGAACAATTTAAATAAGCTTGCTTGTTGGACGCAAAAGCAGTTTAACACAACTGCTGATGTAATCACGCAATTATTAGCTGATCAGAGTAGCTTGCGCCATGCTGTTTTACAAAATAGAGCTGCCATTGATTTTTTGTTATTAGCCCAAGGACATGGCTGTGAAGATTTTGAAGGAATGTGTTGTATGAACTTGACTGATCATTCTGAATCCATTCACAAGGCACTGTCGCCGATGAAACAACACATGTCTCATATTACAGTGTCAACATCTCCATTTGATGAGTGGCTAGCCAGCTTGGGCCTTGGTGGATGGCTGGGAAACTTATTTAAGGAAGGAGTTTGTTTGATTATTTATGGATTGATATTTGTTTTAGCAGCATGTATATGTGTGTCATGCATAAAAAAGGGTTTAGAAAAGATAGTAAATCAGGCCTGGCTTGTCCAAAAACAAAAAGGGGGAATTGTGGGAGATTTCATGGAAAATGGGGGACATTTCTTTGAGCCTGATTATTTAGAGTTAGCATAAGTAGGCCGCAGTTAGCATGAGTGGGCCAGAGTACGTGACAGTTGCAGTGTGAAAGGACTTTGAACCACCAGAAAAACAATGGACATGAGGAACTTGGACAGTGGAGCAATTAATAAACAAGATAACAGAATTGCAGAGGCAAGAAGGAGCTGCAAGAGCTTTAACGCAATTAAGAAAGCTGTCATTTTGGCTTAGAGCATTTAGCTGCGGGATGGGGACTTAGGAGTTGGTTTGTATCTTTGTTAAAAATCGGGGTTTCTTTTATTCTTGTGTATTTTATTAGGTATAATGTTGTTTTTACTGTGTTTAATTAATTGTGTTCATAGATCTTGTAGGTTACCTTGATCAACGTGAAGGGTCAAGATTCTTTGTGCATTGCAACTGCATCACAAAGCCCATGAACCAGTAGACAGGATGGCTATGACTCGTGCAGCGCGCCTGGCCAGCAAGCGCATGCGTCATAGGCTCCCCATGTTGCAACCGAGGCAGATTTTGGCACCCGCTGGCCACGTGTGCTGAAATCCGTTCCTCTGCAGATGTATAAATACCGGGATTTTCCAAAGAGCATCGGGCTGGTGTATGGCAAGGCCATCATTGCCTACGTGGGGATGCCCACATAAAGCTGGCACCTACCGATTGCTGGGCTGAGTTTGCGGTGCAAGATGGCACAAGAATGTACGGATGGTCCATCTTCCTCACAGTCCTCAGATGGATGTAGTCACGGATACTGCCGCAAGCCAAAGAAAACATCTGGATGACCCTGGCTGACGTGACTGGACAAGATTGCTGATGCCTCCGTACAGCAGCACCAAGCAATCCCTTTTTCACAGGTTTAATAGGAGGTTCCACTGGCATCAGCGAAGTTTAAGAACTTACTGATGGAGACAATTGATGAAAAACAAAAAAGGGGGAATTGTTGCGGACACATATTTAGCTAACGGTCGCAAAAGCATTCCAGACGCCTTTAGAAGGCCTTGAACAGAATAAACAAGAAGACAAAAAAAGAAAGATGCCAATTAGAAGAACACAGGTGCACATTCCACGATAAAGGGAACTTGGCACAAAGAACCTCAATTCGGCAGTTTATCTTGACCAATTAAACTGAGACAAGTTTCGCATGTTTTAGTTAGTATAACCAATTGTGTCCTATGTTTATGCGCGTGTACAGAGTTAGTATAACCAATTATATTTTAGCTTATGGCGCGTGGACAGCTGATGTTTAGCTTGACAAGGTATATAAGCACGCTATTTGGGCAATAAAGGGAGAACAACTTTAACCGTATTGGTGTCCGGTTGTTACTCGGCTCACGTCTCCAGATGGTTCCCTGCAACAGAATACAATAATGCCTTGAGTCCCAATAGTTTTCTATTATTGCCCGTGGTTAGTATCATTTGATCCCTAAGGTTCTATTATATAATAATTCTTATAGGTTAGTATATGACCAGTAATATAAATCCAAATGCAAAATCCTGGAGCAAAGAAAGCTATGTTTTCTAGAAATATTCAACAGGTTCAGATGATAACAACAGGGTCATCAAAGTCTATTTGCAGAGTCGTAGATTGTACTTTTGTTGATGTTTGATCAGAGGAAGTTCATACAGATCACTGAGCTCTGCTGTGACAGTTGCTACATGCTGCATTGTGTCTGAAGGTGGCATGGCCCTTTTACACTGGGAAGTGTGGATCCAGTTGAGCAGGTTCTTGTACTTTACCACAGTATTAGTAATTAACAGTACCTGCTAAAGGTCCCTTCCAGTACAGCTGAAGTGTGTGTTTTTGCTGGTATACCTTAATGTAGACCCAGTCTCCTGGTTTCAAGAAGTGACACACATCAGTAGGAGGTTCGAGTGAGGCTTCTTCCAGCTGTGTGTGGAAAGTCCTTACATGTTTCATTAATGCCTGACAATATTTTAGAAGAGCGTCACCTGTCAATTGTAAGTTTGCCTGTATGGGGAGCTCAGGGTGCTGTGTAAGCCAGTCACATGGGTCTGCTAATTAAAATCTCATGAGGTGACAGCCCATATTTTCTATTCACAATGGTTCTTATATACATCAGTGGGAGAGGTAGCGCATCCTACCATTTCAGGCCAGTCTCTGTACAAACTTCTGCTAATTTGATTTCCAAATCAAATTTTTTCTTTTTACAGCCCCACTAGATTGGGGATGATAGCCACAATGTAACTTTGGTTCTATTTATAGGGCTGCACAAATTTTCTGCATTACTTATCCAGTAAAATGGGTCCTTCTATTGCTATCTAGTATTAGGGGAATACCAAACCAGGGAATTCGTTCTTTCAGCAACTGCTTTTTGCAACAGTTGTTGCATCTGCATGTTTATCCGTCCTGAGAACATATCTAAAATGACATATTCAAAATTACAGCATTTAGGCATTTGAATAAAGTCAATTTGCAAATTTACAAATGATCGCCACAGTTTAGGGTGTACAGCTATACTTGTTTTTTTTCCTGCTGTCCTATATTATTTTGTTGAAAAGGTGTCCTAATAATATGAAGATTGAGAATTTGAACAATACTTTACTAGCAAGATTCAATAATTTACATCTTAATTTCTGACAAAACGAAAGCCCCTTCTTAGTCATTCAAGTTATAGAATTATTAGATTAAATAAAATGTGTATAAACTATTGTGACGGATGCACCCACTCCTGAGTGAGTAAACAGTACTTTGGCCCGATATCTTGCTACTGATTATGTGAAACCATCTGATTGTGCAGAACTGTCTTATAATTAACCCTTTTAATTTCTGTATTTATCGCTTAATCCTCCAGTAGATAACATAATGCCATTACCGCCTCATATTTATAGCACAGAGTCAAGAGGTGACCATACCACCACTCTGTGAAGAAAGTGAATTGATTGTAGTCATGGGGTGGAGTCTGACGGTGTCCTGGTTTCAGCTGGGATAGAGTTGTCTTCCTAGTAGCTGGTACAGTGCTATGTTTTTGAGTTAGGGATGAGAAGAATGTTGATAACACACTGATGTTTTCAGTTGTTGCTAAGTAATGTTTAGTCTAAAGTCAAGGATTTTTTCAGCTTCTCATGCCCAGCCAGCAAGAAGGCTGGAGGGGCACAAGAAGTTGGGAGGGGACACAGCCAGGGCAGCTGACCCAAAGTGGCCAACGGGGTATTCCATACCATATGATGTCACATCTAGCATATAAACTGGGGGGAGTGGGGGCAGGGGGTATCGCCGCTCGGGGACTAACTGGGCGTTGGTCAGCGGGTGGTGAGCAATTGCATTGTGCATAATTTGTATATTCCAAGCCTTTTATTATTGCTGTTGTCATTTTATTAGTGTTATCATTATCATTATTAGTTTCTTCTTTTCTGTTCTATTAAACCATTCTTATCTCAACCCACGAGTTTTACTTCTTTTCCCGATTTCCTCCCCCATCCCACTGGGTGGGGGGGGAGTGAGTGAGTGGCTGCGTGGTGCTTAGTTGCTGGCTGGGGTTAAACCACAACAGATGGATGCACCCACTCTGAATGAGTGAACAGTACTTTGGTTCTGGCATCACCGACAAGTAGACCTGACTGAAATCAGCCTTGCTGTGCAAACCGTGAGAACTGTGCTAGGCCACATCTCAGGAACTAAGGAATCTAGGCCATGTCTTATCAGGAGCTAACAGTACCAGCTCGAGCTGGGACTAGACAAAACTAAAACTTCTACAGCTGCACACCTGCACATACACTAAAGTGGGGGGGGGGGGGGGTTGACTACAAGTCAATCACTTCACGCTATAAAAATCTGTAGCCTCTCTGAGCCCATTGAGCTCTCCTGCACGGCAGCAGGCTGCACAGTGGTGATCTCCCCCTTGAGCAGGGATGCCTCTCGAGGTTACTCCTCGAGGCTGAGAGACCCCTTACCCAGCATCTGATATCTATAACGAGGTAAGCAACATTTTACATTAGGCCTAAAAGTATATTGTATGCTGGCAACATTTATATATATACAGCTATAGCTTAATTATTAGAAGTGTAGCAAGTAGTAGAGTGTTTGACTGCTGTCTAAATCATCATCTAAATCACTGTCAAATTGATGTCAGAAGGACAATCTGTTATTGAAACCATAGGAACAAGAATGGAAGGTCCCTACATTGAATCCATTGAAGCAAGGAAGTGAAACAATGAGGTTCTGTCAACACTATTGCCTTACTTCTGATTTATATCATAAGTGCCCAGTTCCGGCGTAGTGTCAAGAAAAAAGTGTGTCCTTAGCTAACTTAGCTTGGTTTTAATATTAAAAATGCATAATGAGTATGTAAATGTAAGACCACCTTAATATAATGAGTCAGGGAATTATTTAGACATGCATAGAAGTGCTTTTGTTATCTAAATTGTTTGTAAGCAATCATGTATTTTGTTACCACTTTTTCCTTGATCCTGATGTGTATATAAGACCCTGTTTGCATTTCAGGTGCATGCTAGCTTTGTGGAGTTACCACCTAGCACCCATCTCTGCACAGACATGAAATAAACAAATATCTCATCTCTGTGTGTTATCGGCTCTTTGCACACCGGGTGAAGAACCCCATTTTGGGACAACATTTTGGCAACACAGGTGGGACAGCCATAAGGCCTTGCCCAGATCGTCTTGCCATCCCCAACAGTGGACCAGACCGGACAGAGCTCCAGCGCGCACTGACCTATTGATTGGGGACTCCTCCAGATTCTTTCCGAAGTCGGGGTGACAAGCGACTCAAAGGTGCAACACCGAACATAGATATTTGTACAAGGGTGAAAGGGGACCGAATTCCTGGATTGGTGAGTATTAAATTTAATTTAAATTAACTTAATTGCTTCCATGGAAGGTTATAAAATCGCATGTAGACACTTGGCAATAGGGGAAAAGATTGCCTTTATTGACAAATTGGGGGTCAGAGCCAAGTGTGCACAAGGGGAATTACTGACTGGGGGGTCAGAACCGCAGAAGGAATTACTGACTGGGGGGATCAGAGCCGGCAAATAATTAATAATCTGAATGTTTGGCAAAAATGGGATCAGGCCAATCCACGATTCCTCCCTGTAGCCCTTTGGGGTGTATTTTGAAAAATTGGAATAAGTTTGGGGGAGATCCGATGACTAAAGATAAAATGACAAGATATTGTAATCAATGGTGGCCAAATTATAAGTTGGATGATGGAGAACGGTGGCCAGAAAATGGATCTTTACAATTTAATACAATATTGCAATTGATGTTGTTTTGTCGCTGATTGGGAAAATGGGATGTATTGACTTTTAGAAACTATTATGTTAACTCGTAACCGTAATTGGGGAGACATGTAAGCTTTACTGAACACCTTTTTTACTGCAGAGGAAAAAAGAATGGTGCTAGGTATGGCAAAAGAGGAAGGAGAAAAAAGAAATAGGCAGGAGGATCCTGATCAATACTTACCTTTAAGGGAAGATCCAGGATGGGACCCAAATACTGGATTTGGAAAAACTAAATTGAAGCAGTATCAACAGCTGATATTATATGGAATACAACATGGGGTCCCTAAACCTAAAAATTTGTCCAAACTATATGAAGTGAGACAAGTGCCTGATGAAAACCCTTCAGCCTTTTATGAGAGGTTGTATAAGGTAGCTAAGAAGTTGATGGATTTAAATCCAGAGGAAGATGCCAATCGAAGGCTGTTTAATATGCTGTTTATGGGTCAGTCCTCCCAAGACATAAGAAAAAGTTGCAAAAGGTGGATGGGGCAGAAGGAATGTCTATTTCACAATTAATTGAAATTGCCTATAAAGTGTATAATAACAGAGAGGAGCAGAAAGAAGAGAGCAAGCGAAAATGAAATCACAAGCTGTGATGGTCTGACAAATTATAGCCAATGTCTCAAACATTTGTTAAAGAACTTTGGTGGAGAAGACAGCCTCTGTAAAAGTGCTGGAGTTGTGTGAACAGGAAAATGTGGCTGGAGGAGAAGGCCCCACGGAGGGTGGGACCGCACTTCTCCAAAGCCACAATTCCTTATCTTAAGCGACCATGGGAAGGAGCACAATGTATGTGCCTGGAGGAAAGGCCAGACAGCAGTCATGCCTGCAGGGAGAGAGAAGCAACTCCCCAATGACCCCCCCCAAGCCCACCGACCCATTTCCAGAGAATCACGGGAACGTGAACTGCTCATGTCGAGACCACCGACTCATTTTCTGGAACACTCCTGAGCTCACACTGCGCTTGCTCAATGATGGTAAACCCCCACCTACAGGGGCAGACCCTTTAGGTATAAAAGAAGGGAAGACGAGTTCTCAGGGCGTGCCCTCTGGAACTGGATCTCTAGACTGGCTGGACCAATGCTGGACCCAGGACTGGTGAAATCCTTTTCTTCTCTCTTTCTTCCTCTCTCTCTTTTTTTCCCACAGTCCCTACACCTCATCCTTTTAAACATAAACTGTTGACCAAGTCTGGGACCAGGAGTGGATCTAGCTGCCCCTGGGCTCCTCTTTGAGAAGGAGTCTAGAAAGCAAGGGGGTCCACTCTGAACCTCGTGACTCAACAGGAGGGCTCTCCTGACAGTTTTATGTTCCTTTTTCCACTTCTTTTTCTACACCTCCCTTCTCTTTTCAAACAGTGGCTTAATGACATAATGCAAGGTTCATATTGATAAGTTCACTTATACTTGGGCAAGGTTAGCTAGGTTAAATAAATGTTGATTGTTGTTTGAACTCCCCTGGTGTCGTTTCACTTCAATTCTGACAAAGGAAATCCACGAACCTGAGTCACTCCAACCTTGGGATGCCACATCTTAATTGGTGTCACAGACAGGATTTCCCTTGTTGGAAGGGAGTTCCTAACAGGATACCAGACCTCCACTCGGAGAATGGGCAGGGAGGATCTGGGAAGGATCTCTCAACAATAAGTCGGGAGGGATCTGAGCAGTGGCAGGCATAGAGACCTGGGAAACATCTGTGTCTGACTGTTCCCCTGTTTTAGAGAAGCTAACTGCCTATAAAGCCCACCCTTCCCCACCAGGAGTAGCCTGGGCACAAGACCACTGGCATGACCCAAAAGCCATTGTAGGAAGAATTGAGAAGCTAGCAAAAGAAGGCAGGTTTTGCCCGGGAAAAGGGAAGGCTGTAGTGTGTGCAGTTTTAGGGGCCACACTCGTAGCAGCCCAGGAAGACAGACAGGAAACAATGAGAGCTAAGCAGGCAGATAAGGAGAAGATTCAGTCCCTGCAGGATTTAGTTAAAGTCCTGCAAGATCAGTTAACTGCTGAGTGTAATACAACGCAGCGGCTTCGTGCCGCCTTGTCTGATGCATTAGATCGGGAAAGAATTCTGCGAGCCGAGGTGGATGAACGATCCAACCCAGACTTAGACCTGGAAGGTCTAGAGGTAGTTCAGGAGAAACAGCAAAAATCTTTATCCCCAAATCAAGAGTTAGAATGTACCAGAAAAGTTTTTTACCCTGAGGGTGAGAGGATAGCAATGAGGCCATTAATTAAGACAGAAACCATAGACAATGGCCAAAATGGCAGAGCACCACAGGTGACCATTAAGATGATACCATATTCCTCCAATGAATTATCTAAAATTCAGGAAAAGTATATCCGACTAGCAAAGGAGACCGAAACAAAATATGCGTGGAGGGTGTCATTAACCGGTGGCGACCGGATTTTATTGTTGGAAGATGAAGCCCAAGGATATTGGGGGCTGGGAGTGTTCCTAACTACTGATGATCCTAGGGAACCGTAGTCTCTGACGCAGCGGGCAGCTTACTGGGTGGGGGGAATAGACCAAATGGAATGAGAGCCAATACGGATAGACACCCCTTCTATAAACCAGTTAACCGAGAGCTTACAGAAAACTGCTTGTCTCCAATTAATGCATGATAGGTGATTAGTGCCACAACAGCCCTCCCCGATGTTGTTAAATGCCAATCCCGATAGAATGACTCCTCTAATCCGAGGTTTACCAGATTCTTTGAAATTATATGCTGTCCAGCTGCAGGATAGACTACGCTATGCAATAGCACCTAGAGGGATCAGGCAGAATGCAGGAGGGGCCCTGACTTGGGGAGAAGTGGCAAAGGAATTGATTAACTATGGCCGGAGAATGGGTCTAACAAGGGAAGAAAGCAGGGCTAAGCCTGCTATCCGCTGAATAGAAGGACCTGGCTGACCTCTCCCGTCTAAGACTGTAAATGCCAAAAAGCCACATGGGGCTCAGTAGAACTTGTTGTGGGCAGAAGGGATAGAAAAGGGAATTCCCTGGGACGTGATGGACAGCATGCTTGCCTCTGTCCTAGAAAAGTTGGTCCTAGGATGGAAAGACAAGAACAAGGAGCCTCCCCATACTAAGTTAGATGCTCGGGGCAATAAGGGGGTGAATCTGCAGTTGCTGGCAACTCCCACTCCCCAAATGCCTACTGCCCCAGAGGAAGGTATGACTGTCCACAGAACGGGAAACTGGACACGCCGTCCCCAATAAGTGAGCCTGGGGACGGCCAGTGGGTTTATTTAAAGAGGCTCACTGAAAATAAGACAGGAGACCTGTTGATTACTTTTCCCCTTGGTCCCTTTAAGACCCCAGTAACTTTTTTAGTTGATACAGGTGCTCAAATGTCAGCACTCCGGGCGGATGTTGCTAACCGCAATGGAATAATTGCAGATAAGAAGCAGATATGGGTCACAGATGTTTTCGGAAGCTCCCAACCACAGCCGACAGCTAAAGTTAAATGCTGGCTGCCAAGGGATTCGTCCCCCATTGAGGTTACTATGATACTAGGTCCTCTACCCACCAATATTCTAGGACTCGACCTCTTAAAGGGCCAGTCGTGGGTAGACTCAAAAGGAAGAGAATGGAAATTTGGGTCTCCTGCAATCTCTATGAGGCTTTTGCAGTCGGCACCGACTCTCCCACCTTCAAAAATAATGTCAAACCTTATGTTTTGCCTTTGGGAGCAAGGGAACGGATCACTTCAGTGATAACTGAGTTATGGGAACAGGGAATAGTTCACTCACCCTATAATTCCCCAGTATGGCTGGTCCACAAGCCAAATGGGAAGTGGCGATTGACAATTGACTATCGACGCTTGAACACCAATACTGGCCCATTAACAGCTGCAGTCCCCAATGTAGCAGAATTAATTGCAACCATACAAGAACAGGGTGTATTGGCTTTGTGTGGCAAGGTTTTGGTAGCGGGGGGGGGTTACAGGGGTGGCTTCTGTAAGAAGCTGCTGGAAGCTTCCCCTGTGTTCGAGAGAGCCCATACCAACCGGCTCTAAGACGGACCTGCCGCCGGCCAAGGCCGAGCCAATCAGTGATAGTGGTAACGCCTCTGTGATAACATTTTTAAGAAGGAAAAAAAGTTGGGACAGACGGGAAACAGCAGCCGGAGAGAGGAGTGAGAACATGTAAGAGAAACAACCCTGCGGACACCAAGGTCAGTGAAGAAGGAGGGGGAGGAGATGCTCCAGGTGCCAGAGCAGAGATTCCCCTGCAGCCTGTGGTGAAGACCATGGTGAGGCAGGCTGTCCCCCTGCAGCCCATGGAGGTCCACGGTGGAGCAGATATCCACCTGCAGCCCGTGGAGGACCCCACGCCGGAGCAGGTGGGTTCCCGAAGGGGGCTGTGACCCCGTGGGAACCCCGCGCTGGAGCAGGCTCCTGGCAGGACCTGCGGATCTGTGGAGAGAGGAGCCCACGGAGCAGGTTTTCTGGCAGGACTTGTGACCCCGTGGGGGACCCATGCTGGAGCAGTCTGTGCCTGAAGGACTGCACACCGTGGAAAGGACCCATGCTGGAGCAGTTCGTGAAGAACTGCAGCCCGTGGGAAGGACCCACGTTGGAGAAGTTTGTGGAGGACTGTCTCCCGTGGGAGGGACCCCACGCTGGAGCAGGGGAAGAGTGTGATGAGTCCTGCCCCTGAGGAGGATGAAGCAGCAGAAAATAATGTGTGATGAACTGACTGTAAACCCCATTCCCCGTCCCCCTGTGCCGCTGGGGGGTAGGTAGAGAATCCGGGAGTGAAGCTGTGCCTGGGAAGATGGTAGGGGTGGAGGGAAGGTGTTTTGAGATTTGGTTTTATTTCTCATTACCCTACTCTGGTTGATTTGTAATAAATTGAGTTAATTTTCCCTAAGCTGAGTCTGTTTTGCCCGTGACGGTAATTGGTGAGTGATCTCTCCTGTCCTTATCTCAACCCACAAGCTCTTTGTTATATTTTCTCTCCCCTGTCCAGCTGAGGAGGGGGAGTGATAGAACGGCTTTGGTGGGAACCTGCTGTCCAGCCAGGGTCAACCCACCACACAGGGTCACCAGATTTTAGCAACCATTGATGTGAAAGACATTCTTTATGGTTCCCTTGCAAGAAGCAGATAGGGACCTGCCGCACTTTCTCCGCTGCGACAATCTAGGGAAAACGATGCATCGCCAGGGACTCACCCTGGGGAGAAAACAGACTAACACAGATACTGTGGATCAAACGGTTTCTCCGTTTATTAACTTCGCAACACTCGGTTATATATGTTTCTAATATCTACTCACACATAAGCCATTTGTTGATTGGTTAACATGTGCCGTTCACACGCTTAAACAATAGTCTAATTGGATAAAGTCTTCTGATCACGCGAATAGTTCCTCCACCTGCATGCTGTCTTGCACTCTGTCTTCGGTCACGTTGCCCTCCTGTTATCAGTCACGTACGCCTGACCTTGTTCTACTTTTTGTGCTTACTTCAGCAAACTTATAACAAAGAACAGTGGTGTCTTGTGCTAGCAAACAGAGAATAACAGTTGTGCCTTACGCAGTTTCCCTCGTTCTCCCACAATTTCTCCCACAGGGACCGCTTTGCCTTTACCTGGGAAGGTGTACAATATACATTTACATGACTTCCCCAAGGCTATCGCCACTCGCTAACCATCGCTCACTACGCATTGGCCCAGGAACTAAATCAGATCACTCCTAAAGATGGAGTAAGAGTATATCAATATATTGTTGATGTGCTAATTGGAGGACCAGATACCACTGCGGTGGGGCAAACCCAGAGAGAAATCATTAGCCACTTAGAGAATTTAGGGCTCCAAATTCCTGCCGAAAAGGTGCAACTCCCATCACCTGAAGTAAAATTTTTAGGTATCTGGTGGAAAGGAGGGACTGTGTGTATACTTCCCGAAACCTTGTCCACCCTCTAACAAGTAAAAGTGCCTGAAAATAAGAAAGGATTGCAGCATGCCCTAGGCTTGCTAGTGTTCTGGAGAAAACACATCCGCGACTTTTCTATCATAGCTCGCCCTTTATATGATTTAACCCATAAAAGAACTGCTTGGGACTTGACACCCGTCCATGAAGAGGCTCTGAAATTATTAACTTTTGAAGCAGGGATTTACCAGGCCCTAGGGCCAATACATCCAACAGACCCGCTCCTCATAGAATGGGGTTTTGCAATTCATGGGTTATCTATACATATGTGGCAGCGTGGACCTGAAGGTCCTACTCGTCCTATAGGGTTTTTCTCGCATAGCTTTAAGGATGCTGAAAAACGGTATTCATTTTGGGAGAAAGGACTCTTTGTGGTTAACCTAGCCTTACAGGAAGCCGAGAGAATTATACGACAGCAGCCCATCATCTTGCGAGGGCCCTTTAAGATCCTGAAACCAATATTGGCTGGAACTCCTCCCCCCGTAGGAGTAGCTCAACGAGAAACAGTAAGGAAGTGGTATGCCCAGTTAGACCACTACTGTCACACTAGACAGATAGAGGAGGGAACACCCAAAATGCTCCAAATACAGGATCCCCCTTCTGATCACCCAGATACAGAACCCCCTCCATCGTACATCAGAGGCTCCCCTTTTTAAGCCCCATTTAAAAAACGTGTGGTTCGCTGATGCTTCTGCAAAAAGGGAAGGAAAGACGTGGAAGTATCAAGCAGTAGCATTACATATTGATTCAGGGCAGCATGTGATAACTGAGGGAGAGGGCAGCGCCCAAGTAGGGAAGTTAGTTGCCGTGTGGAGTGTAGTCATTAAGGAAGCTGAGACAACAGAACCAGTATACATTTATACTGACTCCTATGCAGTGTTTAAAGGATGCACTGAATGGTTACCGTTTTGGGAACAAAACCAATGGGAAGTAAACCAAGTGCCAGTGTGGCGATGAGACAAATGGGAAGAAATACTGAATATCACCAAGCAGAGATCTTTCTTGGTAGGCTGGGTTGCTGCACACCAGGCAGGAGATAACCCGGCTCACCTCCTAAATAACCAAGTAGATTCCTTAATGTGTCTAGCTAGTCTTGCCGTCGATGGCGAAACAGAGAAATGGGAACACCTTCTGCAGTGGCTGCACATGAAGCATGGCCACTCGGGGAGTAAAGACCTGTACAAATTGGCTATTAGTAGAGGATGGGCCGTTACACGAGAATTATGTAACACCGTTATTTCTGCATGCGGTCAATGTCGAGTTCGTTTGGAAAAATATAACCCTTTAAAAGAGCAACCCCTACATTTAAGGACAAACAAAGGTTTATGGCAAACTGGTAAATTGACTATATTGGCCCCTTTTGGGTATCAGAGGGAAAACGATATGTGTTAGTGTACATAGCCTCTGTTAGTGGACACAAGCCTCTTCGTTAGTGGCAGCAATAGTAGATAGAGAATGGGGAAGAAAAAAAAAAAAAGAAAGGAGGCCGAGGCTGTGAGGATAAAGGCAAAAAGCCAGGGCACAAAGAGGTCCTCCCTTAGGTCTGAATCAATGTGCTATTTGCAGGCAAGAAGGGCATCGGAGGAATGAATACCCCAACAAGGAGAAAAAAGAGCCAGACAAGGATGTTACTGTGATGGTATTAGAGAGCTCAGATAATAAATGAAGACAACCAAATGAAGAGGACCAGGGAGAACATTGAAGCATCCCCAGAGGATCCCCAATAAAGCTGGGGAATGAAACAACTGATTTTTTAATAGATAGTGGAGCTACTCATTCAGTGTAAGGGACCTCTTAGTAAGACTGCGGTACCAATTGTTGGGGCAACAGGAAAAAGAATCTTGCAGCCATTTTTACAACCTATGGAGTGTATGATTGGAGACACTAAATTAACTCATGAGTTTCTATATATGCCTGAATGCCTCCTTCCACTCTTGAGATGCGATTTGTTATGCAAGCTTAATGCTCAAACAACCTTCTCTGAGAATTCTGTACAGCTGCACATTCCTCAAGAAACAGCATGGAGAGCTCAACTCTGTTTACTGATGTGGCAGTACATCCCGCCCCCCCCATCCTGCCAGCAGGAAACAAAACTTCTCCAGGAAGGGAGAAGGGGAAGGAAACCCTGGAGGCTGCAGGTTGAAATTTGAACTGGCCAATCGAGATGCGCCAGGTACACCGAGGTGACCCTCCTAGCCAATAGAATTAAATGACCACAGGTCAGATTCGACAGGGGTATAAACGGGGTCCCGCCGGAGGACATGTTGGCAGTCCTCCTCGGAACAGCGGGTCTGCAGTCGGGGACTCCCCCTCGGGTCGGGGCACCGCCCGAGGTAACTTCTCGAGGGAGAGAGCCCTCAGCTTTTAGGTGAGTGATACGCGCGTTTTGAGCCATCACTTTAAATCTTGGGGATTCTTAAGTCGGCCGTGTAGTATTAATTCTCTTTACATCATTGAGCCTGTGGTTTTATAAAATGTTACCGGACTTCTAACTAACTTTTGCTGAAGAATAAATCTGAGTTTTAACACCTGTTGGATTTGGTTAGCTGTGCATCCGTAACAACTGATGAATGAAATCTCAGAAGAACCTGGAGATAACATTCCGGACATGGTATTGGATGCAGTAATTCCTCTGGTATGGGCCTCAAAGGTGCCAGGTAAAGCCAAGAATGTGATCCTGATCAAAATCAAGCTCAAACCAGGGGCAGGTTGTAGAATAATTGCTGGAGGTGACTTATTGATATGTCCCCTCTTAAGGGAAGGTAAACCTCCAGGGTGGAATGCAGTGGATATACAAGAAGTCTGTTCCATAATAATTCCCTAAGCAATATAACCTGCAACCTTAGATGTTAGCAACACCAGAGGAGCTTGGTATGTTGACTCTAAGAGAAGCAACACGGAGTGGAGACACCACGGCCAGGCTCTGTGATATCACCACAGGGATGGGGAACTGGAACTACTGGAACAAGAATGGAAGGTCCCTGCATTGAGTCCACTGAAGCAAGGAGGTGAAACAATGGGGTTCTGTCAACGCTATTGCCTTACTTCTGATTTATATCAGAAGTGCCCAGTTCTGGAGTAGTGACATGCTAAATCGTGTCCTCTGGGTGAACTTTGGTCATTATGATCTCATTATAATAGCAAAACACACCTCCATCCCAAAAACTACCCGCCTTCAAGGTGCAACCACCCCTCACTGAGCATGTGCTCTGAATTTTCATAGAATCATAGAATCATTTCGGTTGGAAAAGACCTTCAAGATCATCAAGTCCAACCATTAACCACGCCCCCTAAACCATGCCCTGGAGTACCCTATCCACTCGCTTTTTGAATACCTCCAGGGATGGTGACTCAACCGCTTCCCTGGGCAGCCCATTCCAATGTTTGACAACCCTCTCAGTAAAAAAATTTTTCCTAATATCTAACCTAAATCTCCCTTGCCTCAACTTGAGGCCATTTCCTCTTGTCCTATCTCCAGACACCTGACAGAAGAGACCAACACCCACCTCACTACAACCCCCTTTCAGGTAGTTGTAGAGAGCGATAAGGTCTCCCCTCAGCCTCCTCTTTTCTAGACTGAACAACCCCAGATCCCTCAGCTGCTCCTCATAAGACTTGTGCTCAAGGCCCCTCACCAACTTGGTTGCCCTTCTCTGGACACGCTCAAGCAGCTCAATGTCTTTCCTGTAGTGAGGGGCCCAAAACTGAACACAGTACTCGAGGTGCGGCCTCACCAGTGCCGAGTACAGGGGAAGAACCACCTCCCTGTTCCTGCTGGCCACACTGTTCCTGATACAGGCCAGGATACGATTGGCCTTCTTGGCCACACTGCTGGCTCATATTCAGCTGGCTGTCAACCAGCACCCCCAGGTCTTTCTCTGCCGGGCAGCTTTCCAGCCACTCTTCCCCAAGCCTGTAGCACTGCATGGGGTTGCCGTGACCAAAGTGCAGGACCCGGCACTTGGCCTTGTTGAACTTCATACAATTGGCCTCAGCCCATCGATCCAGCCTGTCCAGATCTCTTTGTAGAGCCTCCCTACCCTCAAGCAGATCGACCCTGCCTCCCAACTTGGTGTCGTCTGCAAACTTGCTGAGGGTGCACTCAATCCCCTCATCCAAATCATCAATAAAGATATTAAACAGAACAGGGCCCAACACCGAGCCCTGGGGAACACCACTTGTGACCCGCCGCCAACTGGATTTCACCCCATTCACCACGACCCTCTGGGCTCGGCCATCCAGCCAGTTTTTCACCCAGTGAATAGTGCACTTATCCATGCCACAAGACACCAGCTTCTCCAGGAGTATGCCATGAGAGACAGTATCAAAGGCCTTGCTGAAGTCTAGGAAAATAACATCGACAGCCTTTCCCTCATCCACTAGGCGGGTCACCTGGTCATAGAAGGAGATCACGTTGGTCAAGCAGGACCTGCCTTTTGTAAACCCATGCTGACTGGGCCTGATCCCCTGCTTGTCCTGGACTTGCCATGTGAGTGCTCTCAAGACAAACCGTTCCATAATCTTCCCCGGTACCGAGGTCAGGCTGACAGGCCTGTAGTTCCCCAGATCCTCCCTCCGACCCTTCTTATAAATGGGAGTCACATTGGCAAGCCTCCAGTCCTCTGGGACGTCCCCTGTTGACCAGGAACGCTGATAGATGATAGAGAGTGGCTTGGCAAGGACCTCTGCCAGTTCCCTCAGTACTCTTGGATGGATCCCATCAGGTCCCATAGATTTGTGAGTGTCCAGATGGCGTAACAGGTCCCTAACTAATTCCTCCTGGATTAAGGGAGGTATGTTATGCTCTTCATCCTTACCTTCCAGCTCATGAGGTGGAGTACCCTGAGGATGACTGGACTCACTATTAAAGACTGAGGCAAAGAAGGCATTAAGTACCTTGGCCTTTTCCTCATCACTGGTTGCTACGTTCCCTTCTGTATCCATTAAAGGATAGATATTCTCCTTGGGATTCTTTTTACTGTTAACATATTTGTAAAAACATTTTTTGTTGTCCCTTACGATAGTGGCCAGATTTAGTTCTAGCTGAGCTTTCGCCTTTCTAATTTTCTCTCTGTATGATCTAACAAGATCCCTGTACTCCTCCCAGGTTGCCTGCCCTTTCCTCCAGAGATGATAAACTCTCCTTTTTTTCTTAAGTCCTAGCAAAAGCTCCCCATTCAGCCAGGCCGGTCGTTTTCCTCGGCGGTTTGACTTGCGGCACATGGGAATAGCCTGGTCCTGAGCCATTAAGATTTCCTTTTTAAAGAACGTCCATCCCTCCTGGACCCCTTTGCCCTTCAGGACCGTCTCCCAAGGGACTCTCTCAACCAGTGCCTTGAAGAGGCCAAAGTTAGCCCTCCGGAAGTCCATAGTGGTGGTTTTGCTGACCACCTTCTTTGCCTCACCAAGAATTGAGAATTCTATCATTTCATGGTCGCTAAGCCCAAGATGGCCTCCGACCATCACACCTCCCACCAGTCCTTCCCTGTTCGTAAACAACAGGTCTAGCAAGGCTCCTCCCCTGGTTGGCTCACCCACCAGCTGTGTCAAGAAGTTATCTTCCACACACTCCAGGAACCTCCTAGATTGTTTACTCACTGCTGTGTTGTATTTCCAGCAGATGTCTGGAAAGTTAAAGTCCCCCACAAGGACAAGGGCACACAATTCTGAGACTACTGCCAGCCGCTTGTAGAACGATTCATCCATCTCTTCAACCTGGTCAGGCGGTCTATAACAGACTCCCAGCATGTACCTTTAAAAGCAAAGCGAGAGAACTTTATACCAATCAAAGTAAAGGTATGTATGACTAGAGTCACTCAAGCTCCACCTAAAAAATAAGAAAATATAAAAGGACTTAAGTGAGGAGGAATGTTAGGGAAGATACCATCATAGACAAGTCGGGAGGACATCGCTGACTTCTGGGATCAGTCAATGGGCTGAACCTCTCTTTCCCTATTGGGTAAGATTAAGATTCGAACCCTCAGTTATACCGAGCGCTTTCCTGGGTGTCGTGGTTTCAGCCCAGCCGGTAACAAAGGACCACGCAGCCACTCGCTCACTCCTCCCGTCCCCCTCCGGTGGGATGGGGAGGAGAATCAGAAAGGAGAAAAGAAAAAAAAAAACGGAACCTCGAGGGCTGAAATAAGGACAATTTACTGGGACAACACAAAAAGAGAAGTTACAACAACAACGGTACTAATAAAAGAATATACAAAACGAGTGATGCACAGTGCAACTGCTCACCACCCGAACCCGATGCTCCGCCACTTCCCCCACCGAAAGTCGAGAGCCCTCCCCCCAGTCCGCTCCCCATTTATATACTGAGCATGATGTCACATGGTATGGAATAGCTCCTTGGCTAGTTCAGGTCAGCTGTCCTGGCTGTGCCCCCTCCCAGGTTCCTGTGAAAATTAACTCTATCCCAGCTGAACCCAGGACACCGGGAAACTTAGAAATCTCTAGAGTTTTTCCATAATTTAAAGTGTTTGTAGTCGACTGTATTATTCATATTCTTGGTACTTGCATGTGCTTTGCAGACAGTGCATTTATCACCAGCAATCCAAAAGAACCTGTACTCCTGTTGCTTTAATAAACTGTACTGTTCATTAAAATCTAGCCGTGATAGTTCATTGAATGTGACTAGATTGAAAGCATATTACGCTATTTGTGCATCCATAATTGTGATAGTTCATTATATATTGAATGCAACCGGACATACAGCGTTGAATTGGGCATCACTCAGAATCTAAGCCTAGCCACCCCCAGACCCTCTGATATCTGAGGACAAGCTGGAATGCAAGGGGGTTTATTTTCTGCCAAACATCTTTACCCTTTAACACAACACAGGTCCAGTAGAGGTAAATCAGTACCCTATTAAGCTGGAAGCACGCAAAGAATTAGAGCCTTTGATAAATGTTTTTATGCAGTATAGATTGCTCAGAGAATGTCAATCCGAATTTAAAACTCCTATTTTACCTCTAAAGAAGCCTCATTCTCAGGAATACAGACTGATACAGGATTTGAGAGCGATAAATCAAACACTTATTTTACTGTCTTGGATCTAAAAGATGCCTTCTTTTGTATCCCAGTGGACGAACCAAGCCAAACAATTTTTGCCTTCAAATGGGAGAGCCCCACAACAGGGAGAAAAGTGCAGCTGTGTTGGATTGTACTCCCACAAGGATTTAAAAACAGCCCTACCCTGTTTGGTAACATACTGGTGAACTAATTGGAACAATAGCGAGGTAACAATGACTATGTGACCTTGTTACAATATGTTGGTGACATACTAATAGGAGCTGACACTGAGGAAAGTTGTTTAAAGGCAACAATCAGCTTGTTAAACTATCTGGGATTGGCAGGATACAGAGTTTCCAAGAAAAAGTCTCAGATAGCAAAGGAAAAAGTTCAATATCTGGGCTTTGAAGTATCAAAAGGACAGAAGAGAACTTGGAATAGAAGGAAAAGAGGCTATATGCAGGATTACAGTACCAAAAACTAAAAGACAATTAAGGGGAGTTTTGGGGATGGCTGGATTTTGTCGTATTTGGATCCTGAACTTCGGATTAATAACTAAACCATTATATGATGCTATAAAGGGACCATAAGAAATATTGAAATGGACAAGAAATCTTGAAATTGTTACATGCAGTTTCAAAACCAAAAGAGGTAGCCATAATTCATTAGAGAGCCCCACCAAAGAGGACAAGGAGAAATAATCCAGGGAAATAGAAAGACCAATTTGCCAGCCAAAAGAGTGGCATTGCGTGATCAAGTAATTGGAGCTTTGGTACCAGATAAAAGAATTAACATGAAGCCCCCTCAATATTCCCCAAACTGAGAACTGGTCCCAGTTTGGCAAAAAAAACTGTTTGGGGAATTTTTACTTAATTTAATTTAAGGAGGGTTGCATGCATAATGGTTTCTTTCTGCCATTCTCTGCTGCTTACTGGTTTTCCTCTGCTCCACCATGGGTCATCTACGGGCCACAGTCTCTCACAAGTGTACCTGCTCCAGTGTGGGTTGCCACAAACTGAGACCATTTTGCTTGTGACAATGTGCAAAGCACTTATAGAGGGTTCAGGCTTTTATCATCTACCGCATTTCTTCTAGTTAGGGCTGGAGATTGGTGCCTGGTCTCCCATTGATAGGCCTGCTAATTGGCCGTTCTAGCTTTTTCTATTTGTTGGTCCAACTTGCCAAAAATTGCACTGGGTTCCGGAAGCACACCATCTTTTTTTTCCATATTTATTTTTCTGTTATGGAGCCAGATATATCTATATTGTCTTTGGCTAAAGTTGAATCAGCAAAGTGACCAATACCATTTATTTAGTGCTTTGCAATCAGAAAATGCAATTATAATTCTGCAAACCTAGATCTGGCTTTAGAAATTACACTGCTGCCTGTGGCAGTGTCCTGGTTTCAGCTGGGAGAGAGTTAATTGTCTTCCTAGTAGCTGGTACAGTGCTATGTTTTTGAGTTCAGTATGAGAAGAATGTTGATAACACTGATGTTCTCAGTTGTTGCTAAGTAATGTTTAGACTAAAGTCAAGGATTTTTCAGCTTCTCATGCCCAGCCAGCAAGAAGGCTGGAGGGGCACAAGAAGTTGGGAGGGGACATAGCCAGGGCAGCTGACCCAAAGTGGCCAACAGGGTATTCCATACCATGTGACGTCACATCTAGTATAGAAACTGGGGGGAGTGGGGGCGGGGGGTATCGCCGCTTGGGGACTAACTGGGTGTCGGTCGGTGGGTGGTGAGCAATTGCACTGTGCATCAATTGTATATTCCAATCCTTTTATTATTGCTGTTGTCATTTTATTAGTGTTATCATTATCATTATTAGTTTCTTCTTTTCTGTTCTATTAAACCGTTCTTATCTCAACCCACGAGTTTTACCTCTTTTCCCGATTTTCTCCCCCATCCCACTGGGTGAGGGGGGAGTGAGTGAGCGGCTGCATGGTGCTTAGTTGCTGGCTGGGGTTAAACCACGACAGGCAGGTAAGAGGTTCTACTGGCATTTGTTCATGTTTCACCATGGCTTAGTGGTTTTTTTGGTGTCACGACCTGTACTAGTGTATTGGGTCTGGCTGAGATGGAGTTAATTCTCCCCATAGCAGCCCTCATAGCACTGTGCTCTGCATCAGTAGCTAGAAAGGTGTTGATAACACACCAGTGTTTTGGCTACTGCTGAGCAGTGCTGGCACAGCATCAAGGCTGTCTCCCCAACATTTTTGCCCCCCCAACATTTTTGCCCCCCCCTCAATGGCAGGCTGGGGCAGGGCAAGATCTCGGGAGGGGACATAACCAGGACAGCTGACCTAAACTAACCAAACAGATATTCCATACCAGATGACGTCAGCTCAGATATAAAAGCTAAGTAAAGGGAGACGGAAGGGGGGCATTTTTGTCTTCTGGAGCAACCACTACGTGTACTGAAGCCCTGCTTCCCAGGAAGTGGCTAGACATCGCCTGCTGATGGGAAGTAGAGAATAACATCATTTGTTTTTCTTTGCTTTCGCGCGCGACCTTGGCTTTCACTTTATTAAACTGTCCTTATCTTGACCCACGAGCCTTTTGTTATATTTTCTCCCCCCCTGTCCAGCTGAGAAGGGGGAGTGATAGAGCGGCTTTGGTGGGCACCTGGCATCCAGCCAGGGTCAACCCACTACAACTAGACAGACCAGGGAGGGGTTGTGGTGAGTTCGGAAATCCCTCGGGCTAAATTAAGGTGAAACGACACCAAACCATCAGTTAAACATTTTATTCATGGCAGAAGCAAACTGAACTGGGGAGGTGCAACAGTAGGTGGCGTGGTTTCTCACAACAGAAATTGGCATGGAACTACCTCAGTAAACCGTGTAACCCGTGGTAACCATATACATCAATTCAGGGAAGAAAATTAGGAGAGCCCTCCCGTTGAGTCACGAGGTTCAGAGCAGACCCCCTTGCTTTCTAGACTCCTCAAAGAAGAGCCTAGGCGCGGCTAGATCCACTCCTAGTCCCAGACTTGGTCAATGCTTTTATGTCTAAAGGGATGAGGTGTAGGGATTATGGAAGAGGAAAGAGTGAGCAAGACAGAGAGAGAAAAAGCAAGAGAAAAGAGAAAGATTTCACTGGTCCTGGGTCCAGCGTTGATCCAGTCAGCCTAGAGGGCCAGTTCCGGTGGGCGCGCGCGTGGCTTCAGTTTGTGTCCTTTTATCATCTCCTTGCTCCTCCTTCAGGTGGGCACTCGAACTCATTAGGCTAATTAGTTGTCATGCGCAGTTTGTGCTTTCAGAACCTTTGGGAAATGGGTTGCTACTTAGCAACAACTAAATCATCAGCGTGTTCTCAACATTATTCTCACACTAAATCCAAAACACACTGTACCAGCTACTAAGAAGAAAATTAACTCTATCCCAGCCTAAACCAGGACAGCCCAACAAAATTTAAACTCAACAAAATTTATTCTTCAATCAAAATTGTTTAGAACTCTGACAACATTAGTAAACCACAGGTTCAATGATGTAAGGGGAAATTAATACTACACAACCAACTTAAGGATTCTTAAGCTTTAGAAATGATGACTCAAAATGCACATATCACTCACCTAAAAGATGAGGGCTCTCAACCTCAAGGAATTACCTTGGGCGCCATCCCAACCCAAGGGGAGAGACCCCGACTGCAGACCTGCTGCTCCGAGGAGGACTGAGTCAATTTGCCCTCCAGCAGGGCTCCGTTTATACCCTAGTCGAATCTGCTCTGTGGTCAAATAAGGTCATGTTAGTCCTCATTGGCCGAGGGCCAACACTTCCTTATTCCTCTACCAAAGCGTGTACCTGGCGGTCGTAACCTGACTCCATCGTGCGGGCGGAGTGGCTCAACCCCCAAAACGTGAATTCTAGGTTTTTTTCTCTTTTCCACAGCCGAGAAGTTTCGCTCTCTATCAGGGCGGGTGTACCTGCCACACAGGGACCCACACTGGAGTAGTCTGTTCCTGATGGACTGTACCCCGTGTGAAGGACCCATGCTGGAGCAGTTCTTGAAGGACTGCATCCCGTGGGAAGGGCCCACGTTGGAGCAGGGGAAATGTGTGAGGAGGAAGGAGTGGCAGAGACAAAGTGTTATGAACTGACCATGACCCCCATTCCCCATTTCCCCAGCGCCACTCATGGAGGGAGGGAGGTAGAAGAGTCAGGAGTGAAGGAGTGAAGTTGAGCCTGGGAAGAATGGTGGGGTGGGGGGAAGATGTTTTTAGTTTTGTCTTTGTTTCTCACCATCCTACTCTAATTGGCAATAAATTAAATTGATCTTCCCCGAGTCAAGTCTGTTTTGCCCATGATGGTAATTGGTAAGTGATCTCCCTGTCTTTATCTCAACCCATGAGCTTTTCCACCTTATTTTCTCCCCCTTTTCTGTTGAGGAGTGGGAGTGAGAGAACAATGTGGTGGGCACCTGGCAGCCAGCCAAGGTTAACCCGCCACAGTGAGAAACAATTGCACCCTCACCAAACAGCCAGATGTTCGCGAGATGGACCCTCTCCTCATATGCCATAAGGGAAAAGTTGAAGTTTCTGAGTGATAGAAATACTACTCTTACTCAAGCACAGCTGTCCTATTGAAGCACATTGTGCATGACTGCAGATGAGAGTCTCAGTGAATAAAATGGAAAGATCCAGAATAAAGATCTATTTTGTTGTACTTCTTCAATGAAAATCTCTTAAGATAACATTTTGTGATCTGGAAGGCAGTATAACATTGTTCCTTTGTTTTCTCTTCGGTGGCAGGCAAATACTGGTGTGACCATTGCACCTACCTTGAATAAGATTCCAGTATTGCAGATAGTTCTTCAAGCTAAAGATTGATCCCTTGAAGTGTGATCTTCACAGAAAATAGGCCTGGTCTAATTCTCACTAAATTTGATAGCAAACCTATAACTTAAACTGAAACCAGATGGGTTCCTTATTAGTTAATATTCTCTTTAACATCTTAAGGCTTCATCTATATTCCGCTAAATAGTCAGAAGGACCCTCATTGATTTAAATTGGCTTCGGATAGATGCCTTGGTATGTTATTTTCCATTTTTCTCCATGTAGCACATCATCTTTTAAATTCTGTAAATGTCCTTTAATATTAATCTACTATAACAAAAATAAAACCTGTTGCCTTTTTCATGGTTATGTCAATTAAAGGATTCTCTCTCCAAAGCATTGATGGCTTTTTTGCACAGTTTTGATAAAGCTCACTATATTTTAAAAGCAACAATATACCCTTTTATTTGGCTGATTTCTAAATATCATTCAAAATATTACAAATATTATTCCCTGGAGCACCTGCTCCCCCTCCTTCATTCACCTTGGTGTCTGCAGGATTGTCTCTCTCACATTTTTTTCTCACTCCTCTCTCTTACAACTGCTATGCAGTGGTTTTTACCCTTTCTTATATTATCACAGAGGAGCCACCAATTCGCTGATTGGCTCAGCTTTGACCAGTCCCCACCACACCACCTTGCCATGTAAACCAAATACACTTATGTAATTGCTTGATTACAAATTGAAACAAATATTTTTATCAAATGGCATCCTTGTTGACAATCTCTGTGCCAGGTTAGGGCTCAAATGGGTATGACAACTTGAAATGATCTGTCATTCTATGGTGTTATGCTGAAGTCAGTCAGGTTGGTCAGTAGGTTTTGTGGTTAAAAACTGTACTTTTGCTTCCTATCTTGCACCTGCTTTGCTGACACATAATAACTGAAGTCTTGCATCCTATACATATGCCACTCCCATAAAGGAGGAATTAAATTATTTGCCATTAGAAATGATCATTTCTAGAGTTGACAGATACATCAGACACTGAAGTTCAGAGGAACAAAGCAGTGGTTTAGCTTAGGTTCATATTTAAATTTTAAATCTGCCTCAGGAGGCTATAGCAAGAGAAATCAGGACTGGCAGACATACTCGTTAAGAGTCTGAACAGAAACTAAAAAGGCCAAATATTCTGCTACAATATTGAAATAAATGAAATTTAATATGAACCAAAATGCCCTTAAAAAGTGTTTATTCATAATGTAATAGATGCTTTGGAAATTATGACAGAAGTATTTTCTTGTACTTACTAAGTAACATGAAGTAATGGAAAAAGAATTATCCCAGGCATACCAAACTGAAAATGTCCTCTGTAAGAGCTAAAATGAAACAGCCAGTCACAAAAAATTGAGGTCTATGCATTTTTCTCTGTTGATATGAGCATGTGTCACCTTTAGGTCATGACATTTGTAAAGAAAAATCATCTTTTTAGGTGCCATTGCCCTTCTCAAAAAAAGTTTCTAAACACTAAAGCTCATCTATGATAATTTAAATTTACATTAAAAAACTTTCAGATGTATTTTTACTTAAATTTCCTCCTTATAAAGTAAAATGAATTTTTATCATAAGTATAAAGGGCCTGTGCATCTGCGGTGCTGGCAGCTGCAGTGAGTGTGGGTGTATGAGTGAATGTGTGAGCACTGTGGCAGTACACTTCCCCCCCCCCCATCCCATCCCGCCAGCAGGAAACTTCTTCAGGCAGGGAGAAGGGGAAGGAAAAAAAAACCCTAAACCCTAGAGGCTGCAGGTTGAAATTTGAACTGGCCAATTGAGACGTGCCAGGTACACTGAGGTGACCTTCTTGGCCAATAGGGATTAAATGACCACAGGTCAGATTCGACAGGGGTATAAATGTTGGCAGTCCTCCTCGGAGCAGCAGGTCTGCAGTCGGAGACTCCCCCTTGGGTCGGGGCACCACCCGAGGTAACTCCTCAAGGGAGAGAGCCCTCAGCTTTTAGGTGAGTGATATGCACGTTTTGGAGCCATCACTTTAAATCTTGGGGATTCTTAAGTCGGCTGTGTAGTATTAATACTCTTTACATCATTGAGTCTGTGGTTTATAAAATGTTACCGGACTTCTAACTAACTTTTTACTGAAGATTAAATCTGAGTTTTAACACCTGTTGGATTTGGTTACGCGTGCATCCGTAACAAGCAGCAGCAAAGATCAAGATGGGCTAGTTGGTGAGTATGTGAAGTGGCCTGGGAGCCAGGAGTGTGTCTGTGTCTCTAAGGGTGAGGTCAGGGGAGGAGGTGGCTATTAGAGGGACCAGGAGAGTCCTGGACAGATGCCAGAGTGACCGTAGGGTTTGGGGGCCTCTAGGGGTGAAACCCATGAGTGTGTGTGTTTCTAAGGGTGAGACCATGGGAGAGTTGGCTATTGGGGACCAGGGGTGTCCCGACTAGCTCTGTGTGTGTGTGTGAGTATGACAGTCTGTACCAGCAACTAGAGTGAGGATATGGCCTTAGGGGCTTGTATGTCCAGGTACTAGCAACTGATGAGACTGGGATCCAGGGGCCAGCTACTGGGCAGACTGAGTGTCTGAGCCCAGCTGCTGGAGGATCCACATTGTACATATGTATATATATATTCTCACTAGCAGACCTCCACTCTGCTCAGCTGGAGAGGGAAGGATGAGGCCATTGGTGCTGTCTGTGTTTGTGTGAGTACTCTGTGTGTCTGGTCGTGTATATGTGTGCTCTGTGTGTGTGTGCCTACTGGGAATACATCTTCAGCATCGCTACTAGTTGGACCTGGGGGCACAGAGCTGTGGCAGCCTTGCCTCTCTTGGGCTGTCAGATCTGGCATGATATTTTCCACTAACAGTTGTGTTGATAACCCATCAGGGGAAAGACCCCTGAAATAACTCTATATGCATTAGTTCAATCAGAAGTTTGATAGATGAGTAGCTTTAGCCTATTTTATCTGATTAAGGGGGTCCTTCCTGATCTTAGAAGCTATAGGAAGGACTTCATCCTCTCACGATACTTTTCTGCTCTGCGAATGGAATTCAAAAAAGTGTCAGCTGTGGCACAGGTTTTGTGAAACTCCTCATGCATCAGCAATAGAAAGAGCAGGGGGAAGAGCCCCAGAGAGAAGGGCTTGTCAAGAAGACAGGTATGTGTGCTATATCATATATATTTTGAAGACAGTTATTATCTTTGAGCACTCAAAGATGGGCATGATCTCCCCTGGGACAAAACACTGCAGGTGTAGCACAGAAGAGCCAAGAACTAGAAATGTGTAAATATGTTTCAAAGCACTTTTAGGTTCCTGTCCCTTGTTATGCAAATTTATGAATCTCTACAAAATAGTCTGTAAATCATAAATTAGTTCATCTGAAAAGTATGTTTTGTAGTTTTGCTCGGTTTAAATTTATGTGTGCCTGAAAAGTCAAGTTTGTTTCTGTTATTTCTTACCTTTTGAGTGTTTGATTTTGTTAATTTAAAAATAAGATATAAATGAATGTTCATGAATGCAATATTGTGGTTTTTCTTCAGTGTCTGGAATAAGATGAAGTTTAAGTACAGTTGTGACTTTCACTACCCAGGTCATTGTTTTAGGGTGGTTTCGAGGATTCCCGAGAAGGCGAACACACACACGCTGACTATAAGGGAAAAAGCAAGCATTTATTAACTACAGACATGCATTATGCTAAGGGTATCTTGTAAAGCAAATTAACATACCGACCCGAGGACCGTGAGGAAGATGGACCATCCGTACATTCTTGTGCCGTCTTGCGCCGCGAGCTTGGCCCAGCAATCGGTAGGTGTCAGCTTTACGTGGGCATCCCCACGGAGGCAACGGTGGCCTTGCCGTACACCAGCCCAATGCTCTTCGGGAAATCCCGGTATTTACACATTTGCAGAGGAACGGGTTTCGGCACACGTGGCCAGTGGGTGCCAAAACACGCCTCGGTTGTAACATAGGAAGCCTATGACACATGCGCTCGCTGGCCAGGCGCACTGCACGAGCCATAGCCATCCTGTCTATTGATTCATGGGCTTTGTACACGTGGCATATTGACATAATCCAGCAGTCACACGCTGACCATGCTCACAGCTGTACTGTGCAACAGCCTGCTGCCCATCCTCCCCCAGTATTGCTCAGCTGTCTTATCTCCGTGGTCAGCATTCCAAGCAACGGGCAACAAACCATCTGTTTTCTGTGCTGACTGCGCTTTTCTTGGCTATCTACTTCTCCCCCAGTGTTCATCCACAGACCAAAATTCCATCTTTTAACCCCTCCATATACAGTCGTCTTTGGCAGATCACTTAAATTTTTGCTTCAGTTTTTACATCCATAAATTAAAGACATTTACCTTTTTAACACTGATAAGCATGTTGAAAAGATTAATGAGTTAATTTCCTTAACAAAGGAAAATTGTCCAGCCTATGAATTGTTCCATGTTTCCTAGTTTCGCAAATAGCTCTTTTAAAATCATCAAGTTAGCAATTAATTAGTGCTTTTGTTGTGCAGGTTGCCTTTTTTTTCAATGATCTATTGAGCACAGATCATATGTCACCAATGGATATAATAAATTTTTTTTCTTTACCGCTGCCCTTATTTCTGCAGTATGTGCATGTATCTTTTGACACAAAGCCTGACCACCTTCTGCACCTCGTGACCAAAGAGTGGCAGTTTGAGCTCCCTAAAATTCTCATCTCTGTGCATGGGTGTCTTTAGAATTTTGAACTTCAGCCAAAACTCAAGCAAGTCTTTAGAAAAAGCATCATTAAGGCTGCTGTGGCAACTGGAGCATGGATATTCACTGGAGGAATAAACACAGGTAATACTGAAATGAAAGCATAATGACATCTAAAAAATTCATCACTTTTTAATAGAGAAAAAAATAGAATTGATTGGATTAAGAAGCCATTGCAAGTTTTATTTTATTAGTCCTGGCTATACTATGTGCAAACAAGAAAATGCCAAGTTCATACAAGCCTGGCAGCTCCCAGAGAATAAAAAGTTTGCTAAAGCACAAAAAGGATACTGAGGAGCAAAAAACAGAGCCTCCTGTGAGACAGTTATATTAGTATCCTGCCAGTGAGGACTATAAGATCAACAACATGGAGGGACTGGCAACCAGAAACCCAAAGAAGCCAAACTCTTACTACATAAAGCTGAAAGCATTTTCACCCAGAAAAGATTTTTTTTTTTTTCCCTTATAAGACCATCTGAAGTGTGAAAGAAAAAAATGTCCTGTTTTGTGGACCTTGGCTAGCTGCCAGACATCCCCCCCCAGTCGCTCTCTCACTCCCCTTCTTCAGGAAAATAAGATGGACAAGCTCGTGAGTTCAGATAAAGGCAGAGAAAAGCAAAGGCCTTGCGTGGAAGCAAAGCAAAAAGAGATTTATTCTCAACTTCCCACCAAGTCCCCTCCTCAACAGGACGGGGGAGAAAAGCTTGTGGATCAAGATAAGGACAGGGAGATCACTCAGCAATTACCGTCACAGCTTCTTTACCTCATCCCCCCGAGCAGCACTTGGGAATGGGGGTTGGGGTCAGTTCATAACCTGTTACCTCCTTAAGTCCATAACCTTCAGTTACCTCCTTGTAATGCTAAAAGATAATATAAAGCCCAATGATTTTGAATGGTTAATTGTGAAAGTGAGTCAGTTTCAGATTGTAAATCTTTTAAAGCCTTTACAGTAGTATTTTGGATAACTTCAAGCATAGCAGAAATATTTACAGTAGATGTTTCAAGTTCAACATCACCTATTCAAATTCCATCTATTTTATATGTTGTATGTATTAATTAGCATTAACCATTTTATGTTACACTTTATAACTACTTTTTATGAAAAGCTGAAATATAAATAGAAAAGTTTTGCATAACAGTATTATTTTCTTATGCATTGTTCATAGCAGGGATGAGATGCTTCATTTTATTATAGTATTATGTACAATTTTAAGGTATACCAGAGGTGGTGGTTAGAGAATGATATTTTTATAGGCTTTTGCAACTTACTGTGGCTTTATGTGAATCAGTTATTTAAAATTCTTAAATGTATATGACAGCATGTTGTTCATCAAAGTGTTTCTTCCCTGAATCCTCTTTGAAATCATATACAAGGACTGTGTGGCTTACAGAGAAAATTGCATTTCATATTGCGGCAAAACAAGAAAATAAAGGGGCCTTAATACATCCCTTCATTTGTTGGGCAGCATCACCAAACTGCATGTGTGTGTTATTGAAAAACTACTCTAATTCTGTATATTTGTAAATTGTTGCCTGAGAGGTTGGCTGTAGGTGGCCCTTGAAAGTGTATAGCTTAGTGGTGAAGGATTAATAAAACCTATTGTGTGCTCTAAGAGTCTTCTTATCTGCAACTTCTAAAATCAGCTTTTAATACCTAGACCTGTAGCTGGTGAGAAAAAGGGATGGAGGAAAAGGGATTCATTCCCTCTCTCATCCTCCAGAATACCAATTAATGAAAAAAGGAATGTGAATTTTCCCATTTGTTATTATTACTACTACTCTTACAGTAAGTAGTGACAGTATATCTCCTCCATAAAACAAGGAAAGTGAGGAGATTGAAGTAGACGGACGCCTGTAATCTTGAGAGCAGACAGCAGATGACCCTTTATTGCTAAAACACACACATACTTATTGTCACATATTCTGCAAAGTCACTGTACACGCGCACAAGCATAAAATATGATTGGTTATATCAACGCTGTACACGCGCATAAACATAAGATATAATTGGTTATACTAACACTGTACACGCGCATAAACATAGGACACAATTGGTTATATTAACTAAAACACGCGAAACTTGTCTCAGTGTAATTGGTCAAGATAAACTGCCGAATTGCGGTTCTTTGTGCCAACTTCCCTTTATCTTGGAATGTGCACCTGTGTTCTTCTAATTGGCATCTTTCTTTTTTTGTCTTCTTGTTTATTCTGTTCAAGGTCTTCTAAAGGCATCTGGAATGCTCTTGCGACCGTTAGCTAAATATGTGTCCAGAGGAAAGAACCAAGGAAGCACTTGTGACCCTAGGAGCTACAGTTCATCCCTCAAGTAATGCCTTTTTCCTTTGGTTTGAAACAATGTGTTTCAGCTGGGATAGAGTTAATTGTCTTCCTAGTAGCTGGTACAGTGCTATGTTTTTGAATTAGGTATGAGAAGAATGTTGATAACACTGATGTTTTCATTTGTTGCTAAGTAATGTTTAGACTAAGTCAAGGATTTTTCAGCTTCTCATGCCCAGCCAGCAAGAAGGCTGGAGGGGCACAAGAAGTTGGGAGGGGACACAGCCAGGGCAGCTGACCCAAAGTGGCCAACGGGGTATTCCATACCATGTGACATCATGCCTAGTATATAAACTGGGGGGAGTGGGGGTGGGGGGGGATCACTGCTCGGGAACTAAGTGGGCAGTCTGGACTTTTTGTTATTGTTGGATAGAATCATGGACTTAGCAACTGGGAAGTTCTTATACATTTTTCTGATACAATTGAGACATAGAAACATTTAGGTTGGAAAAGACCCTTAGAGATCATCGAGTCCAACTGTTAACCTAACACTACCAAGTCCACCACTAAACCATAGAATCATAGAATCATAAAATCATTTAGGTTGGAAAAGACCTTCAAGATCATCGAGTCCAACCATCAACCATGCCCCCTAAACCATGTTCTGGAGTGCCTTGTCTATATGCTTTTTGAATACCTCCAGGGATGGTGACTCAACCACTTCCCTGGGCAGCCTGTTCCAATGCCTGACGACTCTTTCAGTAAAGAAATTTTTTCTAATATCCAATCTAAACCTCTCTTACTGCAACTTGAGGCCATTTCCTCTCGTCCTATCTCCAGCCACCTGACAGAAGAGACCAGCACCCACCTCGCTACAACCTCCTTTTAGGTAGTTGTAGAAAGCAATAAGGTCTCCCCTCAGCCTCCTTTTCTCCAGACTAAACAAGCCCAGTTCCCTCAGCCGCTCCTCATAAGACTTGTGCTCCAGGCCCCTCACCAGCTTCGCTACCCTTCTCTGGACACGCTCCAGCACTTCAATATCTTTCCTGTAGTGAGGGGTCCAAAACTGAACACAGTACTCGAGGTGCGGCCTCACCAGTGCCGAGTACAGGGGAACAATCCTTGGAAAGCCAGTCTATGGGTGGGGTCCCTTTCTTCCCTTTTCCCTTCTCCTTCAGTCCAGTTACAATGGTGTTTGAGAATTTTGAAAAATTTGAATACCCTTGGGATGTTGAGACCAGCACGGTCCTAGCCCTACTGCTAGGAATTAGCATGCTCCTGAATGTGGTTCAGCTCTTGTTTAAGGTTAAGCAACTATTTAAGAAGATCACCCAGAGATCTGCCCCGAGGCTGGATAATTATGAGTGGCAGGGTGTGTGGTGTAGTATGGGCAAGTACCTAGAACAGTGGGCACCTCCAATGTTTTGGAAATTCACCCCTGAACAAGTGCAGAATCCAGAAGAACTAGTAAAATATTTGGAAAAGGTATGCTGTCGCCCCGGCAGCTCCAGAGAGATACAAATCACTGCAACGTGCTGGAGCCTGGCCTATGCCTATCAAGCCCTGTTCAACACCACTCAGTACCCTCAAGGGGAAGAGAAGGTCTCTGGATCTAACAACAAGATGACGGGCACTGCGGCTACCCAAACCTCAGTGACGGGCACTGCGGTCCCTCCAGCCCCGGCGACGAGCACTGCAGCTACCCAAACCTCAGCAAGCGATACTGCAACTGAACCAGTGGACCAACCCGCACTAGTATCAGTTGCCCCCATACACAAGAAGAAATATACAAAAAAATCAGTTCGCTTAGCGAAGGATGAAGGCAAACCAGGGTCATCATGGGAACAGGAGGAAGAGGCAGAACTGGAGGTAATAACCTGATCCCTATCCTTGAGTGAGCTGCAGGATATGCGAAAAGATTTCGGCCGCCGTATAGGTGAGCATATTATCACCTGGCTGCTCCGATGCTGGGACAATGGGGCTAGTAGCCTGGAATTAGAAGGTAGGGAAGCCAAGCAGCTGGGATCACTTTCCAGGGAAGGTGGCATTGACAAGGCAATTGGAAAAGGGACACAAGCCATCAGCCTCTGGAGGCGACTCCTGTCAAGCGTGAAGGAAAGGTACCCCTTTAAGAAAGATGTTATATGTCAATCAAGCAAGTGGACCACCATGGAAAGAGGTATCCAATATCTGAGGGAATTAGCCATGCCAGAGACTGTTTATTATGACCCAGACAACCCACAATTACCCAAAGATCCAGATGAAGTCCCATGCACACAACCCATGTGGCGGAAGTTTGTACGGCGTGCACCATCGTCCTATGTCAACTCCCTGGCAATAATGACCTGGAAAGATGAAGAGGCACCGATGGTGGATGAAGTGGCTCGCCAACTCCGTCAATACAAAGAAAATCTCTCCTCCTCCCTACAAGCCTGCATTTCGGCTGTGGAGAAGGTGTCCCAGGATGTCCAGCAAATCAAAGAGGATATGTCCTACTCCCCACCTGTAAGGACCAATGTCTCAGCTATTAGGAGTGAGCGTTCCTCTGCCCAAGAGAGAGAATATAGAAGGTACACACTGCAAGGTGCCCTGTGGTTTTACCTATGTGATCATGGAGAGGACATGAGGAAATGGAGTGGAAAACCTGCCTCGGTCCTAAATGCACGGGTACGTGAGTTGCGAGGAAAAAAACACCACAAAAGGGGATTCTCCCAGGAAAAATGCCGCTCCAGTTTCCAAACAGAGTAGAAGGGCTGATCTTACTTCTGATCCTCTTGAAGGGACTTCTCTGTCAATTTTACGAGAAGCGAGTACTGGATACTCCGACCAGAATTAGAGGGGCCCTGCCTCCAGCCAGGTGGAGGAAAGGGATAACCGGGTCTATTGGACTGTGTGGATTCGATGGCCTGGCACGTTAGACCCACAGGAGTACAAGGCTCCAGTAGACACCGGTGCACAATATACCCTAATGCCATCAAGATATAAAGGGGCAGAACCCATTTGTATTTCTGGTGTGACAGGGGGATCCCAAGAGTTAACTGTATTGGAGGCTGAATTAAGCCTAAGTGGGAATGAATGGCAGAAACACCCCATTGGGACTGGTCCAGAGGCTCCGTGTATCCTTGGCATAGACTATCTCAGGAGAGGCTATTTTAAGGACCCAAAGGGGTATCGATGGGCTTTTGGTATAGCTGCCTTGGAGATGGAGGGCACGGAACAGCTGTCTACCCTGCCTGGTCTCTCTCAAGACCCTTCGATTGTGGGGTTGCTGAGGGTGGAAGAACAACAAGTGCCAATTGCTACCACGATGGTGCACCAGCAGCACTATCGCACCAACCGAGACTCCCCGATTCCCATCCACAAGTTGATTCGCCAACTGGAGAGCCAAGGAGTGATCAGCAAAACTCGCTCACCCTTTAATAGTCCCATATGGCCAGTGCGAAAGTCTAATGGGGAGTGGAGACTAACAGTTGACTATCGCGGCCTGAATGAAGTTATGCCACCGCTGAGTGCTGCCGTTCCAGATATGCTAGAACTTCAATACGAACTAGAGTCAAAGGCAGCCAAGTGGTATGCCACAACTGACATTGCTAATGCGTTTTTCTCAATCCCTTAGGCAGTAGAGTGCTGGCCACAGTTTGCTTTCATGTGGAGGGGCATCCAGTACACCTGGAACCAACTACCCCAGGGGTGGAAACACAGCCCCACCATTTGCCATGGACTAATCCAGACTGCACTGGAAAAAGGTGAAGCTCCGGAACACCTGCAATACATTGATGACATCATCGTATGGGGCAACACGGCAGAAGAAGTCTTTGAGAAAGGGAAGAAAATAATCCAAATCCTTCTGAAAGCCGGTTTTGCCATAAAAGAAAGTAAGGTCAAGGGACCTGCATGGGACATCCAGTTTTTAGGAATAAAATGGCAAGATGGATGTCGTCAGATCCCTATGGATGTGATCAACAAAATAGCAGCTATGTCCCCACCGAATAATTGAAATGAAACACAGGCCTTCTTAGGTGTCGTGGGTTTTTGGAGAATTCATATTCCAAGTTACAGTCTGATTGTAAGCCCTCTCTATCAAGTGACCTGGAAGAAGAATGATTTTAAATGGGGCCCTGAGCAACAACAAGCCTTTGAACAAATTAAACGGGAGATTGTTCTCCATTGGACCAGTCCGGGCAGGACAAGATGTTAAACGTGCTCTATACCACAGCCAGAGAGAATGGCCCTACCTGGAGCCTCTGGCAGAAAGTACCTGGGGAGACCCGAGGCTGACCCCTGGGGTTTTGGAGTCGAGGATATCGAGGATCCGAGGCCCGCTATACTCCAACTGAAAAAGAGTTATTGGCAGCATATGAAGGAGTTCAAGCTGCCTCAGAAGTGGTTGGTACTGAAACACAGCTCCTTTTAGCACCCCGACTGCCGGTGCTGGGCTGGATGTTCAAAGGGAGGGTCTCCTCTACACATCATGCAACTGATGCCACGTGGAGTAAGTGGGTCGCACTGATCACACAACAGGCTCGCATAGGAAACCCCAGTCACCCAGGAATTTTGGAAGTGATCAAGGACTGGCCAGAAGGCAATGATTTTGGAATGTCGGCAGAGGAGGAGATGACACATGCTGAAGAGGCCCCGCTGTATAATAAACTGCCAGAAAATGATAGGCAATATGCCCTGTTCACTGATGGGTCCTGTCGCATTGTGGGAAAGCATCGGAGGTGGAAGGCTGCTGTATGGAGTCCTATATGACAAGTCGCAGAAACTGCTGAAGGAGAAGGTGAATTGAGTCAGTTTGCAGAGGTGAAAGCCATCCAGCTAGTGTTAGACATTGCTGAAAGAGAAAAGTGGCCAGTGCTCTATCTCTATACTGACTCATGGATGGTGGCAAATGCCCTGTGGGGGTGGCTACAGCAATGGAAGCAGAGCAACTGGCAGCGCAGAGGTAAACCCATCTGGTCTGCCGCACTGTGGCAAGATATTGCGTTCTGGCTGGAGAATCTGGTTATAAAAGTATGTCACGTAGATACTCACGTACCCAAGAGTCAGGCCACTGAAGAACATGAAAACAACCAGCAGGTGGATCAGGCTGCCAAGATTGAAGTGGCTCAGGTAAACCTGGACTGGCAACATAAGGGTGAGCTATTTATGGCTCAGTGGGCCCATGATGCTTCAGGCCATCAGGGAAGAGATGCCACATATAGATGGGCTCGTGACCGAGGGGTGGACTTGACCATGGACACTATTGCACAGGTTATCCATGAATGTGAAACATGTGCTGCAATTAAGCAAGCCAAGCGGTTAAAGCCCCTGTGGTATGGAGTGTGGGATACTTGGAAAGTAATGGGCACATAGTGAACAATCCAGACTCGATGGAATTGATCAATTTGTGAGCCAAGGATGTTTTGTAGGCAGCAGGCTTCAAGGACGCTTTGCTTGTGGACACATATTTAGCTAATGGTAGTAAGAGCATTCCAGACACCTTTAGAAGGCCTTGAACAGAATAAACAAGACGACAAAAAAAGAAAGATACCAATTAGTAGAACACAGGTGCGCATTCCACGATAAAGGGAACTTGGCACAAAGAACCTCAATTCCGCAGCTTATCTTGACCAATTCGACTGAGACAAGTTTCGCATGCTTTAGTTAATACAACCAATTATGCCTTATGTTTATGCGCGTGTACAGCGTTGATATAACCAATCATTAGGTGTAACTAGGCGCATGGACAGCTCATGCTAACCAATCTCTAATTTGCTTATGCGTGAACAGTAACTAGAATGAACATATAAACCGAGCTATCTTGGCAATAAAGTGGCATCTGCTTGATCATATTGATTGTGTGCAGTGTCCGTGACTTCCGCGTCAACAAGTGGCGCCCGAACAGGGACCCTCGGATCGGTGTTGAATTCTACAACAGGAACCGACGGAGAGAGGGTGCAGAAGCCGGCCGGAGGTGAGTGCTGCCCCGGCACTCGGGAAAAAAAGAAAAACGGTACCGGTACCGTCGTGGGAATCTCGTCCTGATCAGGCGAGCGGCCGGGGAGGAGATGGGGTCCACTATGTCCAAGGAAGAGGCAGCAGTGGTTAAGCTCCTCCAACATATGCTCTCTACGAGAGGATTAAGTTATGACTCGTCTACCCTGAAAGCCCTGCTACTATGGGCGAGAGAAAAAGGCTTACTCCCTACCTTTGGAGATGCTTTTGCCATCCCTACTTGGGAAAAGATGGGGCAAGAATTATGGCATAAGTTCGGGTTCAAAAGAGGCGAGCAGATATTCCACCATGTGGAAGTTAATTATAGAAACTTTAAAAGATATGAAAGCTGAACGTTCAGCAGTAGCTTCTGCTTTTGCCGCACTGCAGCCCGAAGGGCCACAAGGAATGCCATCCCTGGCGAGCTTCACCTTTGCGCCACCACAAATTTCAGCCGTTGTTCCAACCCGTGTATCCGGCGCAGGGGCTAGTGCAGTCAGGAAATCTGCAGTAGCAGATCCAGAGCCCAGAGATCAGCCTTTGGAAAAAGCCGACAGCCTGGCAGAATTTCCACCACCACCAGCAGAAGAGACGGAAAACAACTTAGTCTCTAATTCTCGTCCTTCATCACCTAAACCAGTTGCCTCATCCCTGTATCCACCACTGCCACCATCCACTCCCCCATCCCCGCTCGAGGGAAAGGAGGAACGGGCAATAGGTTCAGGGGATCCACAACTAAAGGAACTGTTACAAAGGCTAGAGACTCTTGAAGCCCGCCTGGAGCCGTCGGTGAAGTCCGAGCCGCCGTCTTCAACTTTTCCTGCACCTCCACCACCCTTCAACGCAGGATTTTCGTCGTTCCCGCAACCACCTCCAATGAATCCTTGTGTTTCCCAGGACATATCGGGTGAGATCGGTGCCGTGGTTCCTTCGCCACAGCCACCTCCGGCGACCTTATTAACAGGGAGTGGGGTGGGAGATCCGGCAAAAAGATGGAAGGGGGTAATCAGAGATGCTTTAATTGAAGGTGAAATTATTCCATCTGCGTTTCCAGTTGTGGCAGGGGCGCATGGGGGTCCTGTTTGGGAAACGTTAGACTGGAAAGTTTTAAAAGAAGCTAAGGCAGCAGTCACTCAATATGGGTTAAAATCACCATACAGTCAATCTGTTATTCAACATGTATTTTCTGCACATTTATTGACACCATACAATGTTAAAATGATTGTGCAAATGTTACTGCTTCCATCCCAGCAGATCCAATTTTATCAAAAGTGGCAAGCAGCCTGTGAAAATGCAGCCGCTATCCCACGACAGAACGGGGATCCTTTGTTTGGAGTGCAAGCTCAAATGTTATTGGGGGCAGGTCCTTATGCCAGATCAGGATGGCAGGCACAATTTGCCATAGAAGTTTTACAACTCAGTCAAGACTTAGCTTTTAAAACGTTGAACAGAAACCTTTTAATTAGTGTGGGTACAGCTTTTGAGCTTAGTACCTGGGAAGCTATCGGAACCTCCCTATGGGATGAAATTAGTGATGGGTCTAAAGAAGTTAAAGGTCTTGCAACTTTATGGAAATTAATTAGGACAACTCTGCAAGAAATGAAAGCAGATCGTAAAGTGTCTGCGTCTGCTTTTGCTGCTCTCTCTCCCACCACAAGCGAAGGAGAAACGCGGGGAGAAAAACATAATGCAGCGAGAGAGACTTTTGGAGCTTGTCCGCCTGCTCCTGTGCCCTTGACTTCTGCTCCACTCCCTGGGACTGCCGATATTAATCAGCCATCTGACAGTTCCCAAGCCTCCCTAACCATACGCTTAAAGGAAACCCTACAGAATCAGGAGGCTGCTGTGAAGTGAGAAAAACCACCAACCGTATCCTTTGATGCACCCCCTTTCCACCACCCCCCCCCACTTTCCTCCTCCTCACTGCATTTGGCCTGTTATGGGTGACACACATAAGTGAAGAATGGATGATCCAACAACCAAAACAGAATGTATGGGTAACTTTGGCGAACATAATGCATCAAGAAGCTATATGTCTTTCTGTCGCTACCCCTGAAAACCCTTTTTCTACCTCTTTGGTGGGGTTACCTCTAGACACCTGGCCAGATCCAATGCCTGAATTTTCCCTTTGTACTAACCCACAATCCTGTGTCGATAATTGGGACGGTGTGTATGCACACCTGCCTCAAGTAATGCAAGAACCTCAAGAGTTAGAGTTGTTAGGATCAGTCATCATGAATGCCTGTGTGATGTTTAATTACACCTATAACACCACTCGAAAGGGTCAGAATGTAAATGCTATTTTGCCTGTATATAGAAATGCTACAGCTTGGTGTAACTATGTCTATTCCAGAATATCACGCTTTTTTTTTTTTTTTTCTATTCCAGCTGCTTTACCTGCAGGGATGTTTTTAATTTGTGGGGATACAGCGTGAGGGAATTCCATCGAAACTTAACGGGAGGCCATGTAGCCTCGGACAACTTACGTTACTAACACCTGATATCAATATGATTCCCAGTAAAAAGGCTCACGATAACTGACACAGGGTTAAGTGGATGACTAACAAGTTTAAGAATTACGAGATGGTTGAAAGATTTGCTTATGCATGGCTTAATTATTCTAATTGTAGTATTAGCAGTTGTAATGATTGTACCATATATTATAAAAATAGTTGAACGTATGATTGCAAAAGCATTTCATGTAACTTGGCTTACACAAAAACAAAAAGGGGGAATTGTGGGAGATTTCATGGAAAATGGGGGACATTTCTTTGAGCCTGATTATTTAGAGTTAGCATAAGTAGGCCGCAGTTAGCATGAGTGGGCCAGAGTACGTGACAGCTGCAGTATGAAAGGACTTTGAACCACCAGAAAAACAACGGACATGAGGAACTTGGACAGTGGAGCAATTAATAAACAAGATAACAGAACTACAGAGGCAAGAAGGAGCTGCAAGAGCTTTAACGCAATTAAGAAAGCTGTCATTTCGGCTTAGAGCATTTAGCTGCAGGATGGGGACTTAGGAGTTGGTTTGTATCTTTGTTAAAAATCGGGGTTTCTTTTATTCTTGTGTATTTTATTAGGTATAATGTTGCTTTTACTGTGTTTAATTGTGTTCATAGATCTTGTAGGTTACCTTGATCAACATAACAGGTCAAGATTCTTTGTGCATTGCAACCGCATCACAAAGCCCATGAACCAGTAGACAGGATGGCTATGACTCGTGCAGCGCGCCTGGCCAGCGAGCGCATGCGTCATAGGCTCCCCATGTTGCAACCGAGGCGGATTTTGGCACCTGCTGGCCATGTGTGCTGAAATCCATTCCTCTGCAAATGTATAAATACCGGGATTTTTCCGAAGAGCATCGGGCTGGTGTACGGCAAGGCCATCATTGCCTCCATGGGGACGCCCATGTAAAGCTGGCACCTACCGATTGCTGGGCTGAGTTTGCGGTGCAAGACGGCATGCAATGTTGCAGAATCGAGCTGCTATTGATTTTCTATTGCTAGCACATGGTCATGGTTGTGAAGATTTAGATGGAATGTGTTGTATGAATTTATCTGATCACTCTGAATCGGTCCATAAAGCTATATAAATAATGAAGGACCAAGTTCAAAAACTGCAGGTTAGTGATGGTTTGGGATGGTTAGACAGGCTGTTTACCCATTGGGGAATTATGAGATGGATAAGAGATCTGTTAAAAATGCTGGGAATTGTTTTGTTAGTATTGGTAGTCTTGTTATTAATTATCCCTTGTATACTCAGTTGTTTAGGAAGGATGGTACAGAATGCAATGGCTGAAGTCTGGATTGTTCAAAAACAAAAAGGGATTTGTGGGATACTTGGAAAGTAATGGGCACATAGTGAACAATCCAGACTCGACGGAATTGATTAATTTGTGAGCCAAGGATGTTTTGTAGGCAGCAGGCTTCAAGGACGCTTTGCTTGTGGACACATATTTAGCTAATGGTAGTAAGAGCATTCCAGACACCTTTAGAAGGCCTTGAACAGAATAAACAAGAAGACAAAAAAAGAAAGATACCAATTAGAAGAACACAGGTGCGCATTCCACGATAAAGGGAACTTGGCAAAGAACCTCAATTCCGCAGCTTATCTTGACCAATTAGACTGAGACAAGTTTCACATGCTTTAGTTAATACAACCAATTATGCCTTATGTTTATGCGCGTGTACAGTGTTGATATAACCAATCATTAGGTGTAACTAGGCGCGTGGACAGCTCATGCTAACCAATCTCTAATTTGCTTATGCGTGAACAGTAACTAGAATGAACATATAAACCGAGCTATCTTGGCAATAAAGTGGCATCTGCTTGATCATATTGATTGTGTGCAGTGTCCGTGACTTCCGCGTCAACAATGGAGGGCGATGGCTGAAATATAAATATGGGGAAGCCTGGCAGATTGACTATATCACACTCCCACAAACCTGCCAAGGCAAGCGCTATGTGCTTACAATGGTGGAAGCAACCACCGGATGGCTGGAAACATATTCTGTGCCCCATGCCACTGCCCGGAACACTATCCTGGGCCTTGGAAAGCAGGGCTTGTGGCGACATGGCACCCCAGAAAGAATCGAGTCCGACAACAGGACTCATTTCTGAAACAACCTCATAGACACCTGGGCCAAGGAGCATGGCATTGAGTGGGTGTATCATATCCCCTATCATGCACCAGCCTCTGGGAAAAATCGAACAATACAATGGACTGTTAAAGACTACATTGAGAGTAATGGGGGGGTGGAACTTTCAAACATTGGGGTACACATTTAGCAAAAGCCACCTGGTTAGTCAACACCAGAGGATCTGCCAATCGGGGTGGCCCTGCCCAGTCAGAACTTTTACATACTGTAGAAGGGGATAAAGTCCCTGCAGTGCACATGAAAAATATGTTAGGGAAGACAGTCTGGGTTACTCCTGCCTCAGGCAAAGGTAAACCCATTCGTGGGATTGCTTTTGCTCAAGGGCCTGGGTGCACTTGGTGGGTGATGTGAAAAGATGGGGAAGTCCGATGTGTGCCTCAAGGGGATTTGGTTTTAGGTGAGAATAGCCAGAATTAAACTGTATGATATTAGTTGCTATATAACCCTGCTAGTATATATTATCATTACTATAATTGTTATATGCTATATCCATAGTACTATAGTAAGAATCACTTAGATCAAGCAAGAATGAACTGTGATAAAACTGAGCAAAGCGTAGTAGTGATGGAACCAGAACTGACTCCAGCATGCAAGAATCCAACGGTGCACACCATCCTCCTGCTGCGTCAAATGTCACCTGCTCGTCACACTGCACTGAAGCCCAATCCTGCTCTGCCAACTGAGAGGACTTTGCACCATCCCTCCTGCCCTGGTATGACAGATGGAGCCCAGAGGCAGGAACTAAATGAACTCAACGAACATTTTATGAACACGACCCATAAGCTAACGGAATGATATCTTTGTGTGTGTATACATATATACATCTCTCTCTCTCTCTCTCTCTCTCTCTCTCGTTGTCTATATATCTCAAAGGGACGGAAAAGGTGATGATGATTGACCAGGATGTATCTGAAGGTATGGGAACAGAGCATGACGTCAATGGTATAGAATAAGGGGTGGATACTGTCCTGGTTTCAGCTGGGATAGAGTTAATTGTCTTCCTAGTAGCTGGTACAGTGCTATGTTTTGGATTTAGTATGAGAAGAATGTTGATAACACTGATGTTTTCAGTTGTTGCTCAGTAGTGTTTAGTCTAAAGTCAAGGATTTTTCAGCTTCTCATGCCCAGCCACTGAGAAAGCTGGAGGGGCACAAGAAGTTGGCACAGGACACAGCCAGGGCAGCTGACCCAAAGTGGCCAGCAGGGTATTGCTATTAGCCCAGTTAGTCCCCGAGCAGTGATCCCCCCCAGGCCAATTCCCCCCAGTTTATATATACTGGGCATGATGTCACATGGTATGGAATACCCCTTTGGCCACTTTGGGTCAGCTGCCCTGGCTGTGTCCCCTCCCAACTTCTTGTGCCCCTCCAGCTTTCTTGCTGGCTGGGCATGAGAAGCTGAAAAATCCTTGACTTTTTAGTCTAAACACTACTTGGCAACAACTGAAAACATCAGTGTGTTATCAACATTCTTCTTATACTAAATCCAAAACATAGCACTGTATCAGCTACTAGGAAGACAATTAACTCTATCCCAGCCGAAACCAGGACAGTAGTCCTGCGAGGAGCAGGGAGTTGGACTCGATGATCCTTATGGGTCTCTTCCAACTTGAGATATTCTATGATACCCATCTAAGCAAGGGTTTGCAGGATCCAGTCCTTCATTTATATGGTATTTTCCCAAATGAGGTTTTCACAAATTGCATATGCAGTAAAAATTAGTATCAATCACCATGATCATCATGTTACGTATCGGACTGCATTGCATTATGTAGCATTGTCTGTACTGTTTTTAAAAATGGACAAGGGAATGGAGAGTCATAGAGAAAGAAAGAGGAAGAGGAGGTTCAGAGCAAGCACAGACTGATCCCTGTTGGAAGAAAGTTTTATGAGTTCTACAATGCTACCATTGTTACATTTTGGTTTTACACAGTAAGATATCTTTCCTGTTGTATTACTACTGATGGGACAAGTACTGCCATAGGATTAAGGTCATGTGTATTTCTTTGAAAGTCTGTATCTACATACATTGGAGGGCTTCTCCTTAAATATTTTAATAAACATCATTTGTGGAGGTCAGCTAGCACTTGCAAACCTGTCTGAATATTTTAAATATTACTGCTTCATTCTGGAAATTAATGGTTAAAATATGAATCACTGTGTATGTTTTTCTTCAAGTTGTGCTGGTTTTGGCTAGAATAGAGTTAATTTTCTTCATAGTAGCTTGTATGGGGCTATGTTTTAGATTTGTGCTGAAAACAGTGTTGATAATACAGGGATCTTTTTAGCTATTGCTGAACAGTGCTTACACAGAGTCAAGGCCTTTTCTGCTCCTCACACCACCCCACCAGCAAGTAGGTTGGGGTGCACAAGAAGTTGGGAGGGGACACAGCTGGGACAGCTGACCCCAACTGACCAAGGGATATTACAGACCATATGACACCACACTCAGCAATAAAAGCTGGGGAAAGAAGGAGGAAGGGGGGGATGTCCGGAGTTATGGCATTTGTCTTCCCAAGTAACCATTACGCATGATGGAGCCCTGCTTTCCTGGAGATGACTAAACAACTGCCTGCTGATGGGAAGTAGTGAATGAATTCCTTATTTTGCTTTGCTTGTGCATGTGGCTTTTGCTTTACCTATTAAACTGTCTTTATCTCAACCCATGAGTTTTCTTTTTTTATCCCTGTGATTCTCTCCCTCATCCCACTGTGTGGGGAGTGAGTTAGCAGCTGTGTGGTGCTTAGTTGTCAGCTAGGGTTAAACCAAGACACAAGTGCAGCAATAAGTGGTAGTTTGCTGTCAGCAAGTGCTCCCATGGAATTCACTGCTAAGCTCAATGGGTTGGTCTGAATCAGGATATCAAATAAGACAATAAATGATGAAAATAAATGGATAAAGCACATATTTTCTTGGAACATTTATTCTTTGTTCATTTTTGGCTAATCTGTAGAGTATCTCTAAGTGTTTGTGTAAGTACCTGTAAGATAACTAAGATATGAGTAGCAGCCGACACATTTTTCAGGGACAAATTATGTCAGACCAGTCTAATTTCCATATATAATTGTCAGACCAGTATATAATTAATTTCTGCGAGGGTGGTAGTGCCTCTGGGATAACATATTTAAGAAGGGGAACCTGCAGCAGGGGAGGAGATTGGAATGTGAGAGAAACACCTATGCAGATACCGAGGTCAGTGAAGGAGGGGGAGGAGGTGCGCCAGAGGAGGTGATGCCCCTGCAGCCCATGGTGAGACGGCAGGCTGTCCCCCTGCAGCCCATTGAGGTGAACAGTGGAGCAGCACCTGCAGTCCATGGAGGACCCCAAGCCAGAGAAGTTGGATGCCCCCGAAGATGGCCATGACTCCATGGGAAAGCCCACGGTGGAGCAGCCTGTGCCTGAAGATCGGCCCACGGAAAGGACCCATGCTGGAGAAGTTCGTGGAGGACTGTCTCCCATGGGAGGCACCCCACATTGGAGCAGGGGAAGAGTGAGGAGTCCTCCCCCTGAGGTGGAAGGAGCGTAGAGATAATGTATGACTAACTGACTGCAACCCCCATTCCCTGTCCCCCTGCGCCACTGGGGGGGAGGAGGTCAAGAGAACTGGGAGTGGAGTTGAGCCAGGAAGGAGGGAGGGATGGGGGGAAAGTGTTCTAAGGTTTGGTTTTACTTTCTAATATCCTTGTTTTGTTTTGATTTGTAGTAAATTAAACTGATTTTGTTTCTTCCCCAAGTTGAGTCTGTCTTTTGCCTGTAGCAGGGAACCATCTGGAGACGTGAGCCGAGTAACAACAGGACACCGATACGGTTAGTTGTTCTCCCCTTATTGCCCAAATAGCGTGCTTATATACCTTGTCAAGCTAAACATCAGCTGTCCACGCACCATAACCTAAATATAATTGGTTATACTAACTCTGTACACGCGCATAAACATAGGACACAATTGGTTATACTAACTAAAACATGCGAAACTTGTCTCAGTCTAATTGGTCAAGATAAACTGCTGAATTGAGGTTCTTTGTGCCAAGTTCCCTTTATCTTGGAATGTGCACCTGTGTTCTTCTAATTGGCATCTTTCTTTTTTTGTCTTCTTGTTTATTCTGTTCAAGGCCTTCTAAAGGCATCTGGAATGCTCTTGCGACCGTTAGCTAAATATGTGTCCACAACAATTCCCCCTTTTTTGTTTTTCGTCAATTAACACCTGCTGTATTGCTCTTTGCAAAAACCTATGAACACAGTTAAACACGGCAAAAGCAACATTATACCTAATAAAATACATAAGAATAAAAGACTGTTCAGGTAATGCCAATGACACACAAAAAGAGGTTTGATGAATAGCTTTAGCCAGTGTCACCCAAACATTCTTACTGTCCCATGGTGTTAAACAATGTGGATCAATCACCGGTTACAGTTTTTCCTAGGGTCTCGTCCTGTATTTCCTGTGTCTCTTCGGTTTTTCGTTTTTCTAGGGCAAGGTCTTTCAACTGATCAAGGACTTCTCTCATTAATTCTTCTGTCCTGTTTTGGGACGGCCCCTTTGATGTTGATACGGGGGAGCCGTCCACCGGAGAGAGTGACTCAAAGTCTTGGCCAGATGGGGGCAGTGGAGGATACAATTCTGGCCGGCAAGCAGCTCCGCCTTGTTCCTCCGCCTGCTGACTTGTCTCTGGCATGCCCTGCCCCTCGCCATTGCCTGCAGCTGCAACTTCTGCCTTGCTCTCAGTATCGCCGGTCACTGAAGACATTACTTCCTCTTTCTGCCCCACGCTCCTCAGGACGTCAGAGACTGAGGCTACTGGCTTTGCCGTTGTGCCTTTCATGGGGCGCTGGTGTCCGACCCCAAAAAATGTGGCCAGTCGACCGGGCTTTGGGGGTGCTGCAGCGGTAGGTGCAGCAACGGCAGCTTCTGGCTGCAAAGCAGCAAGGGCTGCGGCAGCCACTGTCCTTTCTGCTTTCATGGCATTTAAGGTATTTATTACATCTTTCCACACTGGTCCCAGCTCCCGGGCTGTCTTACCCTCCTTGCCACCTTCAATCGTGTCAGCCCAGAGTAAATCCCCAACCTCTCGCCATTCTTGCGGATTAAAGAAAAGCGGAGCTGACTGGCACCGTCCCTTCTCCCGGGCCTACGTAAGGGCTTGAATCCCTTTAATATCTGCCTCGAGCCCTCTCTTTGAGAGGATACTTGTGAGGAGCCGAACCGCCGCCTCGTCTTCCATGACGGTTCTTACCTTCGCAGAGGGTCACTCAGCTGCGCGAACTCCAGGCTCCGACGCTTTGCTTTCAGCTCGTGCCCACCTCTGCCTCTCACGTCCCCAGCCTCCCGGTATCACTTATCTGCGATGCTTTGGAGGTTTCAGCAAGCTGTCAGGTCCCTGTTCGGGCGCCACTTGTAGCAGGGAACCATCTGGAGACGTGAGCCGAGTAACAACAGGACACCGATACGGTTAAAGTTGTTCTCCCCTTATTGCCCAAATAGCGTGCTTATATACCTTGTCAAGCTAAACATCAGCTGTCCACGCGCCAAAAGCTAAAATATAATTGGTTATACTATCTCTGTCCACGCGCATAAACATAGGACACAATTGGTTATACTAACTAAAACATGCGAAACTTGTCTCAGTCTAATTGGTCAAGATAAACTGCCGAATTGAGGTTCTTCGTGCCAAGTTCCCTTTATCGTGGAATGTGCACCTGTGTTCTTCTAATTGGCATCTTTTTTTGTCTTCTTGTTTATTCTGTTCAAGGCCTTCTAAAGGCGTCTGGAATGCTTTTGCGACCGTTAGCTAAATATGTGTCCACAACATTTGCCCGTGACCATAAGTGGGGAGTGATCCCTCCCTGTCCTTGTCTTGACCCACAAGCGTTTCTTTATATTTTCTCCTCCTCATCCCGCCGGGGTCGGGGGGAGGAGTGAGCAAGCAGCTTCGTGGTGCTTTGTTACGGGCTGGGCTTAAACCACGACACCAGGCTAGTTGGCTTCCCTCCATCTGCACATACCTTTGCACAAGCACCAACATGGCGGCCAGCTGCGGATCTCAGAATTCAGACAACAGGACCTGCATTACATCAGCAAGTTCACTAATAAGCCAAACAATACATTGCATATGTATGATATGTTAATCAGTGCAAGTTTTATTATCCACCCCTGTGGTGCTTTCCCTTGAGCTTCACCCCTGAGCAGGGCTCTGCTGCATCAGATCCCCATTTATACTAGCATCAGTGTCCTGGGGCTCCTACTGTGGAAATGCTATGCTTTCAATAAAGCCAAAGTTTTCACTTATTGAGTGTTGTGCCTCATCCCTGAAGGATCCACACCTGCTTTTTGCCTGTAACAACTAGCAAGACCGGCCTTCAGGAGTCCCAGGTCCCAGATACCAGGGGGAAAGTCTGGAGCAAGGAAGACATGCCCTTGGTAGAAGAGGATCAGGTCTGGGAATACTTAAGCAAACCAGACATACATAAGTCCATGGGCCCTGATGGGATGCATCCACGAGTGCTGACAGAGATGGCAGATGCCATGCAAGGCCACTCTCAAAAATCTGTGATCAGTCATGATGATTGAGAGAAATGCCTGAAGACTGGAGAAGGAAAATGTCACTCCTATCTTCAAGAAGGACAAGAAGGAGGACCCAGAGGACCACAGACCAGTCAGCCTCACCTCGATCCCTGGGAAGGTGATGGAGCAGCTAATCCTGGAAACCACTTCCAGGCACCAGAAGGACTAGAAAGTCATCAAGAATAGTCAGCATGGCTTCATCAAGGGGAAGTCATGCTTGACCAATTTGATAAACTTCTACAATGAAATGACTGGCCTGGTAGATGAGGGGACAGCAGTGGATATTGTCTGCCTAGACTTCAGGAAGGCCTTTGACACTGTCTCCCATAAGATCCTCATAGAGAAGCTGATGAAGTACGGGCTGGATGAGCAGACAGTGGAGGTGGATTGAAAATGGGCTGAACGGCTAGGCCCAGAGGGTGGTTATCAGTGGCGTGAAGTCTAGTTGGAGGCCAGTAACTAGCAGGTTACCCCAGGGGTCAATATTGGGTCCAGTCCTGTTCATCATCTTCATTAATGAGCTGGATGATGGGGCAGAGTGCACCCTCAGCAAGTTTGCAGACAGCACCAAAACTGGGAGGAGTGGCTGATATGCCAGAGGGTGGTGCTGCCATCCAGAGGGACCTGGACAGGCTGGAGAAATGGGCTGACAGGAACCTCATGCAGTTCAACAAGGGGAAGTGCCAAGTCCTGCCCCTGGGGAGGAACAACCCCAGGCACCAATACATGCTAGTAGCCACACAGCTGGAAAGCAGCTTTGCAGAAAAAGACTTGGGGGTCCTGGTGGACACCAAATTGAACAAGAGCCAGCAATGTGCCCTTGCTGCAAAGAAGTCTAACAGTATCCTGGGCTACATTAGGAGCACTGTTGCCAGCAGGTCAAGGGAGGTGATCCTTCCCCTCTACTCAGCACTGGTGAGGCCACACTTGGAGTCCTGTGTCTAGTTCTGGGCTCCCCAGTACAAGAGAGACATGGACATACTGGAGAGTCTCCAACAAAGGGCCATGAAAATGATTAAGGGACCAGAGCATCTCTCCTATGAGGAAAGTCTGAGAGAGCTGGGACTGTTTAGGTCAGAGAACAGGAGGCACAGGGGGATCTTATCAATGTGTATAAATCTGAAGGGAGAGTGCAAAGAAGATGGAGCCAGGCTCTTTTCATTGGTGCCCAGAGACAGGACCAGAGCCAATGGGCACAAACGGAAACACAGGAGGTTCCATCTGAACATCAGGAAACACTTCTTAACTATGAGGGTTACTGAGCACTGGAATAGGTTGCCTGGGGAGGTTGTGGAGTCTCCCTCCTTAGAGATTTGAAAACCATCTGGACATGGTCCTGGGCTCTAGGTGGCCCAGCTTGAGCAGGGGGGTTGGACCAGATGATGTCCAGAGGTCCCTTCCATCATCAACCATTCTGTGATTACGTGATAAGTGGCTGTCAGTAGTATGCTACCTATCAGATATTTAAAAGAAAACAATACACTAAAGCTGTCTGTTCAAGGTAAAGGTGATGTTTTAACAATGTGTGAGAAAGTAACTTTTTAAATGAAACTTGTTCTATGGGGAGAGCATTTTGAAAATGGATGTGTGGAAATGTTTCTATCATTATGTGATTTTGTTGCTGAAAATTATGCAAGACCTCTAGAGGTCCCTCCCAACCTCAACTATTCTGTGATATGGTACACTGTAATTAATCCTGCCTTGGCTCTGTGGAATTGGCCAGATGATTTCTTGTGGTCCTTCCCAGTTATATTTTCTATCATTCTGCTGGATGCAAAGCAGCCCAGCCTCAGCAAATCACAAAGAATGTCCCTTCTTCTGTAGATGATTCTTAATGGAAAAATTACCTTGCTGAGATCTGGACAATACATCTACAGACAACAGGAACAACTCACATCAACAGAGACCAAATTGTGGCAGACAGCTTATGCTAGCAAATAGCTCCAATTTGGCAACTTGCAGTTACTACTTGCTGAACTGTAGCCATTAAACATTAATCAGGCTGATGAGTCTAGAGACTGCTTGTCAACAGTCTATTATCATTATCAATTGCAATATGTGTTATGCATAACCAGAAAAGTCTCTCCCCTGTAAATAAGGATAGATAGATTGGATATTTATATCCACCTTCACTCTTAAAATACACAAGAGTGGGTTAAATGTAGGGATGGTTGAGTAAGTAATATTTTGACTCGGCAGTTGCACCAAAATATACAGCTTTTTCTCACCCAACAAACTTTCACCTTTCTCTATGGACATCCAGTAGTTTCAAAAAACAATTACTTTAGTTTGTTCTGTGGCTGTTGCATTGAAATCCGTGACAAAGATTTCATCTCACAGACTGCCAGAGGAGAAATAGTCTTCCCTTTTTAACTACTAGCCTTTGGTTGCTAGCCGGATGTAAGAGGCCACATTGCTACTTCCTCCCCTGGTGAGGAGCTATGGAGGCAATTGAAGCCCCATAAGAGCCATCTCCTAAAGATCAGAGGTTTTTCATTTTGGAATCACTTTATGATCACTTAATTATTGCGGTCAGTGAGAAAAGGGGAGTGTAGTCTTGCTGTTGAAGAACTCGCCTACTGGTACAATTTCCAGGCTCGTCCCTTGCCTTAATGAGTGTTCAAGTATTTTGAGTGGTACAGCATCCACAGGAGGACAGGGAGCAACCCAGACTAGAAACTTCTTAGCAGTCATCCCTGTGCTTAGTTTCTTCAGGTACTGCCTTCAAGGGTGAAAACAGCAGCCACTAGTGCTTTGCCAAGCTATGCAGAAGTGTTGAGCTACTGTGTAGTAGCACTTTTGAAGAAGCTTGTGTACCAGCATGGGCAGCTGTACTGAGGTTTGACAGCAATGTGGGACTGAGATGCTCTCCTGGAAGGGTGAAGTTACAGGTTCAGGGAGGGAAAGGGAGGGTGTCACCTGCGGTCTGAAGGGCTGATCTCTTGGGTGAAAAGGGGTGCAGTTTCAGCATAATTTGATTATTTTTTTGCCAATTGAAAATTTTCAGTAATTTTCAGGAAATTTGGATTGACAAAAAAAACCTTTCAAAATAAAATTAAGAAAAAAAACATAAGCCCCTAGTTACACTGAGGGTCTTGTGGTTTCTATCATCTGAATATCCCTATTATTTTGCCATATTAACCACAAATGCTCAGTGAAGGCTGCTGAGTCAAACCAAATTAATAAGATGTAGAAGGGGTTCTTTCAGCTAAGGAGGTGTGTATCCAGTTCTGCCTGTCCAAATAGGGTTTCTCCTGACTCAGCTGACACCCTAGAGGCTGACATAACTCAATATTGCTCTTAGTTTCCTTCAGGGGTGCTAAGGGAAGATCAATATAGCTCTAGACCTGAACATTGCAATCCATTGCCATGCACAAACTGAAAGACAAATGCAATCATTTCCTTCTCTGTTTTCAGTAGATGAGAAGCAGTGATTCAACTGGCTGTCTTACCTGTGCTGATAGTTATGGTCAATTTAAATAATTCTCTTGAGTATCCTTTAAATCAGCAACTGAAAGTAAAACCAGAATCCTGTGGCTTTTATACAGTGCAGAAATAATTTTCTCTAGCAAATAGAACAAGACTATAGATCCTGTTCTGTGAGGTGCTGAACACTGGAATAATTCTACCCAAAAGTCCCAAGCCCCTCTATGGTTGCTTCATCTTGAGTCTGATACTGAGTACAGAATTGTTATGAGTAATATGCAACTGAGAGAGAAAAACTTCTGCTTGAAATACACATGTATGCAGTAATCTTTCTGCAACAATGGAAGTTACGACTAAAATGCCCATGCACAGGATTGGATCGTATTTTCTCTAAGTTTGACGATGCATTTTCTTTCTTGTAGGACTGCAATTTGAATAGCAAAGTCACCATAGTTAGATTCTTGCTACCACAAAGCCCAACCACAGCCATTCACCCTTGCTACAGCCCATGCTCCCCTGTGGCACCAAGGCTTCTCTGAATTTGCTGAATTTGATGATGCGCTTTTTCCGACTTGTCTTTTTTGACTGACCATTTGATTAGATTGGAAATGTAGAAAGAAAGGAAAAAGAAACCAAAAAAACATAATCCACACTTTCCACTATATAAAAAAATTAAGGCAGAAGCCAAATGCATTAGAGAAGGAAAACCAAACCAGTTTGTCCTGGTTTCAGCTGGGATAGAGTTAATTGTCTTCCTAGTAGCTGGTACAGCGCTATGTTTTTGAGTTAGGTATGAGAAGAATGTTGATAACACTGATGTTTTCAGTTGTTGCCAAGTAATGTTTAGACTAAGTCAAGGATTTTTCAGCCTCTGATGCCCAGCAACAAGAAGGCTGGAGGGGCACAAGAAGTTGGCACAGGACAGAGCCAGGGCAGCTGACCCAAAGTGGCCAACAGGGTATTCCATACCATGGGACGTCATGCCTAGTATATAAACTGGGGGGAGTGGGGGTGGGGGGATTGCCGCTCAGGGACTAACTGGGCATCAGTCAGCAGGTGGTGAGCAATTGCACTGCGCATCATTTGTACATTCCAATCCTTTTATCATTACTGTTGTCATTGTATTAGTGTTATCATTATCATTATTAGTTTCTTCTTTTCTGTTCTATTAAACCATTCTTATCTCAACCCACGAGTTTTACTTCTTTTCCCGATTTTCTCCCCCATCCCACTGGGTCAGGGGGGGAAGTGAGTGAGCGGCTGCGTGGTGCTTAGTTGCTGGCTGGGGTTAAACCACGATACAGTTGTACTCAAAAATTTGCAAAAAATAGAAGGCAAGTGAATGCATGACTACTTGCACCAGCAAGGTCAGTAGGAGTAGCAGTGTTTAGGGAAGGAGTCATGGTATAGGTTAAATCAACACTACACTGGGCAGGGAAATCTCCAGCAACACCTAGGACTTTCTGGGCTCCAGGCAAGGATTGTGCAAAAAGGTCATGGAATGTCAGAGTGATCCCAAGTTAGATGAACAAGAAGAAAAAACAAGCAGGGAAGGATGTTAGAGGAGTAAAAGGTGTTGGAAGTGGACTAGAGAGAAATATGCACATAGGTGACTTAAGTCAGTGTTTGGTAGTTGGCATTGTGGTATCAGAGTTCCTGCCACTGTGGGATGATCCAGGACTGCATTAATATAATTGGGGGGGTGGGGGGCAGATGTAGCTGGGGGAGAGGAGATTTGGGCATGTATAATTCTATCATCTTCCTCCATTTTAAAAATAAAAAATTTCTCTTCTTCTTCCTCTGCATAAAAACCTTTCTCCCATGGAATTTCTCTGTTCAGATTTCTACATGATGCAAGTTTAATAACATTCACAAGTATAGGGCAGTCTTCTGACATATTCCTTGAAGTGTGACCCAGAAACTGAAATACACTTTAGGGAGAGGGAAAGGAGAAAGGTTGTAATGGAATGGACATGGCAACATGGGAATGGGATGCCAATCAAAACCCAATGTTTAAATTTAAATCTGTTCTTTCTATCCAAATTATCCCATACAAAGGCATTAAATAAAAAAAAAAGTAACTGTGGGAAAAATTCGATCCATATTGAATACTGCAGCACATTTCTAGTAGATTTTCCCCCTTTTTATCATGAAATTTCTTGCTAATTATGTCAAGCAGCAGCATGCATCTCCCTAAAGATGCTAAAGCAGTCGGTATATATGCAGAGTGGAGCTGTTCTGCCATTCTCTGCCCCTCATAGAATCAGAGAATCATTCAGGTTGGAAAAGACCCTTAAGATCATCAAGTCCAACCGTAAACCTAACACTACCAAGTCCACCACTAAACCATGTCCCTAAGTGCCACGTCTACATGCCTTTAAAATATTTCCAGGGATGGTGACTCAACCACTTCCCTGGGCAGCCTGTTCCAATGCTTGATAACCCTTTCGGTGAAGACATTTTTCCTAATATCCAATCTAAACTTCCCCTGGCGCAACTTGAGGCCATTTCCTCTCGTCCTATCACTTGTTACTGTTCTTATCTCAACCCACGAGTTTTACCTTTTTCCTTCCGATTCTCTCCCCCATCCCACTGGGTGGGGGGGAGTGAGTGAGCGGCTACGTGGTGCTTAGCTGCTGGCAGGGGTTAAACCATGACAGATAAGAACAGTTTAATAGAACAGAAAAGAAGAAACTAATAATGATAATAATAACAATAATAAAATGACAATAATAATAATAAAAGGATTGGAATATACAAAACAAGTGATGCACAATGCAATTGCTCACCACTCACCGACCGATGCCCAGTCAGTTCCCGAGCAGCGATCTGCATCCCCGGCCAACTTCCCCCCAGTTTATATACTAGATGTGATGTCACATGATATGGAATACCCTGTTGGCCACTTTGGGTCAGGTGTCCTGGCTGTGTCCCCTCCCAACTTCTTGTGCCCCTCCAGCCTTCTTGCTGGCTGGGCATGAGAAGCTGAAAAATCCTTGACTTAGTATAAACACTACTTAGCAACAACTGAAAACATCAGTGTGTTATCAACATTCTTATACTGAATCCAAGACATAACACTATCCCAGCTACTAGAAAGAAAATTAACTCTATCCCAGCCAAAACCAGGACACCATGGCAAATCATAGGGATGTGCTTCCACCACTGGGGCAGTCGATTCCAGGTGTATTGGATACCCCTCCACCATGTGAAAGCAAACTGTGGCCTGCATTCTGCTGCCAAAGGAATTAAGAAAAATGCATTTGTAATATCAGTTGTAGCGTACCACTTGGCTGCCTTTGACTCCAGTTCATATTGGAGTTCTAACATGTCTGGTACAGCAGCACTCAGTGGTGGCGGCATCACTTCGTTCAGGCCACGATAGCCCACTGTTAATCTCCACCTTCTGTCAGACTTTTGCACTGGCCATATGGGATTATTGAAAGGTGAGCTAGTCTTTTTGTTCACTCCTTGGCTCTCCAGTTGATGAATCAACTCATTGATGGGGACCAGGGAGTCTCGGTTGGTGCAATATTGCCACTGGTGTACCTTCATGGTAGCCATCAGCACCTGCTGTTCTTCAACACACAGTGACCCCCACAACAGAGGGATCCTCTGAGATGCCAGGCAAGGTAGACAGCTCATTAATCTTTTCTGTATCCATGGTGGCTACACCAAAGGCCCATTGGTACCCCTTTGGGTCCTTCAAGTACCCTCTCCTGAAGTATCCTATGCCAAGGATACACAGGGCCTCTGGGCCAGTTACAATAGGGTGCTTTTACCACTTGTCCCCTGTTAAGCTCACCTCAGGCTCCAACACAGACAACTCTTGGGATCCCCCTGTCACTCCAGAAATCCAGATGGGTTCCTGCCCCTTTGCAATCTGATGGTATTAGAGTACACTGTGTACCCATGTCCACCAAAGACTTCTACTTCTGTGGATCCAATGTGCCAGGCCATTAAATCCACACAGTTCACTAAATCCTGTCATCCTTTTCCTTTGCCTGACCAGAGGCAAGGATCCTCTATTCCCGGTCAGAGTATTCACTGTCTGACCCTTGCAGAGCCAGACCACAAGTCCCCTCACCAAAATCAAGGGAGGCAATCTCAGTTCTTCTAAATCTGGGGGATTGCTGGTTGCCTTCTATTGTCTCAACAGTAAATGAACTGACAGCCTTCTTGGATGGCCCCTTCTTAGCAGCTGTCTTCCCCCTCAGTTTGTGTGCACAGGCTTCTAGCTTCAAGGGGGGCTCACCATCCTACTTCCTCATGTCCTTCCCCTGGTCACACAGGAAGAACCAGGGGGTGCCACATGGCATGTGCCTGGGGTTCACTTTCCCTCCAGCTGGGGGACACTTGCTCCATGGGGCACCCCTGACAGCTGAGACGCAGGCCTGATGGGGTGAGGAGGAAAAGAGATTCTCTTTGAAACATTGAAGCCAGCAAGACAGTCTCTCCACAGTTGGTGTATGGAAGTCTGGCCAGTCCATCATTGCCAGGGTGTTGGAATATGACACCGGTGCATTTCAGACAAACCTCCTCCACATGGCCTGTGTACACTGGACATCATTTGGATATTTGAAAACCCAGTTGTCATCCAGGTCATTGTAGATGACTTACAGCACCACTAATTCTCTCAGGTATTGGATGCCTTCCTTAGTGGTAGTCCATTTCCCTTGGTAATTCACAAGATCTTCTTTGAACGGATATCTTGCCTTCACACTCAACAAGAGTTGCCTCCAGAGGCTGCAGATTGTCACCTCTTTTCTGATTTCCTTATCCCTGGTCCCTAGCAAGAGATGCCAACTGCTGGGCTTCCTTACCCTCTAATTGTTGACTGTTGGCCCAAGTATCCTAGCATCAGAGCAACCAGGCAGCAATGCACTTGCCTGGTTGGCAGCTGTAACCTTTCCACAAATCTTGAAGTTTGCTCATAGTTAGGGACCAGGTAGTTTCCACCTCTTGGGTGATTTCTCACTTCTTTCTCCTGCTTCCTTGACAAAGGACCAGCTTCCTGATCAGACCCTGTGAGAGACTGAACTGTGAACTATTTATCTCAAGCCATTTGTCTCTGGGATGGCTTGTTTAAGCAGGACACTTCTCTGGCCGATAAGGACGATTACCAGGCCACTGAGGCATCCAGGGGAGGAGATGGGCTGGAGCCCTTGAAGCATGCAGGAATGTGGAGACTACCATTGTCATGGAAACTGTAGTCCTCGAGATAAGGTACTGGTTTCTGGTGTTGATCACACGAAGGCCGTGTGATAGATGAAACCTGCAGTGCGTGAACAGTACGTATGTGCATGCATCGGACTATGCCCTATAAAAAATCATGGAGACAAGCCGTGGTGTGCACCCATCACTGAAGAATTGAAGACTGAGGACCAATGGGACGCCACTGGATCCATGGTGGTGACTATTCTTGCAACTCTATCCCGACTGCCTGCTTGATTTCTGCCTTTTTCTTCCATTCTGTCCTATCACTACTATTTTCTACTTTTGATAATAAAAGCTGTTTTGGGTATACGGCATTTGACCTCGCTTGTGTCTTAATCTCACTCTTGGGATCATATCAAAACCTTCCCTGACATTGAATCGGGACAGACCCTTCCTCCTCCTCCTCCCTTACTAAGCGATAGTATGGACCCATCGACCTCCATGTCCAGTGTTTCTTTTTGACTACTGGGGTGTTATGGGTTTGTGTGGTGCGCTTTTTTTGGTAGCAGGGGAGGGGGCCGCAGGGGTGGCTCCTGTGAGAAGCTGCTAGAAGCTCCCCTGGCTCCAAGTCGGACCCGCCTCTGGCCCAGGCTGACTCAATCATCAGTGACGGTGGTAGCGTCTCTGGGATAACATATTGTTACAGATGCACGACTAACCAAATCCAACAGGTGTTAAAACTCAGATTTATTCTTCAGCAAAAGTTAGTTAGAAGTCCGGTAACATTTTATAAAACCACAGGCTCAATGATGTAAAGAGAATTAATACTACACGGCCGACTTAAGAATCCCCAAGATTTAAAGTGATGGCTCAAAACACGCATATCACTCACCTAAAAGCTGAGGGCTCTCTCCCTTGAGGAATTACCTCAGGCGGTGTCCCAACCCGAGGGGGAGTCCCCGACTGCAGACCCACTGCTCTGAGGAGGACTGCCAATGTGTCCTCCAGCAGGACCCTGTTTATACCCCTGTCGAATCTGACCTGTGGTCATTTAATTCTATTGGCTAGGAGGGTCACCTCAGTGTACCTGGCACATCTCGACTGGCCAGTTCAAATTTCAACCTGCAGCCTCCAGGGTTTCCTTCCCCTCCTCCCTTCCTGGAGAAGTTTTGTTTCCTGCTGGCAGGATGGAGGGGGGGAAATCTACTGCCACACATATTTAAGAAGGGGAACCTGCAGTGAGTAGGGGGATTGGAATGTGAGAGGAACACCTATGCAGATACCGAGGTCAGTGAAGAAGGAGGGGGAGGAGGGGTGCCTGAGAAGGTTGATGCCCCTGCAGCCCATGGTGAGACAGCAGGCTGTCCCCATGGAGGTGAATGGTGGAGCGGAGGCCCCCCATGGATGGCCGTGACTCCATGGGAAAGCCAGCGCTGGAGCAGTTTGTGACTGAAGATCGGCCCGCGGAAAGGACCCACACCAGGGAAGTTCAGGAAGAACTGGAGCCCATGGAAAGGACCCACGCCAGGGAAGTTTGTGAGGAACTGCAGCCCGCGGAAAGGACTCATGTTGGAGAAGTTCGTGAAGGTTCGAGGGACCCCACGGTGGAGCAGGGGACGAGTGAGGAGCCCTCCCCCTGAGGAGGAAGGAGAGGCAGAGACAATGTGTGGCGAGCTGACCCCAACCCCCATCCCCTGCGCCGCTGGGGGGAGGAGGTAGAGAGAACCGGGAGTGGAGTTGAGCCGGGAAGGAGGGAGGGGTGGGGGGAAGGTGTTCTAAGGTTTGGTTTTACTTCCTAATATCCTTGTTTTGTTTTGATTTGTAGTAAATTAAATTGATTTTGTTTCTTCCCCAAGTTGAGCCTGTCTTTTGCCCATGACCATAAGTGGGGAGTGATCCCTCCCAGTCCTTATCTCAACCCACGAGCCTGCCTTTATATTTTCTCCTCATCCCACCGTGGCCAGGGGCGGAGGAGTGAGCGAGAGGCTGCGTAGTGCTTTGTTACTGGCTGGGCTGAAACCACGATGTGGGGTGATTACTGTAGTTGGGGTTTGGGTCCCTATCCCAACCATGGGATCCTCAGATGTGGTTTGGGTCCCTGTCTCAACCATACTGCTCTGATGTGATTCAAAGAAACTAACTCAATAGTTTGATTAACTATTAAGTAGGTATTCTTTATTGGCAGCGCTGGATGCACGGGGGATCGTTCCACCTATCGTGCACACCGTCGGGTTTAATTGTGCAGGTTAAGTACATGTTCTACATACATATTCACTAGATTTCTGAGAAATGTTATACATATTCATTAGTTTTCCAGGAAACTATTAGCATATGTAAATGTCCTTTACGCAGGCGCATTGAAGGTCTCTGGTGGTCTTCCATAGTCTTCCTCACTTGTCCGCTATTTGACCCTCCTCAGGTGATTCTGCACAGTATGGTCCTTTACATGTTTTGATACATCAGTGCTTGTTAGTGTTCTTATTATCTAAGTTTTCATTAGTAGTATAGAACCATATGGTTAGTTTAAGCTAAATTATCTACAAGGACAAGAACAAAGGCAGGAGTTGTTATCTTTTCCGGCCCTATCTATTCAGGCAAGGCCTCTACTTGTGCCTTCTTAACAAGATCGTAAATTCATCAAACATTTAATTAAGTTTTGTGATCGCTCATGGTTCCTTCTTGCTCATCACTCCCAAGTACCAGTCTCTGACAGGCTTAATCCTTGACAAACACCAGTCCTTGGTATGTAAAGTTACAGAGAGACAATCATTAAGCAATAAGCAGTTCATTCTCTATATCAGATGGTGCTGAATGAAGGCTCGACAGGCACAGGCCAAGCCCCAATACAGTGCTAGGAGCTGCTGGGTCTCATCACGGTAGGCAAGGCACCCTTCCATCAGGTGGCATGCCAATTCAACAGGATTACATGCCTCTTCAGGCATGGAGGCAATAACCACCCTTAGCACCAGCCCAAATCCTTCCATACACCCTGCCACCCAAGAATCGTCCGCCTCAGGGCATGTTTCCTCGTCGCCTCACCAACAAGTTATCTCCTCATACGCCAGGATGAAACTAGGTTCCACACACTCAACAATAAGCCAACAGTGTTAGATAGCAGGATCAAGCTGCTTACATAAGGATGTGCAAGAACCTCGGGAGCCCATGCAACAAAACTATCCACAACAATCCCAGAGGTGAAACGGGAGGTATAATCTTATTCTCTCTGTAAGATATCTCACCCAGCACAGGAAGGGCATCAATGCCATGGCCAAGTACATGGCCATTGTTTTTTCATAATGTTCCCATGCACAGCAAAATAAAGAGATAGGCATCAAGCAAACAGCAAGAGCTGAAAGCAGCCACTAACAAGCCTAGATTCTATTATACAGTAAAGCAAGCAAGCTCAGTGGCCCACACAGAAGCTTGACATTTAACAGCTACAATAGCTATAGCATGCTCAGATCAAAATTGTTGTTATCTCAAGCCCTATGTTGGGCACCAAAAAGTACTGTGGTGGGTTGACCCTGGAGAGCAGCCAAACACCCATCCTACCTCTCACTCACTCACCTCTCCCGTGAGATGGGGAGAAAATAGAAGGAAGGCGAAAAGACTCGTGGATCAAGAGAATGACAATTTATTAAAGAAAGCTACAGCTGAGTGTGCAAGCAAAGCAAAATAAGGAACTGATTCACTATTTCCCATTGTCAGGCAGATGTCCAGTTACTTCCTGGGAAGCAGGGCCTCAGTATGTGCAACAGTTGCTTGGGAAGACAAATGTCATAACCACAAATGTCCTCCCCCTTCCTCCTCCTTTCCCTCAGCTTTTATTGCTGAGCATGATGTCATAAGGCATGGAATATCCCTTTCATCAGTTGGGGTCAGCTGTCCTGGCTGTGTGCCCTTCCAGCCTCTTGCCCACTCCCAGGCCCTGGTTTCCAGGAAATGGCTAAACATCTGCCTGTTGATGGGAAGTAGTGAATGAATTCCTTATTTTGCTTTGCTTGCACGTGCAGCTTTGCTTCACTTATTAAACTGTCTTTATCTCAGCCCATGATTTTTATTTCCTTTTGCCCTTCTGATTCTCTCCCCCATCCCACTGCAGGGGGAGTGAGCGAGCGGCTGTGTGGTGCTTAACTGCCAGCCAGGGTCAACCCACCACATTTAGCTATCCTTTTCCACAACTCTCACTGCTGTCGGGATGTTTCTTATTTATGCTGTAATACATGGAAGGCAGCATTGCTTTCCCTCTCCCTTGCTGCTCAGGAGAGCATCAGTTGTCATCCCCATAATGATGACTAACTCCAAGTCTACTGTTGTGTTATATCTACCCTGCAAGCTCTGCCCTGGACAAGGTGGGCAGCAGCACAACCATTGAGGTTGTGCTCAGCTGTCCCAATTGGGGGTCCTGCCTATAGAAAAAGTAACAGCTTGTAGTAAGCCATCATTATCAACTGAGCCAATAATGTCATCTTCCTTGTGTGGTAATCTTAGCCCATGGTAGATACTGGAGCTTGTGTCAACATAGTAACGCACAGTGCCAAAGACAACTGAAAAGGGAGAAAATAAAGTTGCCTGGAACTTCCAGACTGGAAATAGTTCAACAGTATTAAAATTGCTGGAAATAGTTACACCACTTCCAATCATTGCCTGATAAAGTGGTACTGAGAGAAAATAATTCAGAATGAAATCTTCCATATTGCTGCATGCAGCAAGCCCAGAGCTATTGGAGACCTACAATCCACTCCCATGGGTGCATGAAGAGAATTGCAAACTGGAAAGAATTACTCAAAAAATTTAAGAGTTCTGCTACCTATGCAAAAGAATTCACTTGGAGAAGGTACATTTTCTTCGTAAGACCCAGGTGCCAGGTGACCCCAATGAATAAGACTAAGTCCTACGAATTCGAACAGCTAGCAAATGGACTAATTAGGGATTAAATTACTTTGTTGTGTAGCTAATGGTCAGGTCAAAGCAAAATTACTGTTATAAACGGCCATGGCTTTGTGAAGAACATTAAATATTTACAGGTTTTGGGGAAACTGAGTTTCTAAGAGGAAAGCATTAGTGACTATTGAAAAACTGAGTCCATACAATTATAAATGCATAGCAGGACATAAAGATGGAATAGAGGGGTAAAGAAACATGCCATTTCCTGGCACAGATGTGAAGGCAATCTCTCTGATGTAAAAAAAGTGCTCATTGCAAATGGTGGGAGTACCATGAACATAAACCAACTGTTTTGCAGGGGCATGACCCTGCTTTAACAAACTGCAAAGAATCACAAAAAAACCCAAAATGCAGTTGTATCGGGTGTATATGGCAAGGTTAGCAGGGGAGGGCTGCAGGGGTGGCCTCTGTGAGAAGAGGTAAGGAGCTGCCCTGTGCCAAACACAACCAGTTCCAAAGAGCTCGATAAGGACCCACTGCAGGCCAAAGCCGAGCCAATCAGAGAAGCTGGTGGCACCTCTGTGAAAACATATTTAAGAAAGAGCAAAACACCTCATGGTAGTGTGAGGAATGAATGGAAAAAATGTGAGAAACAACCCTGCAAACACCAAGGTCAGAGAAGAAGGAGGGGGAGGGCATGCTCCAGGCACCAGAGCAGATATTCCCCTGCAGCCCATGGAGGACACCACAGTGGAGCAGGCATACATGCTGCAGCCTGTGGAGGACCCCATGCCAGAGCAGGTAGATATGCCCTGGAGGAAGCTGCAGCCCATGGAGAACCCATGTTGGAGCAGGCTCTCCTGACAGGAACTGCAGTCTGTGGAGAGGATTCATGCTGGAGCAGATTTTTCCTGAAGGACTGCAGCCCATGGAGAGGATGCATGCTGGAGAAGGGGAAAAGTGTGAGGAGGAAAGAGCATCAGAGATGAACTGTTATGTACTGAATGCAACCCCCCCATTCCCCATCCACCCTGTGCCGCTTGGTGGGGGAGAAGGTAGTAGAGTTGGGAATGAAGGAGTGAAATTGAACTTGGGAAGAAGGGGTGGGGGGAAGGTGTTTTAGGTTTTGTCTTTGTTTCTCACCATCCAAATATCTTTTAACTGGCAATAAATTAAAAGAATTTTCTCCAAGTCGAGTCTGTTTTGCCCCTGACAGTAATTCATAAGTGATCTCCCTGTCTTTATCTCTACCCACAAGCTTTTCCATCTTATTTTCTCCCCCTGTTCTGTTGAGGAGGGGGGAGCGAGAGAGCAGCTGGGTGGGTGTTTGGCAACCAGTCAAGGTCAACCCATCACCACAGTTAAATATATGCACCTAGAGGACAAATCTGTGACAATCATGAAGTAAAATAATGTCATTCTTAATGATAAAGAATAGGATACTATGACAGCTAGATCTGAAAATAAATAAAAATGGAACTTCCTGAATACAGTAGCTCCAAATGCAATGTTAGCACAATCAAGATCTACAGGGACACATATCGTATAATGTTAGAATTGAAATCACAGCTTATTTCACAAAGTGGCATGAAAAACTACAATAAACTCTAACCTCTTAGTCCTCATGCCAATTCCATAGCTCTCCATTAAGGACACTGCCCTGTTCTACAGTGTATGGAAAGCGTTAGTGCATTAGCAATAAAATTATAAAAGCCAGGAAGCTGTGTTGGGACAGGCAAATAAGCTGGATTAGCAAACACTAAAAAGATAACGTTGTCTTAAACCTCTGCCTTTTTGTCCATGGCTTAGATTCAGTACTGCCTAATACTGGAAACCCAAATTTATGGTCTGGAGGCCAATGTGTCTCATCAAAGAGCCTTATCTTGCCCACAGATTAGTTCTAAATAGGTCACTTGAAACATACATAAGAGAGTTTTTTTAAAAAAAGGGCTGTCCCACCTCTATTAGTCATACCTCCAGCTCTTCTCTCCCACAGCCTCCAGTCTGTTGGCACAGTCAGATCACTGACCTGATCCAGTAGAGAAACAACTCAAAGACGACTGTTTTTCAGACAGATCAGCTCCCTGATCCAAATCACTGTTCAGCTGCACAGATGCTAGTGCTGCAATTCATGCACATTCAGAAGAGGGAGAACAAGGCTGTTCTTTTTTGGCAATGTCCTGAACACGGATCAGTTTCAAGTGACTGCAGGCACAAAAAATCCAAGCAATTTCCTGGAGCACTGCACCTCTGGGGTACCCATAAATTTGACCCATCCACCATCCCCCCTGTGAAATTACTATGCCCTACTGCTCAGTAATAACTGCCCATATCTATGATCCTGGCCCATGGCCTACAGAGTTCACCCCTCTTTCACAGAGAGGAAGTGACCTTGGATTACTTTTGCATGGGTCTTGGATAGTTATGGCACAGTAGCTTCGCAAAGCAAAAATAAAGAGAACTAACGTAGCTCTTAAGGGCTGTGAATAAGATCAAATGCACAGGGCTATGAAACAGCCACATTAACTGCTAAGCAGCAGAGACCAAGGCAATGATAGGTTCTAATGTCTGAGACAAGCCATAAAGCAGGGCAGCTGGAAGATAAGGGACAAAGTGCAGAGGGAGAAGAGTATCAGTGGAATATGGGACAAGGACGTGGGGTTTGGTGTGCTTGAAAGAAAACAAGGAAGACAAATTTGTCCCAACAAGGAACCAAACTGGGAGTCCCCTTCTCTAGCAGGCTAGGAATGCCCTGGGTGCATGAGGTGAACAGAGAAGTTCCCACAAACCCTGGTGACAATGCTGAAAACTCCTGAGTTTCACCCAGGGCCCTGCGTAAAACCTCGGCATGCCAAGACCACTGCTGCCACAGGTGGCTGAGGAGATACCTCATGGCCACCAGCCAGGAGGATGGAAGAGGGAGTAAGCAAAGGAGGAAGCTGGGCTGCCTGCTTCGGGCAGCATCACCTCCCTCCCTAGCTGCCCTCGCCCCCTTCCCCCACGAACTCCCTCAGAGGGTGGCCCGAAGAGGACCGGGCTGCCACCGAGGGCGGGCGGCGGCGACCCCGTGCACGCCATGGCAGCGATTAGTGCTGCAGCGGCACCGTACCCACAGGGAGGGGTGAGAGCGGACATGTTAGCGGAGGCCGCTACGGTCCCCGTAACATTGTGGGGGAGGCGGCGGAAGCATAAAATGGAGGCGGCGAGGAAGAAGAAGGGGGAGCAGGGTGGAGCAGAAGGCATCTGGTTGGGCTATCGGAGGGGGAGAGACCCATCTCTTTCCGGGGGGTGGGGCGGGGCTAGAGTAGTGTGGGGAGAAAGTGGAACAAAGTGTTCAAGCAAACAGCCACAGGAAACGCATAAATCTGACTCGGGGTAACCGCTACAGGCTAGGGGAAGAGGCATGATTAAAAAAAAAGATTCCTGCAAATGTGTGTTGCTCATATGCAGGCTATAATGGTGGTTATTGTTTTTTAAACAAGTATGGGAGGAGTGATCTCTGTTTTTCCTAAACACATATTGCTATAGCTCTATTTATAAATTCACAGCAGCCTGTCGTTTATTTAGTGAGCACCGTGGTGCAGGTGCGTTTTAAACTCTCCCACCCTCAAAAGAGGTTATTATTATAACCCACCACCAAACATGTTCCCGCAGCCTGCCAATCACTGAGCTCCATCTTCGATAACAGTCCAATGGCTACCGTGTGGCTGAGAGGGTTAAAAAGGATTACGCTGTGGATTTGCAGGGAGCTCCCCTCAAAAGAAAAACAAAAAACCAAAACCCAAGAGCAAACCTAAAGGGGCCACGGTGGTTCTACTTTAGCACCGGGTGACAGAAGCCCCGAGGGCGACTCAAAGCCCAGAACCTAATCACCCTCGCTGCTCGCCGGGGGAGGGGAGTTCTAATTTCAGTGCGGCTCACGTGGGTCCGGCGCACAGGCAGGGCGGGCCCATCAGCCCCCAATCTAGGGCAGTTTATTTAACTGCAGTAACGGGAACTCAGTGTTCCCGCAGACGAGAGGATTTCTGAGAATAGAGAATGTATCCTCGGATGAACCCAGCTCCTTCTCCTCTCCCTTCCTCCCGCTGTCTGCGCCACGGCCTTAAAGTGGCGATGCCACGGTGCCGAGCCGTCCCCGGCTTCGCCTGCACCCCATGTACGCCTGCAGCCCTCAGTGAGGGGTGGCGCCGCGCCACGCCACGCCACGCCACGCCACGCCGGGGGGCCGCCCGCAGGCCGGAGCAGTGGGAGCAGCGCTGCCCGCACGGTCCCATCGCTTCCCCGGGGCAACCCCGACACCTCTGCCTGGCCGCCTGTACCTACGGCTGTTCAACCTCGTTCTTCCAGGAGACCATGTGCAGAGGCAAAAAAAATCACGTTGAAAAGCAAATAACTTTCCTTGGGATTTTTCCTGGGGGAATGGAGAAGAGGGTGCATCAGTGCTGGGGAAAGCCACTGCTGGAAAACATGCAGACCAATATGTGAATCTGGAGTTGGTTCCAAAAGTAGAGAAAGAAAAGTTGCATTTAAGCATAGTTCAGGGAAGAAAAGCTCTAGGGTCAGCCAACATGAGCTAATATGATTGCAAGGCTAGGGATACCTGTCTAGATTAACACATAAAATATGCTGAGCAGGGAGCTGAGCAGAGATCCTGGAGGATGGTCACTGGTGGGAAGCCACTATAAGCAACAGTTCTGCCATTTTATTGCCATCTCCACTTAATGAACTTAATAGTCAATGCAAAGCTGGCTGTAGAATTGTGTACATGCTCCATTGTACTTTATTATGCAGTGATATCCTAGTAACGGTATTTTCTTTCTCACTTGGAAAGGTAGAAAGCTTAAAAGACCTCACTCCTTATTCAAAACACATCATGAATTACACTTTAACTCACTGAATTTCAATCCCTCTACTATTTTTTTAATGAAACATTTCAATGCCTTGTCTGTATAATTTACACAACCCATCTGATGGGGTGAACTGGTGCCAATGTTGATAGGCTGTGTTGCAGCACCCCTTCCCAGTGACAGCCTTCCATTGAAACAGTAGTACTGTCAGATATTGATTCTTACTATCAAGTAGATATTAGGAAGTTTCAAAGGCCTTACATGCAAAGGCACATAACAAACTTTACCTGATGAGCCGATGTTCTGTGATAGAAATGGCAAAAAACTATTTTCAATTAGCATCATAGTACAATCTTGAGGAAGCAGGAGGAGGAATGTTTTTTTGATCAGTTTCTAAAAATGGTGTGAATCACTGAATGAAAAGAAATTATGACCTTTAAACCTAACCATAAAGTGATTCCCAGTCCACATTCTCCATGTATATTGTGTGCTGGCTTTGTTGTGAATTTATTATTCATTGGATGTCTTTACCGCAGTCAAAGGTAGACATTTCCAAATTAACTTTAACTTTCTATTTATGAACTTGAAGCTCACACACCCATATAAGCACTGAAAGGTAGTGTCTGATGCAGGCTGTAAAATCCATCTGGGATCCTGAGTACATACTCAATCAGCTAACCCACGCTGAGTTCAGTGCTGCTATGCCTACACTGCCACCAGTATCCAAAACAAGCTTAAATCTAGATCTGTTTTACCCACATAGGCTATAATTTATTTGAAGCATAGACATTCCTTCAGTACTTATCACATGCATAGGTAAGCCCCAGGGAGGGAAGAGTCATTCTGGTTTCTGAGGTTCAAAATCAACAGAACTGGTCACGGTTAAGGACATTAGCTGTGATTCAGGAGATACTAGGAAGAGCTCAAAACCAAGACCTGTGAATAATACTGTAGTGCAGAATATGTATGGAATTACAGTAGAAAAACTTAAATGTAAAAAGAGAAAAATGCTAACACTCAAAATAGCAAAGAGTTTGCCATACTGAGTAGTAAACAGAAGGGAACATGTTCTCTGATATGACTGTGTATCTATAACATTTGTTCTTCCAGAAAGTTGAATTTGATTTTACTCACAGAATCATAGAATGGTTGAGGTTGGAAGGGACCTCTGGACATCATCTGGTCCAACCCCCCTGCTCAAGCTGGGCCACCTAGAGCCAGTTGCCCAGGATCCATGTCCAGATGGCTTTTGAATATCTCGGGGGGGGGGGGGGGGAATCCACAACCTCCCCAGGCAACTTGTGCCGGTGTTCTACCACCCTCGCAGAGAAAAAATGTTTCCTTATGTTCAGATGGAACTTCCTGTGTTTCAGTTTGTGCCCATTGCCTCTTGTCCTGTCTCTGGGCACCAATGAAAAGAGCCCGGCTCCGTCCTCTTTGCACCTTCCCTTCAGATATTTGTACACATTGATGAGATCCCCCCTGAGCCTTCTCTTCTCCAGGCTAAACAGTCCCAGCTCTCTCAGACTTTCCTCATAGGGGAGATGCTCTGGTCCCTTAATCATTTTCATGGCCCTTTGTTGGAGACTCTCCAGTATGTCCATGTCTCTCTTGTACTGGGGAGCCCAGAACTAGACACAGGACTCCAAGTGTGGCCTCACCAGTGCTGAGTAGAGGGGAAGGATCACCTCCCTTGACCTGCTGGCAACAGTGCTCCTAATGTAGCCCAGGATACTGTTAGACTTCTTTGCAGCAAGGGCACATTGCTGGCTCTTGTTCAATTTGGTGTCCACCAGGACCCCCAAGTCTTTTTCTGCAAAGCTGCTTTCCAGCTGTGTGGCTACTAGCATGTATTGGTGCCTGGGGTTGTTCCTCCCCAGGGGCAGGACTTGGCACTTCCCCTTGTTGAACTGCATGAGGTTCCTGTCAGCCCATTTCTCCAGCCTGTCCAGGTCCCTCTGGATGGCAGCACCACCCTCTGGCATATCAGCCACTCCTCCCAGTTTTGGTGCTGTCTGCAAACTTGCTGAGGGTGCACTCTGCCCCATCATCCAGCTCATTAATGAAGATGATGAACAGGACTGGACCCAATATTGACCCCTGGGGTAACCTGCTAGTTACTGGCCTCCAACTAGACTTCATGCCACTGATAACCACCCTCTGGGCCTAGCCGTTCAGCCCATTTTCAATCCACCTCCACTGTCTGCTCATCCAGCCCGTACTTCATCAGCTTCTCTATGAGGATCTTATGGGAGACAGTGTCAAAGGCCTTCCTGAAGTCTAGGCAGACAATATCCACTGCTGTCCCCTCATCTACCAGGCCAGTCATTTCATTGTAGAAGTTTATCAAATTGGTCAAGCATGACTTCCCCTTGATGAAGCCATGCTGACTATTCTTGATGACTTTCTAGTCCTTCTGGTGCCTGGAAGTGGTTTCCAGGATTAGCTGCTCCATCACCTTCCCAGGGATCGAGGTGAGGCTGACTGGTCTGTGGTCCTCTGGGTCCTCCTTCTTGTCCTTCTTGAAGATAGGAGTGACATTTTCCTTCTCCAGTCTTCAGGCATTTCTCTCAATCATCATGACTGATCACAGATTTTTGAGAGTGGCCTTGCATGGCATCTGCCATCTCTGTCAGCACTCATGGATGCATCCCATCAGGGCCCATGGACTTATGTATGTCTGGTTTGGCATGTCTTCCTTGCTCCAGCCTTTCCCCCTGGGCTCTGGGACCTGGGATTCCTGAAGACCGGTCTTGCTAGTAAAGAATGAGGCAAAGGAGGCATTCAGTATCTTAGCCTTTTCCATGTCTTGTGTCACCAGGTCCCCCATCTCATTCAGCAGTGGGCCCACATTCTCCCTAGTCTTCCTTTTGTCACTTATGTACTTATAGAAGCCCTTCTATTTGTCTTTGACATTACTGGCCAGATTCAATTCCAAGTAAGCTTTGGATTTCCTAACCTCATTCCTGGATGCTCGGCCAATGTCTCTGTATTCCTCCCAGGTTACCTGTCTCTGCATTCCTCCCAGGTTACCTGTCTCTGCTTTCACCTTCTGTATGCTTCCTTTTTCTGTTTGAGTTTGTCCAGGAGCTCCTTGTTCATCCACGCAGGCCTCCTGGCATTTTTGCCTGACTTCCTATTCATTGGAATGGAACACTCTTGAGCTTGGAGGAGGTGATCCTTGAATATTAACCAGCTTTCTTGGGCCGCTCTTCCCTCTAGGGCCTTATTCCACAGGACTCTTCCAAGCAGGTCCCTGAAGAGGCCAAAGCCTGCTCTCCTGAAGTCCAGGTTGTGAGCCTGCTTTTTGCCCTCCTCCCTGCCCTCAGGATCCTGAACTGCAACATCTCATGTTCACTGCAGCCAAGGCTGCCTTTGATCTTCACAACCCCAAGGAGCCCCTCCTTGTTGGTAAGTATGTGGTCCAGCAGAGCACCTCTCCTTGTTGGCTCCTCTATCTCTTGGGTCAGGAAGTTGTCATTGATGCACTACAGGAACCTCCTGGATTGCTGGTGCCCCACTGTGTTATCCCTCCAGCAGATATCAGGGTGGCTGAAGTCCCCCATGAGGACCAGGGCCTGCGAATGTGATGCTGCTCCCATCTGTTTGTAGAGGGCTTCATCTGCTTGTTTTTCCTGATCAGGCAGCCTGTAGCAGGCACCTACTACAATGTCACCTTTACCTGTCCTCTCTTTAATCCTTATCCAGAAGCTCTCATTTCGCTCCTCATCTATCCCCAGGCGGAGCTCCATGCATTCCAGCTGCTCTCTCACATAAAGGGCAACTCCCCCTCCTCATCTTCCCAGCCTGTCCTTCCTGAGGAGCCTGTATCCATCCATTGCAATACTCCAGCCATCCCACCACATCTCCATGATTCCAACAAGATCATAGCCCTGCAGCTGCACACAGATCTTTAATCCTCGTGGTCCTGGATTTTAAGGCCAGATGTGTCTTCCATCAGTAGCCTTCTACTGTGTGCTTTTAAAATGGAAGGTCAGTTTGCTAATTGTCCTGGTTTCAGCTGGGAGAGAGTTAATTGTCTTCCTAGTAGCTGGTACAGTGCTATGTTTTTGAGTTTGGTATGAGAAGAATGTTGATAACACTGATGTTTTCAGTTGTTGCTAAGTAATGTTTAGTCTAAAGTCAAGGATTTTTCAGCTTCTCATGCCCAGCCAGCAAGAAGGCTGGAGGGGCACAAGAAGTTGGGAGGGGACACAGCCAGGGCAGCTGACCCAAAGTGGCCAACAGGGTATTCCATACCATGTGACATCCCATCTAGTATATAAACTGGGGGGAGTGGGGGTGGGGGGATCGCCGCTCAGGGACTAACTGGGTGTTGGTCAGCAAGTGGTGAGCAATTGCATTGTGCATCACTTGCATATTCCAATCCTTTTATTATTGCTGTTGTCATTTTATTAGTGTTATCATTATCATTATTAGTTTCTTCCTTTCTGTTCTATTAAACCGTTCTTATCTCAACCCACGAATTTTACTTTTTTTCCCCGATTCCCTCCCCCATCCCACTGGGTGGGGGGGAAGTGAGTGAGTGGCTGTGTGGTGCTTAGTTGCTGGCTGGGGTTAAACCACAACAATGGATGATAGCAAATTCCTTCCTTTTTTTTTTAATAGTACTTGGTCCAGAAAATCATTTTTCCTTCTACTCTTATAGAGTCAAAGTCAGTTAACCCTGACAGCACACTATAAGCTCTATATATTTGCAAGTACTTTTGTTTGCTAACTGTGGCTTATATTGACAACAAAGTAGTAAAAACATTTTATAAGATAATAAAAGTCCCCTGAGCAGTGGAACCAAGGAATCCTAGTCTCCTATGGTGTATGTTCAAAGTGTGGGCTCTTGTCAAGATATCTGAATGTCTAACAAAGAGCAAGCTCATACTTCAACTATGTCCTCAGTTAAGGTACTAAAGGGGTTTCTCTCTTCTCTGCCTAACACCTATTTTCACTAAATTTGAAGTTCATATCTTCAATATGAAATTAACTTGAAACTGGCTAATGGGCTCAGAGGTATTATGAGCCAGATAAACAGAAAGACAGGTGCACAGACAATAGGGCAACATACATTTTGTTTCCTCAGAAAGACAGGATAAAAAGTGAACTGAATAATGCTACTGAGTAACAGTATTGTATTGGGTGTATGTGGCAAGGTTGGCGGGGGGGGGTGGGGGGGCTGCAGGGGTGGCCTCTGTGAGCTCAGGAGCTGCCCTGTGCTGGACACAGCTGAGTCCACAATAGACCCACTGCAGGCCAAAGATGAGCCAATCAGAGAAGTTGGTGGTGCCTCTGTGAAAACATATTTAAGAAAGGGTAAAAAACACCACACAGGCAGAGGGGTGGGGAGAGTGTGAGAAACAGCAGTGTGAACACCAAGGTCAGAGAAGAAGGAGGGGGAGGAGGTACTCCACGGGACTGGAGCAGGTATTCCCCTGCAGCCTGTGGAAGAGACCACGCTGGAGCAGTAGGATATTTCCTGAAGGAATTGTAGCCCGTGGAGAATCCATGCTGGAGCAGATTTTTCCTGGCTGGACTGCAGCCCATGGAGAGGACCCACACCGGAGAAGAGGAAAAGTGTGAGGAAGAAGGAGTGGCAGAGAGGAACCATTATGTACTAACCATAATCCCCACCCCCCATCCCCCTTGCACCACGAGGTGGGTAGAGGAGTTGGGAATGAAGTTGAGCCTGGGAAAGGGAGGGTGGGGGGAAGGTGGGTTTTTTAATTTTTTTGTCTTTGTTTTTTAGTATCCAGATCTATTTTAGTTGGCAATAAATTAAATTAATTTTCCCCAAGTCAAGTCTGTTTTGCCTGTGACAGTAGCTGGTAAGCAATCTCACAGTCTTTGTCTCGACCCACAAGCTTTTTCATCCTATTTTCTCCCCCGTGCTGTTGAGGAGGAGGAGAGAGAGAGCAGCTGGGTGGGCTTTTGGCTGCTCACCACACAGTAGCAAAGGCAGGTGATAACTTTAACGGCATGCAGTCTCACAGACAGAAAAGACTAGTTTAATGTCTGAGTCCTGAAAATCCCAGTAAACAGCCCTTGATTTGTTTTATTATCTGTCAAGTTGTTCAGATCCCCTCAAGACACTCAAGCATTTTGACAACTATAAAAAACAAGATGAAGATGAATGCATGACTAGACAGATTGAGACTGGACAATGACTGCTGAGTTCTCAGTGTCAAGGAGTGCTCTCGGCTCATATTTCAATGGATGATGCTCTGACCTTCAAAACAGGTATTACAAATAAGCATATACCTAAAGGCATACTATTTTGCCACTGGCTTTCTTTACACTTCTTTGAAATAAGTCATGTTACTGAGTGTTTGAATTTCTTTAAGGGGCTTTGAAAGGAAACCGGATTCCTGTTTCTTGCACTGAATCTATATTAAAGTCCTACACTCTTTTTTTTTTTTTACTTACTTTTTTTTTTTTCTGATTGTTTGCAGGGCCCAGGAAGTACCTTTTTTTCTGCATTGTTGCAAAACTTGACTTCTTGGGCTTGGGGGTTTTGAAAGGGAGATATGTGAAATGGCATTGGTGGGAGGGAAGTTTCTTTTATTCCTGCGAAGCATAGGATTAGAAGAGGGATGAAAGATAGGGTGCAGAAGTGCATTAAAATATTCCTCAGATACCCAATTTGTAGTTTTTCCCATGCACTTTGGGTTGAACCAGTTACCAACAATTTGTTCAGGAAGAAACTTTCCCCACAACAGACTTGTGGAGACTATTGAGGTTGTTTAGTTTTTTACCTCCTCTGTAACAAAGTAGTCCACTCTGCCCAACCCTACTATATTGGCAATAGACTGAAGTCCTCCTCTCTCCCAGTGATTATAAGTGTGACTTTTGATCCTTTACATAAGATTTAGGTATGTCAAAGGGTGCCAGGGAATGGACCATGCACCATGGACCTGTTTTTACTTCATATCCACTGCACAGTGACCTGAGCAGTCTCTTGCAGCTCTCTGTGAGGGAACATGTGTGCAGCAGCAGGTTCATTCAGAAAACTTGTGCTGACCCTGTTTCCTCGAGGAGATAGAGAGCTGCCTGTGGCATAGCTGCTTTTTTCCTGAGACTCAATGAGGTTCCTCCAGATAGAAAGTCAGGAAGTCAACTAAAAACACACATATGAATGGGCTGCCCAGGGAAGTGGTTGATTCACCATCCCTGGAGGTATTCAAAAAGCGAGTGGACAGGGTACTCCAGGGCATGGTTTAGGGGGCATGGTTAATGGTTGGACTCGATGATCTTGAAGGTCTTTTCCAACTGAAATGATTCTATGATTCTATGATTCTATACAGAAGTTATTCGTTAAGTAATTTTACATTGCCCTAAACTTGTGCTTTCTTGTATTGGGTGGAGAGAAGGCCTGCTAGTTTTACAGAAGAGTCGGCTGGAGGTTTTGGAGCACCTGAGTGAGCCGCCTGGCCCACCGGGTTTACAAGCGTTGCACACCTTTCGGAACCTCTCTCTGATTAGCCAACCCCTGCCAATAACATCAGCCGGCTCACTTTTCATTAGCCGGCTGGTTGCTGGGACTGTAGAGCTTCTAGCGAGACACTTAACCCTCTCGATGCCGCGCGGCGCCGGCCGCCCCAGCAGCCCCCCGGTAGGACCGCGCACCCCTCACGTAGGAGGGCGCGGAGTTGGTGGTGCGAATCGAGGCGACGAGGGAGACGTAGATCCCCCCCCCCCCCCCCCCCCCCCCCTCACTCCTCTCGCATCATCGCCCTTTTAAACGGGCGCGCCAAGGCACCCAGAGTAGCACGCGGTCTGGGGAGAGAGCACAGGGATTGGTGGGTCTGCCGCCTGGTGGACACACCCTCCATGCAAAAAGGCTCATCTGAGCGAAAGAGGCAAGAAGGTAAACAGAGTTGACTTGTGCTGCCCGTTGGCCGATGGGGGGGGCTCCGAACCTAACGTGATGGGATTCGGCGCGGCCGTTCCTGAGCAGGAGTGCGCGAGGCAGCCGGCAGTTTCCTCTCTACTAGCGGCCGCGCCTCTGCATCCGCCGCTGTCGCCAGACCCAGGCCGACCGTGCGGACGGCGAAGCGCTTTTCCTCAGCACTGCCCTCCGTCTGCTGAATATTGTCTTGGGGGGCTGGGGGGGGTGAAAAACGAGCCCTAGGAGCAATTTGAAATTTTTTTTCCCCCCTCATGTTTTCTTTTATTAAATATCCCCCAGTGAACTACTCGAGGTCGGCTCCGGCAGCTGTGTCTCTGAGCCTCGTCCCAGCGGCGCGCTGCCCAATACTGGACTGACCCGCCAGTGTTTGGCGGACCATGGCTTGCAGCACCTGGTGCGACAGCGCGGCAGGCCCCAAGGGAGTGTATTGAGGTGCCCTGCGCCGCCCGGGGACTTGGCGAAGCGCAGCCGGCAGTGGGAGTGGTTCTGTGCACGGCAGCAGCGGGGCTGCTCCCATACCATGTCGGCCGTCGCCTACATGGACTTTGTGGCTGCCCAGTGCCTGGTGTCCATCTCCAACCGCTCTGCTATGCCCGAGGCGGCACGGCTGAAAGTGCCAGGAGAGGAGCAGGTGGGAAAGGAGCCGTACGACCCCCGTGACGCTTGGAAGGACTACTGCACCTTGGTGACCATTGCCAAGAGCCTCCTGGAGCTGAACAAGTACCGGCCCCTGCCCATCCCCTCCGTCTGCAGCAGCAACGTGGAGAGCCCGGACGAGGAGGTGGGCTCTGACAGTGACGTGACCACAGAGCGGGGGTTGAGCCCGGCACGCAACTCGGCGCCGGGGCAGCCCCCCCACCTGCGTGACGCCGTGCCCCCCAAGGGGAAGTTGGCCGCTGAGAAGCGGTACAAGTGCCCCTACAGTGGCTGCGGCAAGATCTACGGGAAGTCCTCCCACTTGAAAGCCCACTACCGAGTGCACACAGGCAAGCCGCGGGCGCGCGGGGGGGGGGGGGGCGGGGCTCGAGGGAGCTGCTTGTCCTCGGATGAACCCTGTGGGGATCGTTTGCCGCAATATCACTTATTTCCCCTCACACACTTCAGATGGGGAGCCTGTGGAGGGGGGTCCCGTGTGAGCCCTACGTCGGTGGCACCGTAAATCTGGCCGAGAGCCCTCGGGATTGTCTAAAACAGCGCGACTTGGTTGGGTGCGGTGTCTGCCAGGCCAGCGGCCAGTGAGCAGGCCACCTGCCACCGTGGGGAGTGAGAGTGGGGCCGGCTGCCCTGGGCAGGGCTGTGGCAGCCGGGCGTGGCTGGTCCTCCCGTACCCCCGTGGGCTTCCTGAATCCTCAAGGGAGAGCTCAGCTCAGCTCAGCTCCTCCAATAGCCCTGGTGTGAAAGGGATGGCAGTTAATGGAGGAAAGCCCAAGGAAGAAAAAGGCAGGGAGCAGAAGAGCAAGTGTTGTGGAAAATCTTGGTTTTTTAGAAAGGTAGCAACCTTTGGAAAGTGGAATACACTTTAGGTAAACGGATCAGTTTGAAGAGAAGCTGTCAGTGACTGATGTTCCAAAATTGCTGTATTGCTTTTATTTATGAGCTTCTTGAATCGGACTTTCTGATCCAGCACTACAGCACATAAGTTTCTTAGTTATGTGACAGTCACCTTCATTATAGATGCTGTGGTAGGTTAACCTTGGCTGGCTGCCAGATCCCCACCTAGCTGCTCTCTCACTCCCTCTCCTCAACAGGACGGGGGGGGAAATAAGGTGGAAAAGCTCATGGATCAAGATAAGGACAAGGAGATTGCTTACCAATTACAGTCGTGGGCAAAACAGACTCTGCTTGGGGAAGATTAATTTAATTTATTGCCAATTAAAAATAGAGTATGACAGTGAAGAAACAAACCCCAAAACTTTAAAAATAAATAAATAAAACCCAACCTCAAACACTACCACTCACTTCTTCCCAAATTCACCTTCATTCCTTCGTTCCTCACTTTACTTCCTCCCCACCCCAAGTGGCACAGGGGGGATGGGGAATAGGGGTTGCGGCCAGTTTGTAACACTTCGCCTCTGCTGCTCCTTCCTCCTTACACTCTTTCCCTGCTCTAGCGTGGGGTCCTTCCCGTGGGATACAGTCCTTCAAGAACTGTTCCAGCATGGGTCCTTTCTGTGGGGTAGAGTCCATCAGGAACAGACTGCTCCAGCGTGGGCTCTCCACAGGCTGCAGCTTCCTTCAGGGCATATCCACCTACTCCAGCATGGCCCTCTCCATGGGCTGCAGGGGGACAACCTGCTTCACTATGGTCTTTTCCACAGGCTGCAGGGGAATCTCTGCTCTTCTGCCTGGAGCACCTCCTTCCCCTCCTTCTTCACTGACCTCGGTGTCTGCAGGGTCATTTCTCTTACATGTTCTCACTCCTCTCTCTCACAGCTGCTGCACAGCATTTTTTTTAACCCTTTCTTAAATATGTTATCACAGAGGTGCTACCAACATCACTGATTAGCTTAGATTTGGCCAGTGGTGGGTCCATTTTGGAGCTGGCTGAAACCACCTCTGTCTGGCACAGGGGCAGCCCCTGATCTCTTATACAGGCCACCCCTGCAGTCCCCCCCCCCGCATCCAAAACCTTGCCATGTAAACCCAATGCAGATGTTTACTATAGTATTGGCTGTGGCAGAGCAGCTTTATATGAAGATGCTGAGCATGTTTTGAATGTAAGGAAATCCTTGCTACTTTTCAGAGTATTGAGTTCTGAAAGAACAGAGGCAAACTTTCTGCTCATGTAAATGAGCAAGTTTCAGAGACACTAATGGCATTTTGCTCACTTGCAGTAGTAAAGATTTTTGGCCCATTTTCTAAAAATAAATCAGTAGCCTTGGGTAAAAAAAAAAAAAGCTCACCTGCTGTTCTTTGAAAGGATGTGTATTTGGTAATGCTCAACTACTGGTTTTACCTTTTTGAAGCCAGGTTTAATTAATCATTTTTGCAGTCTGTGTTTTGATAGCCCTTAGTATCTTTAAGCTTTGCTTCATGCCAGGGAAACTGGATGTTTCAGGATCCTAGTAATGGCTTGAGTACTGAAGTTGTGTTGTATGTTGGCATCATACTCTGTCTCAAGTCTGGGCTATGTGAACTGAACTGCTAAATCTTGGCATAGCTCCTTGCAAAGGGGAGGCCACGTCTCCCTTGCACAGTGATAAATTATACCTTTTGGCTTTTGTTGGCAGACCCCCTCAAGCAGGAGAGGGACCAAATGAACTTAAGGGGAAAATTCCAAAAGTACGTGACTTAAAAACCTGTGTCAGCCTCACAGACTCCCCATGGAAGAGACTTTCTTCAGGGATTTAGGTTACTTTGCAAATGATACCAGCAGGTTAATTTGTACTCCCTAGAGGATTTAGCCACTGTCCATATGGGATTAGCTTCTTCTCTGCTCAGCTGTTCCTGTTATCATAACCCATCTCAGTTGAGATGGCATTTTTCACAAGGGCTTAATTCATAAGACTGTGTCCTTTAATACCCATCTACTCTCCCAAGCAGTTTAGAGGGTGTGGCAAAATGGAAACTTAGTGATTAAAAAAAATCTGCTGCAGCAACTCTTATTTCCTCTGGTTCTGCCTAACAATTAAGAGCATAGTAATTGTAGACTTTTAAAAATTTCTCTAGATTAAAGGGCTGTGTATGAGTAAGGAAAGGCATGGATCAAAGGAAACACACTGCTATGTGCTTCATATCTGTTTTGTAAATGACTTCTTTTCTGGATTTTGTATATTGACAGTGATAGTAAGTGGTGAAGTAAAAAATGAATTCATCACTGAGGGAACATGTTGCAAGTTATTGCTTTAGTATTTAGTGCAGTCTGAGTAGGGCATGGTCAAATCTGAACACTGGCTAAACTTCTATTGCTCTGACTTGCCTGTTCATATAGCTATATTTGTATTGCAAAGGGAGAGACCTGGAATTGGTTATCTACCTATGCCCTACTAGGAGATCTGTTATGTGCTTGGCTCAAGAGGTCAGGAGAAGGAGGGTTAGTGGATGTGGTTCAGTGGTGGACTCTGCGTTTAGGTGGAGTCAAGACTGTCTCCATGAGCAAGGAAAGAAGATGGTCAGTGATGACCCTTAAATAACCTCAGTACCTACCCTAGGGATTATTGTGTTATCAACTCAAAGATTTCAGCTCAAATCCTCTTTTGGAGGCTGAAGGTAACTGATGCCTTGCAAAACTTTGGCTCACAAGTGACAAAGGAAATATATCAGTATCACTTCCACTTAGTGCTCAGATACCCACCCTGATATGGGGACCAAAACAGACATCAACTGGGATAGCATTTTGGGTGTTAACATGAAAATTAATATACTGTACAACCCACACTGCTTGCTGTATGCAATATAGTTCTAAGTATCTTCTGAAGTAGTGTGAGGCTTACAAAGGCCACTCACTTGTGGGTAGCACATAACTCCAAGTACTAAATGCTTAACTTGGACACACTAATGTACCTTCGCTGTAGTTCTGTGTGATTAAAAACATTACAAAAATGCAGCAGTAAATAAACTGAGAGCTTTCTAATGTGAACAGTTAATAGTAACCAACTGAAATACTAAATGATGCTGCTGTGGTGGGTTGACCCTGGCTGGATGCCAGGTGCCCACCAAAGCCATTCTATCACTCCCCCTCCTCAGCTGGACAGGGGAGAGAAAATATAACAAAGAGCTTGTGGGTCGAGATAAGGACAGGAGAGATCACTCACCAATTACCGTCACGGGCAAAACAGACTCAACTTGGGGAAAATTAACTCAATTTATTACAAATCAAGCCAGAGTAGGGTAATGAGAAATAAAACCAAATCTCAGAACACCTTCCCTCCACCCCTCCCTTCTTCCCGGGCACAGCTTCACTCCCGGATTCTCTACCAACCCCCCCCAGCGGCACAGGGGGACGGGGAATGGGGGTTACGGTCAGATCATCACATGTTATTTTCTGCCGCTTCATCCTCCTCAGGGGGAGGACTCATCACACTCTTCCCCTGCTCCAGCGTGGGGTCCTTCCCACGGGAGACAGTCCTCCACGAACTTCTCCAACGTGGGTCCTTCCCACGGGCTGCAGTTCTTCACGAACTGCTCCAGCATGGGTCCTTTCCACGGTGTGCAGTCCTTCAGGCACAGACTGCTCCAGCATGGGTCCCCCACGGGGTCACAAGTCCTGCCAGAAAACCTGCTCCGTGGGCTCCTCTCTCCACAGATCCGCAGGTCCTGCCAGGATCCTGCTCCAGCGCGGGGTTCCCACGGGGTCACAGCCTCCTTTAGGAGCCCACCTGCTCCGGCGTGGGGTCCTCCACGGGCTGCAGGTGGATATCTGCTCCACCGTGGACCTCCATGGACTGCAGGGGGACAGCCTGCCTCACCATGGTCTTCACCACAGGCTGCAGGGGAATCTCTGCTCCGGCACCTGGAGCATCTCCTCCCCCTCCTTCTTCACTTTCCTTGGTGTCTGCAGGGTTGTTTCTCTTACATATTCTCACTCCTCTCTCCGGCTGCCGTTTTCGTCTGTCCCAACTTTTTTTCCCTTCTTAAAAATGTTATCACAGAGGCGTTACCACTATCGCTGATTGGCTCGGCCTTGGCCGGCGGCAGGTCCGTCTTAGAGCCGGCTGGTATTGGCGCTCTTGAACACAGGGGAAGCTTCCAGCAGCTTCTTACAGAAGCCACCCCTGTAACCCCCCCCGCTACCAAAACCTTGCCACACAAAGCCAATACAGCTGCTAATGCTAATTACTTTTTATAAATGGCAGAACAATTCCATAGCAACAGTGGGATTTGATTGAGCCTCCGGAGTTATTCATAACTACATATTGCAGAGTGTTAATGTTCCCTCCTCAGTACCATTTAAAAAAAAAAAAAATCATTTATCTCATCTCAGATTTTTTGAATCCCTTCCATCTACTTTCCACTTCTTAATCAGGCCATCGATTTGGTTTCTTGCTGCTTTGTATCCTTTAGCTGAAGTAGGTACACAGCTATCAATTAAAAACTTCCTGGTCTTAAAATTTTAATATTTAACCTCAGTCTCTCAATCTTGGACAATGACTTTAGGACTTTGGTTCACACCTATGATCTTGCTTGTACCAACATGACTTTTTACTCATGGATGCTAACTAAGCAAGGTGGAAAGCTCTGAATACTGATTTGTGCTGTGTAATGTTGAGAATCTAAAAATTCACTGGACCATATTTGGTCAGCTAACAGAAATGAGACATGAAAGAGCAAATAAAGTTAGAAGACCAAAGACTTGATGTTCAGAGGTTAAACGTCTGTATCTTACTAGTAATTCTCTAAACCTGTTGGTTCAAAGGCACTATGTATTTCAGAGACCAAAGCTATCTGTATAATAACTGTTTGCTTGAGCCTTTGAGTCTAGCTAAATTTCCAGAAGACTCTGGTGGGTTGACCCCAGCCAAACAGCTATCCTGTCCCTCTCATTCCCCTCTCCTGCAGGATGGGGAGAAAATAGAAGGAAGGCAAGACAACCTGTGGATCGAGATAATCATAGAATCATAGAATGGTTTGGGTTGGAAGGGACCTTAAAGATCATCTAGTTCCAACCTTGCCACGGGCAGTTTAATAGGGAAAGCAAAAGCTGTGTGCTCAAGCAAAGCAAAATAAGGAATTCATTCACTACTTCCCATCAGCAGGCAGGTGTTTAGCCATTTCCTGGAAAGGAGGGCCTCAGCACGTGTAATGGTTGCTTGGGAAGACAAATGCCATAGCCATGAATGTCCCTGCTTCCTCCTCCTTTCCCTGAGATTTTATTGCTGAGCATGACATCATATGGTATGGAATATCCCTTTGGTCAGTTTAGGTCAGCTGTCCTGGCTATGTCCACTCTCAGCCTCTTGCCCACTCCCAGCCTACTGGCCTTTGAGCCAGGTGGGGGATTTGGAGAGAAAGCCTTGATGCTGTGCAAGCACTGTTCAGCAGTAGCCAAAACATTGGTATGTTATCAACATGGTTCTAGCCACAAATGCAAAGCACAGCACTATACGGGCTACTATGAGGAACATTAACTCCATCCCAGCCAGACCCAGCACATCCATCTAAAACTGTCTTCTGTGGTGATCTTAACAAAAAAGTCAGTGGATGGTGCTGCACATCCTACTTAAACAAGCAGCCCTTGGTTCTGCCACCATTCCTACTGAACTCAGTATGACTTAGAATAGGATTTGCAGGAGGAAGCTAAGGAAGTCTGAACACTCTTCCAGAGGGTAGGCCTTTCATTTCTTGCCAGACCCCCAGTGTTTCTGTGATATAGTCAGGTACTTCTTCATTCTATCTTGGATGTATACCTAAATTCAAAATTTATTAACTTGCAAAAGCCTGTGATACAAGGACAAGCCTATCACTGAAACTAAACTACTACCTTTCCTGTCTTATCACTACTATCCAAAAGTAACTTGGAATTTATTATTTAAATTCTGATGTCTTGGACAGGAACACTATTACAGGTAAGATTGTGTGAACTATTTCCCATAGCATCTCTGAGGTATGTGGCGCTTTAAGTAGAAGATAAAATATGGTGTTATCCCAAAGCTCACAAGCCAAAAGCTATTCGTCTGGAGGGCAGGTGGAGGATATGAAATATGAAGTGACCTTACCTTAGTCTCATAATACTTAGGTAGTATTATGAGAATAGGACAGGTAAACTCTGATCAAGTTTGGTAGTAGCAGGATGGATTACAAGAGTGGTCTTTCTGCACAACAGTCTTGAGTATTGAGGTGGCATGGGCAAGTCTTGCAGACTTCCCCTGAGGGCTTTCTGAGCATAGAAAAAGGCCCAGACATAGGCAAGATGTGCACAAGACCAGAGCCCTGGAAGTAAGAGCGGATATGCAGAGGATTAGCTTGAAAATGCAAAGACTTCTTTAAATAGGTAGTTTTAGAGGTTTGATATGGCCAGTAATATGTAGGTTTACTATTAGCTTCAAAAATGGGGGGGGGGGAACTTAACAGAGGAGGATGTGCAGACCAGAGGATCTCCAGGGAAAATAAAGACAGACATATGAGAGTAAATAAGCAATCTCAGCCAGAAGGCCTGGGCAGGGAGCATTGAACTAAGGACAAGATACCAAAAGAAAGGAAAGGAATGGCAGGAGAAACTAAATTAAAGAATGTACACTTGCTATGATGGTGTGAATGCAAGCCAGTTAAAGGGCATATGGCAGCTCATAGCAGATCCTCCTGATTAGAAAAGAGGGATAGAGAAGGTACCATGATGTTAGTTTGTGAGATGCCTCTTACAGGACCTTTAGAAGTTAACTCATCTGGGGGGGGGGATATGTGTGTGTAAATTCCAAACACTTCCCAAAATTTAGTGCTACAATTTGGTGGGATGTTCATGTCTACATCAGGTACTCTTAATTAAGGTTAGATGCACAAAAAATCCTGTTGTATGAAAAGTTTTCCCTCTAACTAGGTTTTATAGTCAACTGCCATCTTGTAAATCAGTTTGTAACATTAGGCAGTTGATACACCCTTCAACTCTTCTGACATTTTGCTCCAATTGATCGTCAGTAGTAGGTTGTGGGCAGAAGCATGGATCCATCGATGGCCATTCTACAAGGTGAATCTGAGGAGCATTTCTGGTAGAAGGGAAAGACACAAACAGCAACTGATTAGTGCTGCAATATAGATATCATGGCATTGATCCAGGCACCATATCAGTTTAGTTTGGTTGTTTAGTCTGGAGAAAAGGAGGCTCAGGGGAGACCTTATCGCTCTCTACAACTACCTGAAAGGAGGTTGTAGCGAGGTGGGTGTCTGTCTCTTCTCCCAAGTAACAAGCGATAGGACAAGAGGAAATGGCCTCAAGTTGCACCAGGGGAGGTTTAGATTGGATATTAGGAAAAATGTCTTCATCAAAAGGGTTGTCAAGCATTGGAACAGGCCACCCAGGGAAGTGATTGAGTCACCATCCCTGGAGGTATTTAAAAGATGTGTAGATGTGGTGCTTAGGGACATGGTTTAGTGGTGGACTTGGCAGTGTTAAGTTAACGGTTGGACTTTTCCAACCTAAATGATTCTATGATTCTATGACTGTACTGCTTTGTTATTTGTATTCTAGATTATCACTAGATTGACAGACTGTACACATACAGATATGTTGGCAGTCCTCTGCTTGAGCTTTTTTGAGTATTTTATGTGAGCATAATCTGAAATTTATGCAATGCAATGACACATTGCCAGTTCCTTTACAATAAGACTGAAGAGCAGAAAGTGGAGCTAGCAGGACATTTTTGCTAAACCCAGACCTTTGCCTGCAACCCCTGTTCTCAAGGATTTATAAAAACATGCAAATTGTTAGGGTTCTAATAGGCATATTTCCAGGTATTGGAGAAATATGATAATATTGACTGGAAGCCTTGCTAGCTGAGCAAGGTAGGCAAAAATCATAAAGATTAAGTCCAGTGTTGCCTGACTCAGTTGTGTTTTTTTTCCTGTTTTAAAAAATAAAGTTAAGTGAGCATATGTTTCACAGTGGGGGAAACACCCCAGAAAAGCTTGCATGGATTATGTTAATTCAATCCATGTAAGGAAGTACACATGTAGGAGAGAAGCAGTGAGCAGGCATTGCCCATAAGGATGTGACTCCTGTTGCTGGATGAATGTATTGAAAATGCAGCTCTACTGAGTTCCTGCATGCTGTTGTGTTACGATATTGAAGACCATGTGGTAGGCATCACCTGTGCTTTTTTTAAGTTTGTGTCTCTGTCGTGGTTTAACCCCAGCCAGCAACTAAACACCACGCAGCCGCTCACTCACTCCCCCCCACCCAGTGGGATGGGGGAGAAAATCAGGAAAAGAAGCAAAACCCGTGGGTTGAGATAAGAACGGTTTAATAGAACAGAAAAAGAAGAAACTAATAATGATAATGATAACACTAATAAAATGACAACAGAAATAATGAAAGGATTGGAATGTACAAATGATGCGCAGTGCAATTGCTCACCACCCGCTGACCGACACCCCGCCAGTCCCCGAGCGGCGAAATCCCTGCCCCCACTTCCCCGTTCCTATACTAGATGGGACGTCACATGGTATGGAATACACCGTTGGCCAGTTTGGGTCAGGTGCCCTGGCTGTGTCCTGTGCCAACTTCTTGTGCTCCTCCAGCTTTCTCACTGGCTGGGCATGAGAAGCTGAAAAATCCTTGACATTAGTCTAAACACTACTGAGCAACAACTGAAAACATCAGTGTTATCAACATTCTTCGCATACTGAACTCAAAACACAGCACTGTACCAGCTACTAGGAAGACAGTTAACTCTATCCCAGCTGAAACCAGGACAGTCTCTTGCACTCCTAGGTGTTAGGATCCATGTGGGAACGATCGTTCCCCTTCATTAATTGCAGTGCTGTTCTGTACCACGCTGTCATTCATTGCCTCACAGAACTCCCAAACCTGCAGCCAGAAGAGCAGGCAAAAGCCAAGTTAAGATTAAAAGGCCAAACTCTGGGATAGTGATGGTAAAGCACACTTCAAATGTTTATTTGTGGTATTGTAGTTTATCATCTAGATGTAAGCTATGGTGACTGTGAATAGCCTGAGACCACTCTATAAATACCTTAAACTTGAAGGAAGAGTCTGTTGAAATATTGCCTAATGAATTAATATTAAAATAATAAAAATTATATTATCTTTCTGAATACACATAAAATTGAGACCGGTAATGTACCTCAGTTTCATCATGTGTGTTTCTGGCCACAAGTGTTAAGCTTGTTTGTACATGAGCAACTTGATAAGATCACCACTTAACCTCCTTCACACACATCTTCAGAGAACAGAAGAGTACACTGCAGTGAGGACAATGCTTGCTCTAAGCAAGCTGAGCTTAGCCATTGTCCACCTGGTTGTGGTAGGCCCTACAGGCATGTTGTCTGTGGTTACTTTCAGCTAGCCCCACAGATGCTTGCAACATTGATCTCTGCAGAGCCAGGTCACCAAGTAGAATCCAAAGAAAGGTCTTCCTTTGCAACCCAAATGCAAAAGGAGAGACAAGCACCTCAAAGAGGGAGCCCCAGCTGTGCATAGGGCTGTCTGTGTTAGCATGTCAGTAGTTCAGTGCCTGACTCCAGGCTGGAGAGAAAGATGGTCCTATCTTTGCTCAGGATGCCTAGCCATGAACCTTCTTCTGAAGCAAAGTGCCTATGCCAAGTCATTCCTCTTTGTGCTAGAGAGGAGGGAGGGGACAAGTTCCATAACACTATTATACCCAGTAGCTCAGCAATTAGAAAATGCCATCAGTAGCTGAAAGACCGGTTTTCAAGTCCCTGCTCTGTGGAGTTTGGAAAGAGACCCCTCTGATCGGAGAAAGTTTCTGCTCCTTACCCTGTTGAAGCTGTTCCTCTTTAACAAGCATTTAATTATTTAGATGGAACAGGAACCTAAACCCAGTGCTTCTCAATACCAGGTAAGTGCCCTAAGCACCATGCTATGAGTTGGTCTCTCTCCATTGCTCAGTTAATATTTAAATATTACTGCAAAATGGAGGAAGTTCAAATGGAGAAAAGATGGAAAAGGAGAAGAGGTAGAGACTTGCCCCAGAGTACCTGAAAGTCTATTGCTGAGGATATTCCTCTCAGCTATGAAAAGTGTGAATTTAACTCTCAGGTGAGGTCTTTCATCCCCAGGTAGCTTCCCTGACTGATAGACATTAGGGAGCACAATCCCCCAAATAAAGCCTTTTCTAAGGCATGCGGGGAGGGATGTAATCCAGTAGAGAAGCCACAAGGATGTTCCTTACATCTGACACTGTATCAGATGGGGGTAACAGCAAGATTGAGTCTCACAGATTCAGGCATGAGCTAGGACTCCCAACAGCTCAGTAGAGCTGGGTTTTAGTGGGTAGTTTTGCATCTGGGTTTGGGTTTTTTTGGTGGTTTTGGTTGTTTTTGTTTTGGTTTTTTTGAAAGAAACTCAAACACCTGCACATTTAAGCAGCTGTTGAGTGGTGGTTTTGAGGATGTCAGAGCAGTCTACTTGCTGAAGATGGCATTTTTAACACCTTAATCATTCTGTGGTGTTAAGTCCTGAGTGCTGGTGGAATAAACTTATTGATGCAAATTATCCATCTGTTGCCTATCCTGTAATCACCTGACATTGATTAGGGGTCTGTTAAATCTGTTGCAAGACTAGCTGGTTGAGTTTAAGTGTTCTAGAAGTCCTTGTTTTATACAAATAGTACATACCATCCTCACTGCTGATCTTGCTCTGTGCTGTTTCTCACCAGCATCTGTAGCTTTGGTTGCCACGTTTTAATGATCCAATTTTGGACTCTCTCAGAAGAGGAAAAAGGCTGCTTGAAATGCCTCCAGTCCACTGCTCAGAAGTGGGTGTACAGGTGCCTGTGAGATTCCTCTTCATCAGAATATCTTGGGTTTTGAATGAGTGTCCACATGTCCCACAGGAAACTGCTCATTCAGAGTGTGTGGGGGAAACAAGGACACTGGAAGACAAAAGTAAGAGAGACCTGAGATAACACCTATTCTGGGGCAAGGAAGAAAGCCTGTCCATCTTTTTTCCTGCAATAAGCTGGACCATGTTCTTTGCACTCATCCATCTACAGAACCTGTGATACTTTGTGAGACACTGAGAAACACAGGAGTGGTGGCTGAGTGGGTTCACGGGAAGAAGAAAAGAAAAAAATGCTTATTGTGGTTGTGTCTAAGCCAAGGATTGTAGTTCAGGACTAGATCTTTTCAGGATACCAAGATTTCTTTGGAAAGTTCGAGTTCCAGCAGCCACAGAGCTTCAGAAGGATCTTGGAAGACAAAGACAAGAAGGTATGCTAGATTCTCCTATTTGAACCATGCAGAGTTGAATCTGTGTGTTGAAGCTGTGGGAATACTCTCTCTTTTTTTTTTTTTCCTTCTCCCCTTCCCCCCTCCGGCTTCATGCAAACAGTCCTGTTTTCCTAAGTAGCTTTGCTCTTGCCTGATGGCAAAAGATTTCCTTATTTCAGCTTTCCATAGTTGTGTGCTTTTCCATCTCCCTCTTTCCCATCAGCTCCCTCAAATCCCTGATAGGAAGGGGTCAGCCCTGCTGTAGTTCTGTACCTCTGGATTTTAGGGCAGGTGCTGCAGGCAGAGATCAAAGTCGCTGCAGCAGTAGATAATGGCTACAGCTATGCCATGTCACATGACTAGACACAGAATGGGAATTGAGTACAGGCACTGCATCCCATAAGTAAAACTTGGAACCATTCTTCAGTTTTGATACTTAATATAGTTGCTATTATGCATCCTAGGCAGCACAGTCTTACCATGTACCTGATGGTATCTTGTTTGTACATATATCAGTCAAGGGTGTCTAATTAGCTGTCCATTCATGCAGCTGCAACTACAGTCCATTTGACTTCTTAGTTAATGTGTGAAGCAGTATCATTAGCATTATTTGATGATAAACTGTTCTGCATTAGCTAACATAGATCCCAGACTCTGGACTCATGGCTGTGTCCAACTTCACTACTGTCAGCTAGAAAAACAAAGCAAGTCTAACAAACAGCTCATCTTGGCCAGACTTCCATCCATACCAGCAGCAATTTCTGAAAGTCTTCTGTAAAGTTAGTGCTCAAACAATTCCGGTAACTCACTTAAAAGTTAATACACCATGGAGTGAACTTAAAATTAATTGCACCACAGAAGCTCAGTTTGTTCCAGTCCTAGTGCATGTCCTTTTATAAGCTTTTAATAGCCTAAGTGTGTGATTATCAATTTTTTCTTCATCTTTTTCAAACACTGCTTTTTTCATTTTCCCTCTGGAAAAATAAGACAGTCCAGAACTTCTTTATCACTTGCTTGTCTAAATTAAGTCATCTTTGTTAAAGCCACTGAACTGCAGCTCCTAACCTGTCATCCACATCTAAACCAGTGTCTTGTAGTGAGAGACAAATGATGAATCAGGATATTGGGTATAATACCTGTACTATTGATGAATCTACTAATGCAGACTTTATATTATTTTTTCTTTTCTTCCTCCCCCCCCGAAACCCTGCACAAGACCACAATGTAGAAAGTCTGGAATGTCTCAGGGCAGGACCAAAAAAAAGCTAAATAATTGACCCCCCTAGTCAGAAAAAAATGGAAAGTTACCTCCCTCAGCTCATAAAAAGCAGCTTAGATACAGAGTTTAAACTCGCAGAGAAATTAAAACTCTCCATTTGAGGGAGAGCGTGTGAGAAGGAACAGGGAGAAAAGATCAACTGGAGCAAGAGAACAGAGATCAGAAGGATCCACAATGGCTTTATATCCATATGGGATCTGATGCAGAAGTGCAAGTTCTTTAGACTTCAGAAAAGATCTATGGAGAACCGATGTTAGCTTGTGCTGTTATGTCTACCACTATGTCCCTGGTGGCAAACAGGACAAAGAATGGGAGTTCTGCAGATACCTATTCCAATAACCTTTAAATGAATTTGTTTCATTTGTTACTTCTGTAAGCTGCCCTGGATATGTCTTTTGAATAAAGTTTTATCTCTTGTTCAGATTCTATCGCATATGGTTTTAAGGTATTGATACATCAGTGGACATTCCTCCATCACTTGGTTGAAATCCAAGCTAAGGCATGTTTTAAAACATAAGTAGCATACTGACAACAAAGGAAATAGTACATAATACCAATTCATTTTAAGGGTTTATTCTGCTCATTTCAAGCCTTAGCAGTACTAAGAGGAAAAACATGAGGGGGAGGGGAATGTCTGACTAGAGCACAGAAGTCAGTAGCACCTTGTTATCCAGCCTAGGTACCTGATCTCTCTCTAATAGAATTAGGCATTTCTGCAGGCTGAAGAGCTGTCCTGAGGTAGATTATAAGAAATGTTGCTTCTGGGGAAGGGGCAGGATGCCTGAACTTTTTCCATTGCTCTGGGGTGTAGGTACCTTATATAGAGCCATATATTAGATGCCTCCACACATGCAAGATTTATAGCACTTCTCCCACACTCCCTGGGGGATCTAGAAAGCTCTTCTGCACCTCCCACTGATGCCTGCTTCAAGAAGCTGCGACAGAAACCATAAGATAGTAAAAGAGCAGTACAAGTGAAATGCTTGACTCAAATGTTGTGCAGACATCAAGCAGAGCAAAGCCAGAAGAGACCAGTTAGCATGGTGCCATCACACAAGTGTTCTGTATGGTTGTGCGCACCTCCCAGTGTTGCCCTGGGTTGTAGCTGTGATCACGGCCTTCATGTGTATATGAGCAAACATAGAGTTTTAATTTCTTCTATACAGGCAGTGCTTATTCCGAAAGGCTTCCAACCATGTTTAAAAACATACAGCAGGGAGCCAAGAAATCTGTAAAAAATAACCCGCAGGTCAGAATGGCTTGCAGTGGTGTTTCCACCCTGTTCTGGGTTAATGCACCAGGCTAAATTGGCATTTTGTTATTTCTGTTTCCTTCTTCCTTGACCAAGAGCCAGTCTTGCTGTGAGATGAGGAAAGAAATTGCACAGGAAGCAGGCTATGCTGTGGCTGGCCTAAGAGGCTGCCTTAACGTGCAAACTCTTACTCATCTAGCTAAAACTACCAAATGCTGGTCATTTTGAGACAAAGTAGTCTGCCTGTCAGGGAATACCATATTAGAAGCCTAAACCATTAAAATTACTACATTACTTATGAGAATTTCACTAGGGCTTTAAGGGCCCATTGTGTGGCTAAATCTCAGCTTATTTAGTCCATCATCTTCTTCCTTGATATCACATCTTCTGGATGCCATCAGTCATTTTTCCCCCCACTCCTCTGCTCCCATTCTTCTCTCTCAAGCTTTGCAATGCTTTCCATTGACAGTTGTCATCCTGGCTTCTGGGCTATTAATTCCTCAAGTCTTTAGCCTGGTCTTTCATCTCTGATGCTGTGTCTGAGGAGTTATTCCAAGGCACACTTGCTTGTAAATGACTCCTTTTTTTGTGATCTGTAAATGTAAAGTGAGCTTGTGTGTTGTGTCAAACTTCACAGTATCAAGAAACACTGGAGTTCTTGAATTTCTTTCCAACTCTTCCAAGTTGGAAACACTCCTGGGATAGTTTTTATATTTCATGGTTGACTATAAATAGCTGTCACATAGCTGTTATTTATATTCCCTTTGGGAGACTCTTAAGAATGGGAATTAAGGCATCAAAATGTACTGGCTCATGATGTCTGTGACTGAAAGCTTCCATGTGAACTTAAAAGTTTTCATTTCCTTCTGTGTCATATAACTGAGTCAGTGTACTGACCTGAGCATAACACAAATGGTATAGAATAAGGGGTGGAGATTGTACTGGATCTGGCTGGGATGGAGTTAACTGCTCTCATAGTAGCCTGTATAGTGCTGTGCTTTGCATTTGTGGCTAGAACCATGTTGATAACATGGCAGTGTTTTGGCTACTGCTGAGCAGTGCTGGCACAGCATCAAGGCTGTCTCTCCAAACCACCCTCCAAAGGCCAGTATGCTGGGGGTGGGCAAGAGTTTGGGAGGGTATATAGCCAGGACAGCTGACCTAAACTGACCAAAGGGATATTCCATACCATATGACATCATGCTCAGCAATAAAACCTGAGGGAAGGAAGAGGGGGGGCATTTATGGTTAAGGCGTTTGTCTTCTGAAGCAACTGCTACATGTACTGAGGCCCTGCTTCCCAGGAAGTGGCTGGACATCTGCCTGCTGATAGGAAGCATCTGCCTCTTTTTGCCTTTGCTTTTCTCATTAAACTGCCTTTATCTCAACCCGTGAGCTTATCCATCTTATTTCCTTCCCCTGTCCTGTTGAGGAGGGAGTGTGAGAGAGGGGCTGGGTGGGGGTCTGGCAGCCATCCAAGGTCAACCCACCACAGTCAGCTTTGCAGATCAGGAAGAATTGGGTCTGTGACTGTATGCAAGGCCCATGCAACCTGCAGAGGTGAACTGAAGGGATTTGGAGTGTTAGGGAAATTATAGTGAGTACTGTTCACTCCTCACATCCTTGTTTTTGAAACAAAGGTGCACTGTATTTTAGGTTAAGGTGTTTGGTTTTGTTCTTTATCATCATAGCAAACATTCATATTGATAGAGCTGTGAATAATGAGATAATTTTCTTGCCTTCAAATCAGCCATCTAAGAGATTGAGGGGAGTCCTTTATTTAGTGGAACAGCTTGGATTTCTGGGAGAAAGGGAAAGGAAAAGAGGGGGAGCATAGGCCCTCTCTCTACAGCCACAGCATTTTTGCTGTACATATTTGTAGCCCTGGGTGGGGCTGCACAGCTCTCCCAATCCCCTCCCCACTCAATTCTTCCCAGACTGGAATTACTTGTCCTAGCTGAGATTTTTTTTTTTTTTTTTTGCTGCTTTTCTAATGGTTACAGATTATTTTATTCAGCAGAATGGAAGTGTTAGAGGAATAACAGTGGTGTTCCTTTCTCAAACCTCTGTAGTGAGCACAACATAAAAAATGTACAGGAATAGGCAGACCTCATCTGTTGTTGTGACAGCATTCAGAGTCATGTAAGGTTCTGCACTAGAGCGTGAGTTTCACACGGTTGGAGGGGGTTTTGGCTTCTGCTAGAGGTGAGACTGAAACCTGATGAAGTAAGCGATCAACAGCTCTGCAGACACTGACTGCAGATCAGGCCACACACCAACCCTTTTCGCTTTGTGCGCTTTACGCTGATCAGGCCACGCACTGCAAAAAACTGCAGCAAGAAACTTTCCTCTCTACTTCCACTAAGTCTGCTCAGGGAATTTTAACACTCACCCTTTGGTGCCTCCCACTCCAAAGGTCCCAGGTGAACTCACCCGATGCTGGCAGTTGGATGTTTGGAGATGAGAGGATCCGAAGGTGGTGGCCTAGGGTCCCATCTGGAGTGCCAAAATGTTAAAGAAGTTTCTTCACCCTAGGTTTCCCATAGCAGAGTCTCAGGCATCGAATCTTAAAAAAATAAATTTATTCAGATGGTACAGCCGGAAAAAAAACCCAAACAGCTCGAGCTGGGTGCCTCTGGAGAGGGACCCCGAACAAAGAAATCCCTGGGCAATTATATCCTTACAATCTATGCACCCGCCCCTCACGTGCCCTTCACGCACCTTTTGGTCCAATGGTGATTTCTGGTCTGAGATCTTCTAACACCTTATTGGATTTCTTCTCTGTCTCCAGGCAGGCTGTTAACTGTTCTTATCTTGTTGAGTTGCAGCTTCTGCTGACGGTTGTAGTCTCCTTATCTTCTGGTTTGTGCTGGCTCTGGAGGCCTTCTTTTGCTTAACTAGGTAAAAATTCAGCATATCTAGGTGAAAGTTCACAGCTTGTGGCCTAAGGCTTCAGCAAATCTAGCTACTCATGCTAAGTAAGTAATGCTACACAAACAGTACACCAAATCACACAACATTAGCTGTAACCCCTGCAGCCTAATGCTAAATGATTGACTCTGAGCAATTCATTATATTTAAAACTTACTTATTTAAGCTAAATGACTAGTATTTCTTAACAGTCCTCCCTTTGTTTTTATTAAGCGTTTCTGCTAATACTCTATATTCTAATGGATAGAGAACAGTTCCTTTGTGATTTAACCCTAACACAATGATTGGATATATGGTGTACACTGAAGCATTGCGTATTGTTAAGACAAAAGCAGTGGCCCTATTGTTGATGGGGTCATAAGTAAAATTGACTAAATACCACTGGGATTGGAATTCTCTTTCAAATTTAGTTGCATTGTTCCAAATTACCTTTTGAATCTCCATGGGTAAAATGTCGTCTTCACCTTCTCTTATAATTGCTGCTACTGTAGACTGCATCCATAGTTGAGCTTGGATACAGCTAATGGCTAGTGAAACATTGCCTTGGACTGTTCCGAGTGCATCTACAATCAACTGGTGGTCTTTTTCATTAATTTTTTCCCACTGAGGTAGTATATCAAAAACAAGCCATTGGTTAGTCCCTAATGCTAATAGAGAGGACCGCAATGGGTATTCTGATTTGCTGAAGTCACTTGTGTTTGCGCTCAGTTTGTTTACAAGTATTTCAGCATTTATGCTATTTAAGACTCCCAATCCTGTCCCTATGATACCAGTTGCATCTCTTTTTGTTCGCCTTGATGGGGTAAAGGTTCAGTCATGTAACCATGCTAACCATCCTGCATAGGATGTACTCAGGAATGGTGAACAGGTCGGTTTGATTGTAGAAATATTAACTTGTATCAACAATTCTACCTGTTTCAGTGACCATGAGGGATTAAATAACACTTGTTGTTGCCCTACATATTTGATAGCATATGGTCCAATTTCAGATATTTGCGGGATCAACTCCTCTCTTATTAGCGGAGTTGAAGTTGGATTCATCATGGTGGGTAGAGGGACTGTATATGGTATCAAGTCAATTCTTTCACAAGTTACATTAATTTGTATTCTGCCAACTACACCATTAACTGCCACACAACACCTGGAATCAAGTGTTAAACAGCAACTGGTATTATTGGGACAATGAGATCTATTTTTTCTGATTACCTCTGTCACAGTTGGATCATATGCCCTATTCAATTCACAACAGAAAATGAGAGTCCCTTCTTTAGGTTTTTCAAGAATTGGGAAATCGGATCCTGTATAACCTAGGTAGTTTTTTTCTTTTCGAATTTATCACCTTTCCACCACTCTGGATCATCCATCCTTTTTAATTTTATACTTAGCCATGCTGTAGCAGTCACCAGAGTCGACAGTATCAGGAGTAGTGAAATATCCCAGTTCATTCTTTGTTGATTTTCAGGAATCTGTCATCTGTCAGCTGGTTGGTTATCCACCACTTGTTTGACATGAGAATGGTGTATCCAATTTTCTTTTCCTAAAACTTTAACAGCAAAATAAGAACACAATAAGGCAGTGTATGGCCCCTCCCATTTGGGTTCCAATTTTGATTTTCAGGAAAATACCTTAATTAACACTTTATCTCCAGGTTGTATATCATGTACCTGTACTTCAGGTGGCGTGGGTTGATACCATTGAGCATATTTCCTTTTCTCTTTAAACTCTTGTTGCTTATACAAAACGTACTGGGTCAACCATTCATCTCCATCTAAGAGGCTGGTCCTAGCGGGGACAAAGGTCCCAGGTACAGCTAAATGCCTGCCAAACACTATTTCTGCTGGTGACAACCCTAAAGGTTGGTGAGGGATATTTCTAATATCCCATAGCACTATTCCTAAAACTCCAGGCCATTTCAAACCTACCTGACTACAAGTTCGAGCAATTTTATTTTTGAGTCCTATTCATTCTTTCCACCTGCCCTGAGGACTGTGGATGATATGGAACATGTAGTTGTCACTTTATTCCTAAACTTTTATAGATATTGTTTAGTATTCCCACTGAAAAATGAGAACCACTATCAGATTCTATGGTTTCAGGTATTCCGTATCTGGGAATGATTTCCTGCAGAAGTGCTTTGACCACTCCCGCAGTATCAGCTTTCCTTGCGTCAGAAAACTTCCAGCATGTGGGACAAGAACTCACAATCCTTTTTACTGCCATATGTATTCCAGGGGCTGCCCACGTTTTCTCAATCTGGTTAACAATTGCTGTCGTCCCTCCATGTGTCTTATCATGAAACCACCCAGCCAAAGTCATTAAATATTTTCTCGGTAAAATGGGTTTTCCCCCAACAGTCCAAATTCCAGTTTCATCTTTCACAGCCTCCCAACTTTCCCAATGAGCCTGTTCTTCCTGAGTAACCTCTGTATATATTTGGGCTGGGTTATTGATATCTGGCCAATCATCAGCAGAGGGAGTTGTTATGGCGGTACACTCGTGTAGGCTGGCAGGCAGCGGCTTTAGCTGCTTTATCTGCCAATTCATTATTTCTTTCAGTTTCGCTGGAGCCTTTGGTATGAGCTGGGCAGTGTACTACAGTGATTTCCCTTGAAAGCTTAATAGCTTTGTCCTGGTTTCAGCTGGGATAGAGTTAACTGTCTTCCTAGTAGCTGGTACAGTGCTATGTTTTGAGTTCAGTATGTGAAGAATGTTGATAACACTGATGTTTTCAGTTGTTGCTCAGTAGTGTTTAGACTCAAGTCAAGGATTTTTCAGCTTCTCATGCCCAGCCAGCGAGAAAGCTGGAGGGGCACAAGAAGTTGGCACAGGATACAGCCAGGGCAGCTGACCCAAAGTGGCTAACGGTGTATTCCATACCATGGGACATCACGTCTAGTTTAGGAACTGGGGAGTGGGGGCGGGGAATTGCGCTTGGGGACTAGCTGGGTGTCGATCGGCGGGTGGTGAGCAATTGCACTGCACATCATTTGTACATTCCAATCCTTTTATTATTGCTGTTGTCATTTTATTAGTGTTATCATTATCATTATTAGTTTCTTCTTTTCTGTTCTATTAAACCGTTCTTATCTCAACCCACGAGTTTTACTTCTTTTCCCGATTTTCTCCCCCATCCCACTGGGTGGGGAGGGAGTGAGTGAGCAGCTGCGTGGTGCTTAGTTGCTGGCTGGGGTTAAACCACGACAGCTTCCAACAGCATTCGGATTTCAGTTCCATTAGAAATATTCTTTCCCACTGAGGTAAGAAACTCTCATTCTTCCATAGCATACCTGTTGCATGGCACACTCTAAAAGCGTATTTAGAATCAGTATAAATAATTACCCACTGATTACGTCCCCACCAGGCTGCTCTTGTTAATGCAGTTAATTCAGCCCCTTGGGCACTCACCGAGGGTTGTAGAGGTTCTGCTTCAAGTACCTCTGAGTTTCTCACCATTGCATAGCCTGTGTGTCATTTTCCCTTCACATAGTGTGACAATCCATCGGTGAAAAGGGTTAGATCCAAGTTCTCTAGAGGTTGATCCTGCAGATCTTCCCATAGGCGGCTGGAGTGAAACACTACCTGAGCACAATCATGATGCGGCTCACCATTGGAGGGAACAGGCAGTAAAGTTGCTGGATTCAAAACATTTCATCTTTTTAAAGTAATATTATCTGTATTCAAAATTGTTAATTCATAGTGATGCGCTCTTTGTGGGGACAATGCTTGTGTAGCATGTTACTTAAGAATCAGTTCTACTTCATGCGGGACATGACATACCCGGTTATTGGGTGGCCCAGGACTAATGGTCTGCTTTTTTCTATGGTAGTTGCTGTTGTGGCTATCACTCTAATACAGGAATTATTCCCTGCCGCTGCAGGATCCAGTTCAGTTGAGTAATAAGCCACAGGGCGGCGGTGTAGACCTAGCTTTTAAGTAAGGACTCCACTGGCTACTCCTTTGTTCTCATGCACAAATAGTTCAAAGGACTTGGAGTAATCCGGCAATCCCAATGCTGGAACAGAAGCTAAAGCTCCTTTTATAGATTGGAAAGCCTTTTCCCTCTCTGAATCCCACCGTATAGGGTCCGCTTCCTCTGCCTTTGTAGCTTCTGTCAACAGCTTGCTTAACTCCCCTAGCCCCGGTATCCAGGGTCTGCAGTATCCTACTGCGCCTAAAAATCCTTGCAGTTCTTTCTTTGTTATCAGTCGAGGTATTTCTACAATAGCCTGGACCTGTTCTGGGTCTACTAATCTTTATCCTTCTTTTAATATGAATCCTAAATATTTTACTTCCTGCTGACACAGCTGAAGCTTAGAAAGAGATGCACAATGACCTTTTTCTGCTAAGCAGTACATAGACAAATAGTATCTTTCAAGCAATCTTCATATGTCTTTGTGGTGGGTTGACCCTGGCTGGGTGCCAGGTGCCCACTAAAGCTGCTCTATCACTCCCCCTCCTCAACTGGACAGGGGAGAGAAAATACAACAAAAGGCTTGTGGGTCGAGATAAGGACAGTTTAATAAAGCAAAAGCAAAGGTCACGTGCAAAAGCAAAGGAAAACAAAAGATTTTATTCTCTACTTCCTATCAGCAGGCGATGTCTGGCCACTTCCCAGGAAGCAGGGCTTCAGTACATGTAGCAGTTGCTCCTCCGGAAGAAAAACATAAATAATGAATGCCCCCACTTCCTCCTCCCTTTACTTAGCTTTTATTGCTGAGCTGACGTCATATGGTATGGAATATCCCTTTGGTCAGTTTAGGTCAGCTGTCCTGGCTATGTCCCCTCCCAAGATCTTGCCCAGCCCCAGCCTACTGGTGGGGGGGGGAATGTTGGAGAGACAGCCTTGATGCTGTGCCAGCACTGTTCAGCAGTAGCCAAAACACTGGTGTGTTATCAACACCTTTCTAGCTACCAATACAGAGCACAGCACTATGAGGGCTGCTATGGGGATGTCCTGGTTTTGGCTGGGATAGAGTTAATTGTCTTCCTAGTAGCTGGTACAGTGCTATGTTTTTGAGTTAGGTATGAGAAGAATGTTGATAACATACTGATGTTTTCAGTTGTTGCTAAGTAATGTTTAGTCTAAAGTCAAGGATTTTTCAGCTTCTCATGCCCAGCCAGCAAGAAGGCTGGAGGGGCACAAGAAGTTGGGAGGGGACACAGCCAGGACAGCTGACCCAAAGTGCCCAACGGGGTATTCCATACTATGTGACGTCATGTCTAGTTTATAAACTGGGGGGAGTGGGGCTAGGGCGAATCACTGCTCAGGGACTAACTGGGCATCAGTCGGCAGGTGGTGAGCAATTGCATTGTGCATCACTTGCATATTCCAATCCTTTTATTATTGCTGTTGTCATTTTATTAGTGTTATCATTATCATTATTAGTTTCTTCTTTTCTGTTCTATTAAACTGTTCTTATCTTAACCCATGAGTTTTACTTTTTTTTTTTTCTCGATTTTCTCCCCCATCCCACTGGGTGGGGGGAATTGAGTGAGCGGCTGCATGGTACTTAGTTGCTGGCTGGGGTTAAACCACAACAGGGGACAATTAACTCCATCTCAGCCAGACCCAATACAATCTCCACCCCTTATTCCATACCATTTGCGCCATGCTCAGGTCCCACGTAATTTAATACACATATATTTTCTAACCATTCCATTGTATTTAATTCTCATTACTGAAATCCCTTCTTACCAACACTTACAACTTAAACTACATACTTAAACTGCCTTTATACCCAACATACAAATTTATATGTTCTCATTAACTACTATCCCCTGTCCTTTAACAGATAGATATTACTCTCCCAGTATTCATGAAAAAATTGTAGGAGACCCTGCAAACCACTGTGGGAGATGCGTCCAGGTTAATTGTCCTTTCCACGTAAAGGCAAACAAAAGTTGGCTGTCCTCATCTAAAGGAATACTAAAGAAGGCGGTGGTTAGATCAATCTCAGTAAAATATCTTGCCCAATGTGGTGTTTGTAGAAGTATGGTAGAGGGATCGGGCACTACTGGGTGAGGAACCACTACATGCTGGTTAACTACCCGCAGATCTTGTACAAAACAGTATTCTGGCTCCCCATCTTCATCTAATCTATTCTTTTTTACAGGGAGTATAGGAGTATTATACAGTGACACACATGCTTTCAAAATTCCTTGAGCTAAATACCAGTCTATTTGCTTTTGAATGCTCTTCTCAGCTTCTTGGGGAATAGGATACTGTTTCATGGCCGGAGAGGGGGATCAGTGTAAAGCACATGTGGATAAATAAGGAAAGTGATGGGAAATATACCCAGCACAGAGAAGGGGACACCTTTGGCTGAGGTACTACAAATTTGGAAAAGAATTTTTGGTACAGCAAGCCTATCAAAAAAGCACACAGTTACCTTATGCCGAGAAGGCTGGCCATTTATAACTAGAGATGGAAACCCAGCAGACTGGTGGCCACCGCAAGGGACCTTTGACCAGCACAGACTTACCTTTCTGCGACATTGCCTAGAGGATACGTTCCCAGGACAAATGGATTACTGGTATGTTTGGGATGATTTGGCGTGGGAGAGAAAAAAACAAAGTCAGAGGTGTGGGATGAAAGAGGCATCGCCAAAGGTAATGCTTGCAGTAGTGGAGGCTACTGCCCCGGACGAAGCCTCAGATAATGCCCCAACTGTATCCGCCCCACCTTATGCGTGTAATGCTCTTTCTTTGTCTTCTGATTCTGCTCTGCTGGCTGCCACACTCTATCCTATGGTTTCTACTGTCTTACCTAATCCTGCTGCCATGCAACCAGGGGTGGCAGGCGAAGCCCCCCCCACCTGTATTGCATGTGTCCTGGTTTCGGCTGGGATAGAGTTATTTTCTTTCTAGTAGCTGGTATAGTGTTGTTTTGGGTTCAGTATGAGAAGAATGTTGATAACATACTGATGTTTTCAGCTGTTGCTAAGTAATGTTTAGACTAAGTCAAAGATTTTTCAGCTTCTCATGCTCAGCCAGCAAGAAGGCTGGAGGGGCACAAGAAGTTGGGAGGGGACACAGCCAGGACACCTGACCCAAAGTGGCCAACAGGGTATTCCATATCATGTGACATCACATCTAGTATATAAACTGGGGGGAAGTTGGCCGGGGATGCAGATCGCTGCTCGGGAACTGACTGGGCATCGGTCGGTGAGTGGTGAGCAATTGCATTGTGCATCACTTGTTTTGTATATTCCAATCCTTTTATTATTATTACTGTTGTCATTTTATTATTGTTATTATTATCATTATTAGTTTCTTCTTTTCTGTTCTATTAAACTGTTCTTATCTCAACCCACTAGTTTTACCTTTTCCTTCCGATTCTCTCTCCCATCCCACTGGGTGGGGGCGAGTGAGTGAGCAGCTGCGTGGTGCTTAGTTGCTGGCAGGGGTTAAACCACAACATCCCCTCAGCAGCATATTACCCAGCTTCTCAGCTGTCCTGCTGCAGCAAAGTTTGTATGTGCTGGTGTTTATATCCCTCCCCTAAATTTCTTGGCATCCTTTTCTCCCTGCAGGCGAGCGACCATTCCCCTGCACGTGGCCTGGCTGCCTTAAAAAGTTCTCTCGCTCCGATGAGCTCACCCGGCACTACCGAACCCACACAGGCGAAAAACAGTTTCGGTGCCCCCTCTGCGAGAAACAGTTTATCCGGAGTGACCACCTGACAAAGCATGCCCGGCGCCACACCGAGTTTCACCCCAGCATGATCAAGCGATCCAAAAAATCAAGCTCCAGCTCCTTGTGAAGGCAGAGGTGGCCTGGGGAGGAGAGTGGGGGAAGCGAGCCGCAGCAAGGATATGATGAACAGTGCAAGAGCAGTCTCCGCTGCCATGCTGTTCAGTCTCTACTCATGGTTTGAAAGCACATGTAGCCGAAGTTTAAAAAATAAGTACTCTGTGCCCCCCTCCCCACCCTTTGCTAGGAGCAACAGTCTTAAGCAAATGAATTGCAGAGTGAGTGAGGGAAGGGATGGTGATTGGTCTAGGCAATGACTTTCTTCTGTAATTTAAAGCATTGACACTGGTGTATATATGTCTGACTGGATGGTTTGGCCTGTGACACCACAATAGCGTGGTCTTTGTGGTTGCTGTGTCATGAACATGTTTTGTTGAACAATGTAACGCTGCTTGTATTTAAAATTTGAGTAAACCCACATTTTACTCAGAGTCACTTAAATAATTCTCAAGTAAAAACTCCATAGCACATTTTAAAAGTGGGTTTACTTCTATCTCAGAATGATCCTTCATTTAAAAAGGTGGTTAAGAGAAATATTGCATTTATTACTAATAGCATCTGATCGATACACAAAAATAAGGTGAATTTATACTCAAGAAGACCCATTACAGTAAATGTCTTTTCAATTTTTCTTTGTATTAACTATACTTTTGAATATAAGCTGCACTTTTTCCAGTAAAAAAATGTATACTTCAAGCAGATACTTAAAGCAAAGAAAGTCACAACGGCTCAGTCATTTACTGACAGTATGTGTATTTAGCTCTATTATTTACTTACCTGGAAAAAATAGAAATCAGCCTGTGTAATGTGGCAGGGTGCGGCAGAAAGAGACTTAACTGCAAGGTTCAAGCAAATGATTTATTTGAACTTCACTTACAGACTTAACACGCCACTATTGCAGGTTTTACAGATACAATGGAGGAATGCACTATTGCAATTTTAAAAGCAAGAGTAGTACACTATTACAACCACAAGCGATTCACAGACAACCACAAGCACACACGTGTTTACAAACTTAAACCATAAACAATATTCACTTACCCCTCCAGGTAAGGGCTCTCAATCCCAGGGAAGCTACCTCGACCGGCATCCCGATCAAGGAGGGGAAGGGTCTCCTTCACAAGCCAACTGTATAGTTGGAGAAGTGACTCCCCCATTTCCAACCTGAATCTTAGAGTTTTTATCCCCTGACTTGTGGAACGGTGTGTATGACTATGCCTGAGTGGATTATGATATATGCCTGAGTGGGTTATGTATATCTCAGTGGAGTTTCCCCTTATCTTTCTTTCTTTTGCTGGTCTGTGATTGTTTGAATACACAAGGTTGTCTTTTGAAACTGAAGCTGAAACCCTCCAGCTTTTCTTTACCTTGCTTCCTCAGGCAACTGAATAGTGGTTGGATTGAGACTCAGGGCATGCTATTTGTTAAGGGACTTCAAGGCTCAGTTCAGGTTTTGGTTCTTTGAATGGTGCAGCCACCACCCTGTTTAGTTTAGGGCTTATCAGACAACCCAGGGCTAAGCTATCTACACAGCTCCCTGTGAGTCATCTCTGCAGAGAGACAGGGCCTCAAGGCAATCTAAGGCTGGGTTGCTTTTGTAACCCCTCATGAGTCGCCTGTGTGTACTAGACATGGTGAAACTTGTTTGTGAACTATGAGCTGGACAATCCATACACAGGGGTATGAAGGCAGAAAAATACATCTCTTGGTTAACCCTATACTTTCATTTGACAATAAATACAGTACTGTACTATAGAAATGCTACTAACAGTGCTTTATTTTGCTGTGTTTTGTTTGAATGGATGCATAACAGCAGCTGTCATCTTTATAAACTGCTGCTTTTTAAAGTTTTTTTTTCTCTTCATACACTTGCCTTAAAGATTTATTCTCTTCATAGGCTTATCTAACTCCTGCAAAATCCAATGGCAGTTGTGTGTGCTTATGGAGAGAGTAGACATTTCCTTAAGAGCTCTCTATTAATGGAAACAGCTAAAATTATTGTAAAGAGCATTTTGAAAGGGCTCCTATATCTCTTTGTAGCTGTTGCTGTAGAGTATGGGGGAAAACCATGAGCTAATTGGAAATACAACACAGAAGTTGTGTCATAATATTCCTAGTGTCATAAGCTTCTCTAGGTACCTTGCATTGTACCTGTATCACGCGTGACACATCAAATACTGAGAAAGGCAATATTTATTTTAAAACTATCTTTTGCTCTTTAAAAGGAGCAAAAACATCACTGAAGGAAAACTTTAAATCATTGTCATTATCTGAGTATTCCATCTTTCCTATGTTAAAAGCATGAACTGTAAGAGGTTATCAGTGATTTTTTTTTTCCTTCCCCAACTACTCATAGGGGAAGAATTATGTTTACACATTTTTCTTTCCAGAAACATTCTTCTGTTCTGCTTTCATCCCTCAAGAAGACGAAGGGGAGGTGCAGCCTTTAGAGTCTTTGGGCCAAATTCATCTCAGGATAATCACACTGAAATCCAAAGTGTTTCCCCCACAAATGAATTTAGGTCACCTTGTAAAATTTTTTACATAAAAATCTTGTTAGTATACCTGCAATTACAGTATCTTATTGTATTACCTGATAAAAAGCTTGCTTCCTAGAAACAAACATAAAAAAATAAACTCAGTATTTTCTTCTACAGCTGTATATAGCTTTCAGCATTAGAAATAGTTTGCATACAGTTCATGATAAATTCCATCTATGCGTGGAGAACTGCTTTTAAGGCATTAGGGATATTGAGCAGTCTATGCAATAAAAAGGGATGTGTTTTCTTCAGTGAAGACATCAGGAAACCAAGCACATTTTCTACCTCCATTTCAGCTTTTTGAAACATTTATTTTAGAAACCAAACTTTAATTTCTGGTGTCCAAATTGAGTTGTAGGAACATGTGTTCTTCCTAATAAAAATAGGTAGCAGCAGTATTTCTATCTAGAAATATAAAGTGTTCTGCTTATGATGTCATGGTTTAACTCCAGCTGGCAACTAAGCACCACACAGCCGCTCACTCACCTCCCTCACACTGAGATGGGGGAGAGAATCAGAAGGGTAAAAGTGAGAAAACTCGTGGGCTGAGATAAAGACAGTTTAATAGGTAAAGCAAAAGCCACACACACAAACAAAGCAAAGCGAGGAATTCATTTGCTACTTCCCATTGGCAGGCAGGTGTTCAGCCATCTCCAGGAAAGCAGGGCTCCATCATGCATAATGGTTACTTGGGAAGACAAACACCATCACTCTGAACGTCCCCCCTTCCTTCTTCTTCCCCCAGCTTTATATGCTGAGCATGATGTCATATGGTCTGTAATATCCCTTTGGTCAGTTGGGGTCAGCTGTCCCAGCTGTGTCCCCTCCCAACTTCTTGTGCACCCCCAACCTCCTCGCTGGTGGGGTGGTGTGAGAAGCAAAAAAGGCCTTGACGCTGAGTAAGCACTGCTTAGCAGTAACGAAAACATCTCGGCATTATCAACACTGTCTTGGTCACAAGTCCAAAACATAGCCCCATACAAGCTACTGTGAAGAAAATTAACTCTATCCCAGCCCAAACCATCACAGCTTACCAGTACTGTTGTATTGGGTTTGCGTGGCAAGGTTTTGGTAGCGGGGGGCTACAGGGGTAGCTTCTGTGAGAAGCTGCTAGAAGCTTCCCCTATCTCCGACAGAGCCACTGCCAGCTGGCTCCAGGACAGACCCACTGCCACTGGCCAAAGCCGAGCCAATGAGCGATAGTGGTAGCACCTCTGTGATATAACATATTTAAGAAGGAAAAAAGTTGCTGCGACAGAGAAACTGCAGCCAGAGAGAGGAGTGAGAACATGTGAGAGAAACAACTCTGCAGACACCAAGGTCAGTGAAGAAGGAGGGAGAGGAGGTGATCCAGGTGCCAGAGCAGAGATTCCCCTGCAGCCCATGGTGAGGCAGGCTGTCCCCCTGCAGCCCATGGAGGTCCACAGTGGAGCAGATATCCACCTGCAGCCCGTGGAGGACCCCACGCCGGAGCAGGTGGGTTCCCGAAGGAGGCTGTGACCCCGTGGGAAGCCCATGCTGGAGCAGGTTCCTGACAGGACCTGTGGACCCATGGAGAGAGGAGCCCACATTGGAGCAGGTTTTCTGGCAGGACTTGTGACCCTGTGGGGGACCCACGCTGTAGCAGTGTGCTCCTGAAGGACTGCACCCTGTGGAAGGGACCCATGCTGGAGCAGTTCGTGAAGAACTGCAGCCCGTGGGAAGGACCCACGTTGGAGAAGTTCGTGGAGGACTGTCTCCCATGGGAGGGACCCCATGCTGGAGCAGGGGAAGAGTGTGATGAGTCCTCCCCCTGAGGAAGATGGAGCGGCAGAGACAATGTGTGATGAACTGACTGGAACCCCCATTCCCCATCCCCCTGCGCTGCTGGGGGCTGTAGGTAGAGAATTCGGGAGTGAAGCTGTGCCTGGGAGGAAGGTAGGGGTGGGGGGAAGGTGTTTTAAGATTTGGTTTTATTTCTCATTACCCTACTCTGGTTGATTGGTAATAAATGAAACTAATTTCCCCAAGTCGAATCTGTTTTGCCCGTGACGGTAATTGGTTGAGTGATCTCTCCCTGTCCTTATCTCGACCCACGAGCCTTTTGTTATATTTTCTCGCCCCTGTCCAGTTGAGGAGGGGGAGTGATAGAGTGGCTGCATGGTGCTTAGTTGCTGGCTGGGATTAAACCATGACAACTGTTAATGCTGCCTTGTTGAGTGGGGTCAGGGCCATGTTTAACCCAACGACATTCAAAGGAGCATTCACATTCATCTTCATTCTTCTCTGTGAATATCACACAAACTTTACAGTCTGTCATACAGTCTGTATTGTTGCCATTGTGTAGGACAAATCTATTACTTGGAAAATTAAGGCTTGAACCTGTGAAATATGAAACACCCTCACATCCTATCAATCAACTACAGTGGGGAGCTATAGCTGATAAACACCTCTTAAATCAATATGTAAATGCTTTGGCTACCAGGAATAACCTACATATGGATCTAAATGTCCAAATTTGGGGATCCCAGCTTGAATAGTTGGGGTAGAATGCACATTTAAAGAAATGTCATTGCTTCTTCACATTCTAAAGGAATTAACAGATGGGGGTACTTTGGTCCATGAAACAATGGAACATATAGACTCATGTTGTTATTACTTGTGACAAAATCCTGTTTCTGAAAAAAACCCAACCAAACTCCACTCCTAAACAGTAACTGATTTGCTCTACTGTATACTGTATTTCAGCATAGGACAGATGGGATTAATGATGTGATTCATTAACCACTAATAGAATATATTGGGAATGATCAGGTTTAGAGATTTATATTTTATTGTTTTGTTCATTTGGCTTTTTAAGGTGGGGTTTGGTTTTTTTAGTAAAAGCAAACAACAAATCTAACATATGAAACAAACTCCAGGTTAGTTCTTTGCATCTTGAAGTTAAGTTTTGAAGGAGTGTTGCAAATATTGGGAGGGAAAGAAAGGAAAATCAGGTTCTCTAATACTGTATGTACTTGTACTATTTTGGAAATACTTTATAGTGCTGAAGTTAGGACAGCTTCTCTCCTTGGTTAAGAAAGCCCATTACTATAGAGAAGCCATGGCTTTAAAGGTATAGCTATGCAACATCTGTTTTGAACAATTTTTCATGACCTGTATTGCAGATCTATTTTCAGTTTGCAGATGGACTTAGCCCAGCATACACCAGACTGGACACATACTTCAAAATTACGGTTTACACATTAGTGATCTGTAACACTGTAAAATACCAACTTGTCAACAGTTTAATCAGTTATCAGTTTTCTTTTTGTACAGTATTGGTATTCTTTATAAGTTATTTTGCTGTCCTGTTTTGTAAATAACATGAAATTGTAAAACAAAAAAAAAGAAAAGGGAAAAAAAGTAGGCATAGATGGTTTTGTACATATATATATAATGTTCAAATAAAAAAAACAATTAAAAAAATGAATGTTGTTTTGAATGATTGGAGTCAGAGAGAGAGTGAACATGTAAACCAGTCTGAATTATAAAAAAAATACTGCTGCACATGATGAAATCCATGAGTTGAGTGGTGTATGAGCCAGCTTCAAAGATCTTAGCATTGCTAGTTATTATGCTTGGGTCTTGTTTCTCTACTTTTTCCAAGTATTTTCCCAGGCATTCCTTCTCCCACTACTCCAGGGAGACAAAGACTAATTGTGGCATAACTTACAGTGGGGGAAGAATATTACCTCATTAGCATGCTCCAGCTACTAGGAAGTTTCTCTCTCATTGCTCAGTGGCTTTTGAGCTCAAGCTGATGCTCTCCCTTGTACCATGCAGCTGCCCCATGAGCTAATGTGCTTAACCTTGTACAACCAAACTGCTACCTTGAGATTTCCATGGATTTGTAGGAGTTCACGAATGTAAGGAGAAAAACTACCTGTTCAGCCTCTGAAGGAAGGAAAGACAAGGAGCCCTGCCCTAAAAAGCTCACTGACATTTATAGTCAGAAGAACTAGCTAAGAGCAACTACTTACACTAACTTAACCTGGTACCTGAACTATGCTAGGGTGTGAGCAAAATTAGACCCCTGACCCAAGGGAATATTTTAACCCTCTGGCAATATTTAACCCTCTGGCAAGGCAAGCAGAGACAGAGGGATGGGCTAGTGCTATCTGCAGCTAGAACAAGCTATGTAAGCAGACTTCAGGTCTTGACATGATATTAATGACATAGTGAGACTGAGTGCACCCTCAGCAAGTTTGTGAAAGACACCAAGCTGAGTGATGCAGTTGATTCTCTAGAGGGAAGGGATGCCATCCAGAGGGACCTTGGCAGGCTTGAGGAGTGGGCCCGTGTGAACCTCATGAAGTTCAACAAGGCCAAGTGCCAGGTCCTGCACCTGGGTCAGGGTAATCCCCAATATTAATACAGGCTGGGGGATGAATGGATTGTGAGCAGCCCTGTGGAGAAGAACTTGGGGATACCAGTGGATGAAAAATTGGACGTAAGCTGGCAATGTGCGCTTGCGGCCCAGAAAGCCAATCATATCCTGGGCTGCATCAAAAGAAGCATGGCCAGCAGGTTGAGGGAGGTGACTCTCCCCCTCTGCTCTCATGAGACCCTACCTGGAGTACTGCACCCAGCTCTGGGGCCCCCAGTACAGGAAAGGCATGGACCTGTTAGAGCAGGTCGAGAGAAGGGCCATGAAAATGATCATAGGGCTGGAACACCTCTCCTCTGAAGAAAGGCTGAGAGAGTTGGGGTTGTTCAGACTGGAGAAGAGACGGCTATGGGGGAGACCTTATTTTCTGTCCTCAGGCTGAACAGCCAAAAGACAAATAAAAGAAAGAAACTCACATGCAGTTTTCTCCCCCCCCATCACTTTTAGGATAATAGACACAGAACTGGGGCATAGAGCTCATTCCCTTGCAATCTCATTATATAGCACTTTTCATAAATTTATCATTCCTCACCTTAAAACTCATTAATTTTTGTCTCTAGTTGTCTAATCAGAAAAGCTACCAAAAATCTTCCTACTGTACACAAGGCCTTAGCCTTGGATGTTTCCAGCCAATGAAATCTAATAGACTCTACAGAATAGTCCTCCCAGGAATTGTGTACATTTTGCCTGGAATAGTCACAAGATATGAAGACTGGAAGCATTCCAATAGATGCTAGCAGTAAGACTTTAGCTGTGACATGAGGAGGTGTGACCCTCAGTACAGACCAACTGATTCAGAGAACACAATTTCTAAAAGGAAATTCCCCCCCACTCCAAGGGAAGAAGAAATGAAACATGACATTCAATGCCATAAAAGTTCGGTTAAATGCCCACAGCATGGTTCAGAAAGCCATATGCAAGAGCAATCTCCTACCTGCTAGAATGACTTCTTTCACTTCCATGAGAGTCTAAAACACATGTTCTTCAGCACTCATTCAGAGCCAAGGAGGTTTCCTTTCTGCATCAGAGCTCCATAACAACTGCTACTTTCCCAATGTTTTTTTTCTATGGAGTTAAAAATCTCTTCCAGGTTGAGCTCCTCACATCTCCCAGAAATATCTGACAAATTGCATTGACAATAACTTGATGTAAAGTCGTAATTGTCAGAACAATGTACTTAACAAAGTCTGCTTTAAGGGATTGCCTTAAAGTGAAAGAAGGTTTCACAATAGCATGAATTTTGCAATTGCAGTGCTTTCAGTGCCATTCTGTCCTCAACTGAAAACTTCCTTGTCCCTCAAAATACCTCCTCAAACACTCCCACAGGTATTATGGAACTCTTCACCTTTCAAAAAAGGAACTTCTTGATTGACAACATTTTTTAATCCTTAATAAACACCTGTTTCTGTATTATTATACATTGTTCATATGGAACTCACCTATTCCTTATGGGGGAAGAGAGATCAGAGTCCCTGTTGCTTTTAGCTTCTATTTTTGAAATGGCTACAACCATTTCTGGTTCTTATTGGCTTATAGTCTCCAACTTGTAACTGATAAATATCCTATTGCTTTCCATATCAAAACCTGTGAGCCTCTGTTTCAGTATTGTCTGTTGTCTCTTAGGCCATTGTCATGGTTTCAGCCCAGCCGGTAACAAAGGACCACGCAGCCGCTCGCTCACTCCTCCCGCCCCCCTCCGGTGGGATGGGGAGGAGAATCAGAAAAGAGAAAAGAAAAAAAAAACGGAACCTCGAAGGTTGAGATAAGGACAATTTACTGGGACAACACAAAAAGAGAAGTTACAACAACAACAACGGTACTAATAAAAGAATATACAAAAGGAGTGATGCACAGTGCAACTGCTCACCACCCGGAACCTGACAATCTGCCACTTCCCCCACCAAAAGCCAAGCCCACCTCCCCAGCCCACTCCCCATTTATATACTGAGCATGATGTCACATGGTATGGAATAGCTCCTTGGCTAGTTCAGGTCAGCTGTCCTGGCTGTGCCCCCCCCCCGACCTCCCAGGTTCCTGTAAAAATTAACTCTATCCCAGCTGAACCCAGGACATTATCCACCCCTTATTCTATACCATCTACATCATGCCCAGATCCTACATTTTGCAATGAATCACCACCACTTTCCTTGTCTTATATACATATGTGTATATGGACACCCCCCTACACACACACACACAAATAGCACTCCCTTAGTCAATGGGCCATCCCTCTAATGTGTCCATCAATTTTATTTAGTCCATGACTTTGGGGCTCCATCTGTTGTAACAGTCCTTCAGGATAAGAGAGATGGTGCGAGGTGTTGGATTGTTGCATGCTGCCTCTGGAGCTTGCAGCTGGTACATTTGGTGCAACCCACGCCCTTGGTCTGCAGGTCGAAGATGTTGATCTTGAGGAAATCATTGGGAGCCACTTCAAGTTCTATCACTGTTGTACTTGGCTCGGTTTAAAAGTCCATCCTTCAGTCATTTTGGGTAATTCTTACTGTAATACCCTTGATATGGCATATAGACATAATGACATACATTGGCACGTTATTTAGCAGTTAACATCATACAGCCCAATTCACTGGCTATTCTCTCCCAAAATCAAATCTCCTTGAGGCACACACTCCTGGAGTCAGTTCTGGTTCCATCACTACTGCGCTTTGCTCACTTTTATCACAGTTCTTTTCTTGCTTGATCTAAGTGATCCTTACTATAGTACTATGGATATAGCATACAACAATTATAGTGATGATAACATACAGTAGCAGGGTTATATAGCAACTAATATCATACAGTTTAATTCTGGCTAGTCTCACCTAAAATTAAATCCCCTTGAGGCACACATCGGACTTCCCCATCTTTTCGCATCACCCACCAAGTGCACCCAGGCCCCTGAGCAAAAGCAATCCCATGAATGGGTTTACCTTTGCCTGAGGCAGGAGTAACCCAGACTGTCTTCCCTAACATATTTTTTATGTGCACTACAGGGACTTTATCCCCTTCTACAGTACGTAAAAATTCTGAGTGGGCAGGGCCACCCTGATTGGCAGATCCTCTGGTGTTGACTAACCAGGTGGCTTTTGCTAAATGTGTATCCCAATGTTTGAAAGTTCCACCCCCCATTGCTCTCAATGTAGTCTTTAACAGTCCATTGTATCGCTCAATTTTCCCAGAGGCTGGTGCATGATAGGGGATATGATACACCCACTCAATGCCATGCTCTTTGGCCCAGGTGTCTATGAGGTTGTTTCAGAAATGAGTCCCATTGTCAGACTCAATTCGTTCTGGGGTGCCATGTCACCACAAGACCTGCTTTTCAAGGCCCAGGATAGTGTTCCGGGCGGTGGCATGGGTTACAGAATATGTTTCCAGCCACCCGGTGGTTGCTTCCACCATTGTAAGCACATGGCACTTGCCTTGGCGAGTCTGTGGGAGTGTGATATAGTCAATCTGCCAGGCTTCCCCATATTTATATTTCAGCCATCGCCCTCCATACCAAAGGGCTTTAACCGCTTGGCTTGCTTAATTGCAGCACATGTTTCACATTCATGGATAACCTGTGCAATAGTGTCCATGGTCAAGTCCACCCCTCGATCACGAGCCCATCTATATGTTGCATCTCTTCCCTGATGGCCTGAGGTGTCATGGGCCCACTGAGCCATAAATAGCTCACCCTTATGTTGCCAGTCCAGGTCCACCTGAGCCACATCAATCTTGGCAGCCTGATCCACCTGTTGGTTATTTTGATGTTCTTCAGTGGCATGACTCTTGGGTAAGTGAGCATCTACATGACGTACTTTTACAACCAGATTCTCTAGCCAGGACGCAATATCTTGCCACAGTGCGGCAGCCCAAATGGGTTTACCTCTGCGCTGCCAGTTGCTCTGCTTCCATTGCTGTAGCCACCCCCACAGGGCATTTGCCACCATCCATGAGTCAGTATAGAGATAGAGCACTGGCCACTTCTCTCTTTCAGCAATGTCTAACACTAGGTGGATGGCTTTCACCTCTGCAAACTGACTCGATTCACCTTCTCCTTCAGCAGTTTCTGCAACTTGTCGTGTAGGACTCCATACAGCAGCCTTCCACCTCCGATGTTTTCCCACAATACGACAGGATCCGTCAGTGAACAGGGCATATTGCCTCTCATTTTCTGACAGTTTATTATACAGTGGGGCCTCTTCAGCACATGTCACCTCCTCCTCTGGTGACATTGCAAAATCATTGCATTCCGGCCAGTCCGTGATCACTTCCACAATTCCTGGGCGACTGGGTTTTCCTACGCGAGCCTGTTGTGTGATCAGTGCGGCCCACTTACTCCATGTGGCACCAGTTGCATGATGTGTAGAGGAGACCCTCCCTTTGAACATCCAGCCCAGCACCAGCAGTCGGGGTGCTAAGAGGAGCTGTGTTTCAGTACCAACCACTTCTGAGGCAGCTCGAACTCCTTCATATGCTGCCAATATCTCTTTTTCAGTTGGAGTATAGCGAGCCTCGGATCCTCTGTATCCCTGACTCCAAAACCCCAGGGGTCAGCCTCGGATCTCCCCTGGTGCTTTCTGCCAGAGGCTCCAGGTAGGGCCATTCTCCCCAGCTGCAGTACAGAGCACATTTTTAACATCTTGTCCTGCCTGGACTGGTCCAAGTGCTACTGCATGAACAATGTCCTGTTTAATTTGTTCAAAGGCTTGTCGTTGCTCAGGGCCCCATTTAAAATCATTCTTTTTCCGGGTAACTTGATAGAGAGGGCTTACAATCAGACTGTAATTTGGAATATGCATTCTCCAAAAGCCCACAACACCCAAGAAGGCCTGTGTTTCTTTTGTATTGGTTGGTGGGGACATAGCTGCTATTTTGTTGATCACATCCATTGGGATGTGACGACACCTGTCTTGCCATTTTATTCCTAAAAACTGGATCTCCTGTGCAGGTCCCTTGACCTTACTTTCTTTTATGGCAAAACCGGCTTTCAGAAGGATTTGGATTATTTTCTTCCCTTTCTCCAAAACTTCTTCTGCTGTGTTGCCCCATACGATGATGTCATCAATGTATTGCAGGTGTTCCGGAGCTTCACCTTTTTCCAGTGCAGCCTGGATTAGTCCATGGCAAATGGTGGGGCTGTGTTTCCACCCCTGGGGCCGTCGATTCCAGGTGTACTGGACGCCCCTCCAAGTGAAAGCAAACTGTGGCCTGCACTCCGCTGCCAAAGGATTGAGAAAAACGCATTAGCAATGTCAATTGTGGCATACCACTTGGCTGCCTTTGATTCTAGTTCGTATTGAAGTTCTAACATATCTGGCACAGCAGCACTCAGCGGTGGCGTGACTTCATTCAGCCTACGATAATCTACTGTTAGTCTCCACTCCCCATTAGATTTCCGCACAGGCCATATGGGACTATTAAAGGGTGAGCGAGTCTTGCTGATCACTCCTTGGCTCTCCAGTTGGCGAATCAGCTTATGGATGGGGATCAGGGAGTCTCGGTTGGTGCAATATTACCACCAGTGCACCGTTGTGGTAGCAATTGGCACTTGTTGTTCTTCAACCCTCAGCAACCCCACAACCGAAGGGTCCTCAGAGAGGCCGGGCAAGGCAGACAGCTGTTCAATCTCCTCCGTCTCCAAGGCAGCTATACCAAACGCCCATCAATACCCCTTTGGGTCCTTGAAATACCCCCTCCTGTGGTGGTCTATGCCAAGGATGCACGGGGCCTCTGGGCCAGTCACAATGGGGTGTTTATGCCCCTCATTCCCAGTTAGACTCACTTCAGCTTCCAATACAGTTAGCTCTTGGGATCCCCCTGTCACACCAGAGATACAGATGGGTTCTGCCCCTTTATAACTTGATGGCATTAGGGTGCATTGTGCACCAGTGTCTACTAGAGCCTTATATTCCTGTGGTTCTCATGTGCCAGGCCATTGAATCCACACTGTCCAGTAGACCCGGTTATCCCTTTCCTCCACCTGGCTGGAGGCAAGGCCCCTCTAATCCTGGTCAGAGTATCCGTTACTCACTTTTCGCAAACGTGAATCAGAAGTCCCTTCAAGAGGATCAGAAATGAGATCAGCCCTTCTACTCTGTCTGGGGAACTGCTCACAGGAAACTGGAGCAGCAGTTTTCCAAGAAGAATCCTCTTTTCTGATTGCTTTTTCTTGCAACTCCCATACCCGTGCATCCAGGACTGAGGTATGTGGGATACTTGGAAAGTAATGGGCATGTAGTGAACAATCCAGACTCGATGGAATTGATCAATTTGTGAGCCAAGGATGTTTTGTAGGCAGCAGGCTTCAAGGATGCTTTGCTTGTGGACACATATTTAGCTAACGATCGCAAGAGCATTCCAGACGCCTTTAGAAGGCCTTGAACAGAATAAACAAGAAGACAAAAAAAGAAAATACCAATTAGAAGAACACAGGTGCGCATTCCACGATAAAGGGAACTTGGCAAAGAACCTCAATTCCACAGCTTATCTTGACCAATTAGACTGAGACAAGTTTCGCATGTTTTAGTTAATACAACCAATTATGCCTTATGTTTATACGCGTGTGCAGTGTTGTTATAACCAATCACTAGGTGTAACTAGGCACGTGGACAGCTCATGCTAACCAATCTCTAATTTGCTTATGCGTGAACAGTAACTAGAATGAACATATAAACCGAGCTATCTTGGCAATAAAGTGGCATCTGCTTGATCATATTGATTGTGTGCAGTGTCCGTGACTTCCGCGTCAACAAGTGGCACCCGAACAGGGACCCTCGGATCGGTGTTGAATTCTACAACAGGAACCGACGGAGAGAGGGTGCAGAAGCTGGCCGGAGGTGAGTGCTGCCCCGGCACTCGGGAAAAAAAGAAAAACGGTACCGGTACCGTCGTGGGAATCTCGTCCTGATCAGGCGAGCGGCCGGGGAGGAGATGGGGTCCACTATGTCCAAGGAAGAGGCAGCAGTGGTTAAGCTCCTCCAACATATGCTCTCTGCGAGAGGATTAAGTTATGACTCGTCTACCCTGAAAGCCCTGCTACTATGGGCGAGAGAAAAAAGCTTACTCCCTACCTTTGGAGATGCTTTTGCCATCCCTACTTGGGAAAAGATAGGGCAAGAATTATGGCATAACATAAGTTCGGGTTCAAAAGAGGCGAGCAGATATTCCACCATGTGGAAGTTAATTATAGAAACTTTAAAAGATATGAAAGCTGAACATTCGGCAGTAGCTTCTGCTTTTGCCGCACTGCAGCCCGAAGGGCCACAAGGGATGCCATCCCTGGCGAGCTTCACCTTTGCGCCACCACAAATTCCAGCCGTTGTTCCAGCCCGTGTATCCGGCGCAGGGGCTAGTGCAGTCAGGAAATCTGCAGTAGCAGATCCAGAGCCCAGAGATCAGCCCTTGGAAAAAGCCGACAGCCTGGCAGAATTTCCACCACCACCAGCAGAAGAGACAGAAAACAACTTAGTCTCTAATTCTCGTCCTTCATCACCTAAACCAGTTGCCTCATCCCTGTATCCACCACTGCCACCATCCACTCCCCCATCCCCGCTCGAGGGAAAGGAGGAACGGGCAATAGGTTCAGGGGATCCACAACTAAAGGAACTGTTACAAAGGCTAGAGACTCTTGAAGCCCGCCTGGAGCCGTCGGTGAAGTCCGAGCCGCCGTCTTCAACTTTTCCTGCACCTCCACCACCCTTCAACGCAGGATTTTCGTCGTTCCCGCAACCACCTCCAATGAATCCTTGTGTTTCCCAGGACATATCGGGTGAGATCGGTGCCGTGGCTCCTTTGCCACAGCCACCTCCAGCGACCTTATTAACAGGGAGTGGGGTGGGAGATCCGGCAAAAAGATGGAAGGGGGTAATCAGAGATGCTTTAATTGAAGGTGAAATTATTCCATCTGCGTTTCCAGTTGTGGCAGGGGCGCTTGGGGGTCCTGTTTGGGAAGCGTTAGACTGGAAAGTTTTAAAAGAAGCTAAGGCAGCAGTCACTCAATATGGGTTAAAATCACCATACAGTCAATCTGTTATTCAACATGTATTTTCTGCACATTTATTGACACCATACGATGTTAAAATGATTGTGCAAATATTACTGCTTCCATCCCAGCAGATTCAATTTTATCAAAGCTAGCAAGCGACCTGTGAAAATGCAGCCGCTATCCCACGACAGAACAGGGATCCTTTGTTTGGAGTGCAAGCTCAAATGTTATTGGGGGCAGGTCCTTATGCCAGATCAGGATGGCAGGCACAATTTGCCATAGAAGTTTTACAACTCAGTCAAGATTTAGCTTTTAAAGCATTGAACATAAACCTTTTAATTAGTGTGGGTACAGCTTTTGAGCTTAGTACCTGGGAAGCTATCGGAACCTCCCTATGGGATGAAATTAGTGATGGGTCTAAAGAAGTTAAAGGTCTTGCAACTTTATGGAAATTAATTAGGACAACTCTGCAAGAAATGAAAGCAGATCGTAAAGTGTCTGCGTCTGCTTTTGCTGCTCTCTCTCCCACCACAAGCGAAGGAGAAACGCGGGGAGAAAAACATAATGCAGCGAGAGAGACTTTTGGAGCTTGTCTGCCTGCTCCTGTGCCTTTGACTTCTGCTCCACTCCCTGGGACTGCCGATATTAATCAGCCATCTGACAGTTCCCAACCCTCCCTAACCGTACGCTTAAAGAAAACCCTACAGAATCAGGAAGCGAGTAAAAATCTGCCTACGAGAAAACAGCCCCCAGATATTGCCACTCAACATGAACAAATTATGCCTAGCATATACCCTCCGTTGCCTCCATCTACGCCTGGGTCGCCTCAAGAGCATGAAGAGGGGCCGGAGCTCACTTTGCAGCAGTTACAGTCAGTAATAGAAAAGCTTACACAGCTGGAGGCTGCTGTGAAGTGAGAAAAAACGCCAACCGTATCCTTTGATGCACCCCTTTCCCCCCTCCCCTCGATTTCCTCCTCCTTGCTACATTTGGCCTGTTATGGGTGACACACATAAGTGAAGAATGGATGATCCAACAACCAAAACAGAATGTATGGGTAATCTTGGCGAACATAACGCATCAAGAAGCTATCTATTTTGCTTGTATATAGAAATGCTACAGCTTGGTGTAACTATGTCTATTCCAGAATATCACGCTTTTTTTTTTTTTTTTCTATTCCAGCTGCTTTACCTGCAGGGATGTTTTTAATTTGTGGGGATAGAGCATGAGGGTGAATTCCATCGAAACTTAACGGGAGGCCATGTAGCCTTGGACAACTTACGTTACTAACACCTGATATCAATATGATTCCCAGTAAAAAGGCTCACGATAACTAACACAGGGTTAAGTAGACTAACAAGATTAAGAATTACAGGATGGTTGAAAGATTTGCTTATGCATGGCTTAGTTATTTTAATTGTAATATTAGCAGTTGTAATGATTGTACCACGTATCATAAAAATAGTTGAACATATGAGTGCAAAAGCATTTCATGTAACTTGGCTTGCACAAAAACAAAAAGGGGGAATTGTGGGAGATTTCATGGAAAATGGGGGACATTTCTTTGAGCCTGATTATTTAGAGTTAGCATAAGTAGGCCGCAGTTAGCATGAGTGGGCCAGAGTACGTGACAGCTGCAGTATGAAAGGACTTTGAACCACCAGAAAAACAACGGACATGAGGAACTTGGACAGTGGAGCAATTAATAAACAAGATAACAGAACTGCAGAGGCAAGAAGGAGCTGCAAGAGCTTTAACGCAATTAAGAAAGCTGTCATTTCGGCTTAGAGCATTTAGCTGCAGGATGGGGACTTAGGAGTTGGTTTGTATCTTTGTCAAAAATTGGGGTTTCTTTTATTCTTGTGTATTTTATTAGGTATAATGTTGCTTTTACTGTGTTTAATTAATTGTGTTCATAGATCTTGTAGGTCACCTTGACCAACATGACAGGTCAAGATTCTTTGTGCATTGCAACTGCATCACAAAACCCATGAACCAGTAGACAGGATGGCTATGACTCGTGCAGCACGCCTGGCCAGTGAGCGCATGCGTCATAGGCTCCCCATGTTGCAACCGAGGCGGATTTTGGCACCCGCTGGCCATGTGTGCTGAAATCCGTTCCTCTGCAGATGTATAAATACCAGGATTTTCTGAAGAGCATCAGGCTGGTGTACAGCAAGGCCATCGTTGCCTCCATGGGGACGCCCATGTAAAGCTGGCACCTACCGATTGCTGGGCTGAGTTTGCGGTGCAAGACGGCATGCAATGTTGCAGAATCGAGCTGCTATTGATTTTCTATTGCTAGCACATGGTCATGGTTGTGAAGATTTAGATGGAATGTGTTGTATGAATTTATCTGATCACTCTGAATCGGTCCATAAAGCTATACAAATAATGAAGGACCAAGTTAAAAAACTGCAGGTTAGTGATGGTTTGGGAAGGTTAGACAGGCTGTTTACCCATTGGGGAATTATGGGATGGATAAGAGATCTGTTAAAAATGTTGGGAATTGTTTTGTTAGTATTGGTAGTCTTGTTATTAATTATCCCTTGTATACTCAGTTGTTTAGGAAGGATGGTACAGAATGCAATGGCTAAAGTCTGGATTGTTCAAAAACAAAAAGAGGGATTTGTGGGATACTTGGAAAGTAATGGGCACATAGTGAACAATCCAGACTCGATGGAATTGATCAATTTGTGAGCCAAGGATGTTTTGTAGGCAGCAGGCTTCAAGGACGCTTTGCTTGTGGACACATATTTAGCTAACGATCGCAAGAGCATTCCAGACGCCTTTAGAAGGCCTTGAACAGAATAAACAAGAAGACAAAAAAAGAAAGATACCAATTAGAAGAACACAGGTGCGCATTCCACGATAAAGGGAACTTGGCAAAGAACCTCAATTCCACAGCTTATCTTGACCAATTAGACTGAGACAAGTTTCGCATGTTTTAGTTAATACAACCAATTATGCCTTATGTTTATACGCGTGTGCAGTGTTGTTATAACCAATCACTAGGTGTAACTAGGCACGTGGACAGCTCATGCTAACCAATCTCTAATTTGCTTATGCGTGAACAGTAACTAGAATGAACATATAAACCGAGCTATCTTGGCAATAAAGTGGCATCTGCTTGATCATATTGATTGTGTGCAGTGTCCGTGACTTTCGCGTCAACAGAGGTAGGTTCTCCATCCCACTTCCTCATGTCCTCTCCATGGTCACGCAGGTAAAACCACAGGTTAGCCCATCGTGTGTACTTTCTCTCTCTCCTCTCTCTTGGGCAGAGGAATCCTTACTTCTAATAGCTGCAATGCGGGCCTGTACAGGTGGGGAGGAGGACATATCCACTTTGAATTGCTGGAACTCTCGGGACAATTCCTCTACAGCTGAGACACAGGCCCATAGGGAGGAAGAGAGACTTCCTTCATATTGCCAGAGTTGGACAGCCAGTTCGTCCACCGTTTGTCCATAGCCTACTTTCCAGGACATTACTGCCAATGAGTTGGCATAGGTTGGTGGTGCACTTTGTAGAAACTTCCGCCACATCGGTTGTGTGCATTGGACTTCATCTGGATCTGTGGGTGACTGCCCATTTTCTGGGTCATTATAAATCACCTCCAGCACAGCTAATTCTCTCAGGTACTGGATACCTCTCTCCATGGTGGTCCACTTGCCTTGGTGACATGTAACTTCATCCTTGAAGGGGTATCTTTCCTTCACACCTGACAGAAGTCGCCTCCAGAGGCTGAGGACTTGTGTTTTTCTCCCAATCGCCTTGTCGATGCCCCCTTCCCTAGACAGAGATCCCAGCTGCTTGGCTTCCTTACCCTCTAATTCCAAATTACTGGCCCCATTATCCCATCATTTGAGCAGCCAGGTAACAATGTGCTCACCTGGGTGGCGGCTAAAATCTTTTCGCATGTCGCACAACTCAGGGATAGAGATCGGGTGATTATTTCAGTTTCTGCCTCTTCCTCCTGTTCTCGCGATGACCCTGGTTGACTTTCATCTCTCACTAAGCGAGCTGATTTCTTTGTGTGTTTCTTCTTCTGTACAGGGGCGACTGATACTGGCACAGGTTGGTTCTCTGGTTTAGCTGCAGTACCTGTCACCGGGGTTGGGGTAGCTATGGTGCCTGTTGCCAGGGTAGGGGTAGCCATGGTTCCTGTCGCCAGGGTTGGGGTAGCCACGGTGCCTGTTGCTCTGTTTTCCCCCTTTTCCCCCTGAGGGTGCTGCCTAATATCAAGCAGTGTTTGGTAGATACTGGCCAGGGCCCAGCACAGTGCGGTAAGTTGTGCGTCTCTGGAATAGCCACAGCATTTTCCTTTCAAATATTCTACCACTTCACGAGGGTTCTGTAGTTGTTCGGGAGTGAAGTTCCAAGCCACTGGAGGTGAGAAGTTCTCTAGATACCTGCCCATATCCTCCCACATGCCGTGCCACCCATGAATATCCAGCTTTGGGGCAGATCTCTGGGTGGTACTCTTAAAGAACCTTTTTGTAGCCCTAAACAAGACCTGAAACACATTCAGGAGGCATAGCACTAACAGCACACAGGCTTGCGCATCCCAAGGATATTCAAAATTCTCAAAAGCTGTTGTAATTAGCCGGAAGGAGAGAAGGGAGGTGAACGGATGGGGGGAAGTATCCCCCCCGACTTCCCCATGGATTGAGTGTAATTACCAATAAAATCCGATAAAAGGTGCCCGAAGTATGGAAATGATATCACTGCCTCATACAGATACCAGCTTAACCTCATGACCAGTGATGTAATCATTTCACAAGTCGACATTGCCCAGTACAGCAAAATGATAATCCCAATCACTCTCCCAGAGGTGAGAAACGTAACTACAGGCAATACATAGAGCATATAAGAATTTACAAAACGCCACCATGAGAACAAATGAATCAACATTGTGACTAGCATCTATTTATCTAATATAAGAAATGCGTATGACAAATTTGTTTCAACACGCTCTGGCCAGATCTGTCGTTATCTCAACCCTTCCTGCCCCACGTTGGGCACCAAAAAGGACTGTCGTGGTTTCAGCCCAGCCGGTAACAAAGGACCACGCAGCCGCTCGCTCACTCCTCCCGCCCCCCTCCGGTGGGATGGGGAGGAGAATCAGAAAAGAGAAAAGAAAAAAAAAACGGAACCTCGAAGGTTGAGATAAGGACAATTTACTGGGACAACACAAAAAGAGAAGTTACAACAACAACAACGGTACTAATAAAAGAATATACAAAAGGAGTGATGCACAGTGCAACTGCTCACCACCCGGAACCTGACAATCTGCCACTTCCCCCACCAAAAGCCAAGCCCACCTCCCCAGCCCACTCCCCATTTATATACTGAGCATGATGTCACATGGTATGGAATAGCTCCTTGGCTAGTTCAGGTCAGCTGTCCTGGCTGTGCCCCCCCCCCGACCTCCCAGGTTCCTGTAAAAATTAACTCTATCCCAGCTGAACCCAGGACAGCCATGCAGTGTTGATCAAAACAACACTTAAAAATCTGCAGTGCTGAACACAAGGTACAAGGGAAGTGGAGTGTGTAAAGTACAGGACTAGGAAAACACTTAGTAGATAAGGACAACTTATCATTCTTACGTACCAACCCAGAGATCCAAAAAGGCCTCATGAGAATTCAGAAGGCACAGAGAAAGACACCAAAGAGCATTGACAATATCAGACACCTCCTAATCTTGTGCTAACAATGTGCAAAGAAAAGTCTTAGGCTTTCCAAATGGCTTTTTCCTCCTCTTGTGGCTAATGGGCAGAGTCCATAAAGACAGCTGTAGAAGTTTCAGGAGAGATGAGGAGGAAGGTGCAAGTAACATGAGAGCTCCCTGTAGAGAGCATATGTGGGCTCTTCTGTTGTTAACCACTGTTTCAGTAGCCTTGAATAGTGTTTCTAAATTGAAAACATTTTTGAGATCCTATGAAAAGCCATATATAACTGCTCTGTCAAAAACACAATGAGAGGGAAAACCACAACTGTGTTATTAATATATGCAAAGTCGGTAGCAAATCACTGTGCCTGTTTTACTGGATCACAGACAGATGAACCAGGCCTTACCTAGAAGCTAAGCAACATTCAGCTTACATCTAGTGAACCATTTTTCTCAGGGGTATGATTTTTTAACTGAAATATTTCAAATGGGAACACCTTACTGTAAACTCCTTTAAACTGAAGTAAAGGAGATTCTCTCAATATAATTTATTCCAGTAATTTTATGTGAGTAAACTGGTCTAAGGCATAAGATGTTTGAGGAGCTACATACACACTGGAGCCTGTACCACTTTATACTGGCATCAAACGTTATACAGCTGTGGAATGATTGCTGGAGGTGACTTATTGATATGTCCCCCTACCCTCTTAAGGGAAGGTAAACCTCCAGGGTGGAATGCAGTGGATATACAAGAAATCTGTTCCATAATAATTCCCTAAGCAACATAACCTGCAACCTTAGAGGTTAGCAACACCAGGGGAGCTTGGTATGCTGACTCTAAGACAAGCAACATGGAGGGTGGAGCGGAGTGGAGACACCACTGCCAGGCTCTGTGATATCACTGCAGGGATGGGGAACTGGAACTACTGGAACAAGAATGGAAGGTCCCTGCATTGAGTCCACTGAAGCAAGGAGGTGAAATAATGGGGTTCTGTCAACGCTATTGTCTTACTTCTGATTTATATCATAAGTGCCCAGTTCTGGAGTAGTGACATGCTCAGTCATGTTCTCTGGGTGAACTATGCTCATTATAATACCAAAACATGCCTCCATCCCAAAAGCTACCTGCCTTCAAGGTGTGACCACCCCTCACTGAGCATGCGCTCTGTATTTTCTCTAGCATATACCTTTAAAAGCAAAGCAAGGAGATTTTACACCAATCATAATAAAGGTATGTATGACTAGAGTCACTCAAGCTCCACCTAAAAATAAGAAACTAGTATAAAAGAGCTTAAGAGAGGAGGAATGTTAGGGGAGATACCATTGTAGACAAGTCGGGAGGACATTGCTGACTTCTGGGATGAGTCGACGGGCTGAACCTCTCTTTCCCCCCATAGGGACGCCTATTAGGTAAGATTCGAACCCTCGGTCATACAGAGTGCTTCCCTGGGAAACTTAGAAATCTCTATAGAGTTTTTCCATAATTTAATGCGTTTGTAGTCGGCTGTATTATTCATATTCTTGGTACTTGCACGTGCTTTGCAGACAGTGCATTTATCACTGGCAATCCAAAAGAACCTGTACTCCTGTTGCTTTAATAAACTGTACTATTCATTAAAATCTAGCCATGATAGTTTGTTGAACGTGACTATATTGAAAGAATATTACGCTATTAGTGCATCCATCATTGTGATCGTTCAACATATTGAACGTGACCGGACTTATAGTGTTGAATTGGGCATCACTCAGAATCTAAGCCTAGCCGCCCCCAGCCCCTCTGATATCTGAGGACAAGCTGGAATGTAAGGGGGTTTATTTTCTGCCAAACATCTTCACCCTTTAATGCAACAACAGCAAAGCATATTTTAAACAGTACAAAAGTTCTGACCATAAAAACCCTTTATGAACAGCACAATTAGGTTCAGAAGCAGTTACTAAGTGGATCCAGATTGCTCAGCCATTGGAGCCCATAGAAAACTCATTAACTTCAGTGGCTTTTGGCCTAAACAAACATTTAAGCATCATTGCAGCAGTACAGAGCAGGGCTGATACTACTAGTAGTGTGTGAGAGTGTATTTGGTTTGCATGGCAAGGTTTTGGTAGCAGGGGGCTACAGGGGTGGCTTCCGTGAGAAGCTGCTAGAAGCTTCCCCTATGTCTGACAGAGCCAATGCCAGATGGCTCCAAGACGGGCCCGCTGCTGGCCACCATCTACCATGGTGGTAGCGCCTCTGTGATAACATTTTTAAGAAGGGGAAAAAGTTGCTGCGACACAGAAACTGCAGCCAGAGAGAGGAGTGAGAATATGTGAGAGAAACAACTATGCAGACACCAAGGTCAGTGAAGAAGGAGGGGGAGGAGGTGATCCAGGTGCCAGAGCAGAGATTCCCCTGCAGCCTGTGGTGAAGACCATGGTGAGGCAGGCTGTCCCCCTGCAGCCCATGGAGGTTAACAGGGGAGCAGACATCCACCTGCAGCCCATGGAGGACCCCACACTAGAGCAGGTGGATGCACCCGAAGGAGGCTGTGACCCCGTGGAAAGCCCATGCTGGAGCAGGTTCCTGACAGGACCTGTGGACCCATGGAGAGAGGAGCCCACATTGGAGCAGGTTTTCTGGCAGGACTTGTGACCCCACAGGGGACCCACCCTGGAGCAGTCTGTTCCTGAAGGAGTGCATCCCGTGGAAGAGACCCATACTGGAGCAGTTCGTGAAGAACTGTAGCCCGTGGGAAGGTCTCATGCTGGAGAAGTTCATGGAGGACTGTCTCCCGTGGGAGGGACCCCACGCTTGAGCAGGGGAAGAGTGTAAGGAGTCCTGCCCCTGAAGAGGATGGAGCAGCAGAGACAACGTGTGATAAACTGACTGGAACCGTCCTTATCTCAACCCATGAGCCTTTTGTTATATTTTCTCTCCCCTGTCCAGCTGAGGAGTGATAGAGCGGCTTTGGTGGGCACCTGGCATCCAGCCAGGGTCAACCCACCACAGTCCTTTTTAGCATCCAAACAGGGACATGAGGACAATACAACTATTCCCAGAACACTGCTCCCAGCAGTAACACTGAGAAACACATTATTTCTGTCAAGATCAAAAAGCCTGTTCTCTGGTAATATTACAGCACAGGTAACTGTCAGGGAAAGACCCTGCATCCTAATGTCAGGAGGATGGCAACAAGGTTGCAGCACATTGCACACACCAGTCCTTTTCCTGTTAGCCCATCTGTTATATTCCAAACAAGGAAAAACATGCAACAATCTTGTCCAAAATTTATGGAAGTTCAAGTCAGCAAGACTGAGTCAAAGGATCACCCCATAACAGTTGATGACTCCTAAAGGGCACAAAAGATCTGTCCAGAAAACAGTTTGTTATTGACAGTCAAGAGTCCCAGAGAAGTGATGAGGACTTGACAACAGGCGTCCCTTGTACTCTATATCCAGTCCACTTGCATAGACATGTCTTAGTGTTTGCAAGCATGAGTGTGTGAGTAAATGAAATCTGGGAGAAGATGAGCATGAGTGGGTAAAGTCAACCCACTTATAGACTTTGTAAATAAATATCGCCTACCTCTTCTATAAGATCTCACATTAAATTTTATTATGCTAATTTCCCTACAGTCACTTCTCTATGTCGCTATAATGTGTATGTTTACCTATAGTTCTGTTTCATTTTTTCTGAAGTTTTTCAGTTCGCAGTGAAATTGGTACATTTCTGGAGGACCAATAGATTCTTCAGTGGCTTCAAGCAACTTAATCTTACTCAGTTTTGCAAATTCTCTAAATTTGTCCTACAAAATAAAAAAAGTTATAAAAATGCGGTATTAGTTAAAATAATGCAATACAGCAATATTGAATTTAAATACAGAAACCTATTTCTCATCAAGATCACCTGACTTACAGTTTCATGTCAGATAATCATACTCTGCTTAACTTTCAGAGCTATCTCCTAAAACAGTCACCCAACCCCCCCAAACATTTGTAAGGATTCTGTATGTGGTTTTGTTGGAGCTGTTCTGGCATATCTTAAGCTTAAACCTTAGCTGTTCTTGTCCAGGGCTGTTTGGCTTTGTTGGCAGCTTTTGAGGGTAGCTGTTAAGGGTGAGGATTGGTTGGTTGTTTTTCAATTGGCAATTATTTTTCTGAACAAGATATTTTAGTTCAGAAAATGGAAGATTTTATTCTACTGTATTACTAATGTTGGTTCTCAGGCTGTTGATGCCACATCTTTCCAGTATAAATACTATGATTAGCTCCAATCATGTTTTGAGCTGTTCCTTTGCCTTGGATGCTGCCATTCTGATATCCTTAGCTAATAGGCATATTCTTAACTTCCATGTTACATAATTTTGGAGTGAAAGGTGTGCTTCCCATTGCCTGTAGCAAATTAACAGATAGCAAATTAAATAGACTTAAAACACAGTAATATCCACTGAGCTGACATATATGTACTAAAGAAAAGCTGTTTTAAATGCAAGAGTTATGTTGGTAGATTCTGCAGAATGTTCTACTCTAAACAAACATTGTGAATACATAAGAAAATACTGTGGAAACAAGTATTAATTTTCTAAATTTTAACTTTTTTCATCATGTTTTCTTGAATGCTTTTCTCCTTGAAGAGAAGAGTAAGTAGATGCTTGTCTAATCTCTAACAAGGTTCCATTTTACTGCCATCCCTGATGATCCATATGAACTGGGAAGGACCTTGCCAAAACATTTTTTGTTAATGTGCAATTATGAGACAACTTAGATATTCTCACAAAAACCCTAATCTGTCTGAGCATGGATTCAGCTACAGAAGCAGCATATGACATTCTTTAGTCTTCTCCCTCCTTTAGGGGCTACTTTCCATCAGGATAATTTTACTTTTACATAATTTGATCCTGAACACCTTTAAGTGCTGCTCTATGCTCAAGAAACTGTTGAGCCACAGAAGTCACCAAAAAGGTTCTGGTAGCAGTCCCTGTTATAGCTGCAGGGTGTCCTAGTTTCAGCTGGGATAGAATTAACTGCCTTCCTAGTAGCTGGTACGGTGCTATGTTTTGAGTTCAGTATGTGAAGAATGTTGATAACACTGATGTTTTCAGTTGTTGCTCAGTAGTGTTTAGACTAAAGTCAAGGATTTTTCAGCTTCTCATGCCCAGCCAGTGAGAAAGCTGGAGGGGCACAAGAAGTTGGCACAGGACACAGCCAGGGCACCTGACCCAAACTGGCCAACAGGGTATTCCATACCATGTGACGTCCCATCTAGTATAGGAACTGGGAAGAGGGGGCAGGGAATCGCCCCTCGGGGACTAGCTGGGTGTCGGTCGGCGGGTGGTGGGCAATTACACTGCGCATCATTTGTACATTCCAATCCTTTCATTATTGCTGTTGTCATTTTATTAGTGTTATCATTATCATTATTAGTTTCTCCTTTTCTGTTCTATTAAACTGTTCTTATCTCAACCCGCGGGTTTTGCTGCTTTTTACCTGATTTTCTCCCCCATCCCACTGGGTGGGGGGGAAGTGAGTGAGCGGCTGCGTGGTGCTTAGTTGCTGGCTGGGGTTAAACCACGACAGTCCATTTTGGCGCCCAACGTAGGGCACGAAGGGTTGAGATAACGACAAACCTGACCAGAGCTTGTTAAAACAAATTTGTTATAAGCATTCATTATATCGGTCTAATAGTCGCTGGTCATTATGTTGATTTATGTGTTCTTAGAGTTGTTGCTCTGGTTTTTAAAGTTCTGTTATGTATCACCTCGCTTGCTGTATGTAGTCCCTGTGCTGCTGCTTATCATCCGTGGGAGGTGGATTAAGGTTTTCGCTTTGATGTATTGTATAACACTGGTTAATGGTATGATAAAGTCATCGGTTGTGGGATTAATCCGGTACTTGCACTCAGCATTGTCACCTTTATACTGCGGGAGCCATGTGTGGGAAACTATTAATAATTATACCATTTACCTTTCCTCCTTGGAAAGCCAGTCTATGGGTGGGATACCTTTCTTCCCCTCTCCTTTCTCCTTCAGTCCAGTTACAATGGTGTTTGAGAATTTTGAAAAATTTGAATACCCTTGGGATGTTGAGACCAGCACGGTCCTAGCCCTACTGCTAGGAATTAGCATGCTCCTGAATGTGGTTCAGCTCTCGTTTAAGGTTAAACAACTATTTAAGAAGATCACCCAGAGATCTGCCCCAAGGCTGGATAATTATGAGTGGCAGGGTGTGTGGGGTAGTATGGGCAAGTACCTAGAAAAGTGGGCACCTCCAATGTTTTGGAAATTCACCCCTGAACAAGTGCAGAATCCAGAAGAACTAGTAAAATATTTGGAAAAGGTATGCTGTCACCCCGGCAGCTCCAGAGAGATAGAAATCACTGCAACGTGCTGGGGCCTGGCCCATGCCTATCGAGCCCAGTTCGACTCCACTCAGTACTCTCAAGGAGAAGAGAAGGTCTCTGGACCTAACAACAAAACCATGAGCACTGTGGTCACCCAAACCCCAGCAATGGGCGCTGCGGCCCCACCAGCCCAGGAGACGAGCATTGCGGCCACCCAGACCTTGGTGACAGGCACCGCGACCCCTCCAGCCCCGGCGACGAGAACTGTGGCTACCCAAACCTCAGCAACAGGCACTGCAGCCCCTCTGGCCACGGCAACGAGCACAGCAGCTACCCAAACCTTGGCAATGGGCACTGCGGTCCCTCCAGCCCCAGCAACGAGCACAGCAGCTACCCAAAACCCAGCGACAGACGCTGCGGTTATCCAAAACCCGGCAAGCGATACTGCAACTGAACCAGCGGACCAACCTGCACCAGTATCAGTTGCCCCCGTACAGAAGAAGAAATATATAAAAAAACCAGTTTGCTTAGTGAAGGAGGGAGATGAGCCAGGGTCATCACGGGAACAGGAGGAAGAGGCAGAACCAGAGGTAATCACCCGGTCCCTATCCTTGAGTGAGCTGCGGGATATGCGAAAAGATTTTGGCTGCCGTATAGGTGAGCATATTATCACCTGGCTCCTCCGATGCTGGGACAATGGGGCTAATAGCTTGGAATTAGAAGGTAGGGAAGCCAAGCAGCTGGGATCGCTTGCCAGGGAAGGTGGCATTGACAAGGCAATTGGAAGAGGGACACAAGCCATCAGCCTCTGGTGGCGACTCCTGTCAAGCGTGAAGGAAAGGTACCCCTTTAAGGAAGATGTTATATGTCAATCAAGCAAGTGGACCACCATGGAAAGAGGTATCCAATATCTGAGGGAATTAGCTGTGCTAGAGACAATTCATCATGACCCGGACAACCCACAATTACCCAAAGATCCAGACGAAGTCCAATGCACACGACCCATGTGGCGGAAGTTTGTACGGAGCGCACCATCGTCCTATGCCAACTCCCTGGCAATAATGACCTGGAAAGACGAAGAGGCACCGACAGTGGATGAAGTGGCTCGCCAACTCCGTCAATACGAAGAAAATCTCTCCTCCTCCCTACAAGCCTGCATTTCGGCTGTGGAGAAGCTGTCCGAGGATTTCCAGCAATTCAAAGAGGAGGTGTCCTGTTGCCCACCTGTAAGGACCAATATCTCAGCTATTAGGAGTGAGCGCTTCTCTGCCCAAGAGAGAGAATATAGAAGGTACACACCGCGAGGTGCCCTGTGGTTTTACTTATGTGATCATGGAGAGGACATGAGGAAATGGGATGGAAAACCTACCCCGGTCCTAAATGCACAGGTACGTGAGTTGCGAGGAAAAACCACCACAAAAGGGGATTCTACTAGGGAAAATGCCGCTCCAGTTTCCAAACAGAGTAGAAGGGCTGATCTTGTTTCTGATCCTCTTGAAGGGACTTCTGAGCCAATTTTACGAGAAGTGAATACTGGATACTCTGACCAGAATTAGAGGGGCCCTGCCTCCAGCCAGGTGGAGGAAAGGGATAACCGGGTCTATTGGACTGTGTGGATTCGATGGCCTGGCACGTTAGACTCACAGGAATATAAGGCTCTAGTAGACACCGGTGCACAATGCACCCTAATGCCATCAAGGTATAAAGGGGCAGAACCCATTTCTATTTCTGGTGTGACAGGGGGATCCCAAGAGTTAACTGTATTGGAAGCTGAAGTAAGCCTAACTGGGAATGAATGGCAGAAACACCCCATGGGACTGGTCCGGAGGCTCCGTGCATCCTTGGCATAGACTATCTCAGGAGAGGGTATTTTAAGGACCCAAAGGGGTATCGATGGGCTTTTGGTATAGCTGCCTTGGAGACGGAGGGCACAGAACAGCTGTCTACCCTGCCTGGTCTCTCTCAAGACCCTTCGATTGTGGGGTTGCTGAGGGTTGAAGAACAACAAGTGCCAATTGCTACCACGATGGTGCACCGGCGGCAATATCGTACCAACCGAGATTCTCTGATTCCCATCCACAAGTTGATTCGCCAACTGGAGAGCCAAGGAGTGATCAGCAAAACTCGCTCACCCTTTAATAATCCCATATGGCCAGTGCGAAAGTCTAATGGGGAGTGGAGACTAACAGTTGACTATCGCGGCCTGAATGAAGTTACGCCACCACTGAGTGCTGCCGTTCCAGATATGCTAGAACTTCAATACGAACTAGAGTCAAAGGCAGCCAAGTGGTATGCCACAATTGACATTGCTAATGCGTTTTTCTCAATCCCTCTGGCAGCAGAGTGTCGTCCACAATTTGCCTTTACTTGGAGGGGTGTCCAGTACACTTGGAATCAATTGCTCCAGGGGTGGAAACACAGCCCCACCATTTGCCATGGACTAATCCAGACTGCACTGGAAAAAGGTGAAGCTCCGGAACACCTGCAATACATTGATGACATCATCGTATGGGGCAACACGGCAGAAGAAGTCTTTGAGAAAGGGAAGAAAATAATCCAAATCCTTCTGAAAGCCGGTTTTGCCATAAAAGAAAGTAAGGTGAAGGGACCTGCACGGGAGATGCAGTTTTTAGGAATAAAATGGCAAGATGGATGTCATCAGATCCCAATGGATGTGATCAACAAAATAGCAGCTATGTCTCCACCAACTAATAAAAAGGAAACACAGGCTTTCTTAGGTGTTGTGGGTTTTTGGAGAATGCATATTCCAAATTACAGTCTGATTGTAAGCCCTCTCTATCAAGTGACCTGGAAGAGGAATGATTTTAAATGGGGCCCTGAGCAACAACAAGCCTTTGAACAAATTAAATGGGAGATTGTTCACGCAGTAGCCCTTGGGCCAGTCCGGACAGGACAAGATGTTAAACGTGCTCTACAATGCAGCTGGGGAGAATGGCCCTACCTGGAGCCTCTGGCAGAAAGCACCTGGGGACACCCGAGGCCAACCCCTGGGGTTTTGGAGTCAGGGATACAGAGGATCCGAGGCCCGCTATACTCCAACTGAAAAAGAGATATTGGCAGCATATGAAGGAGTTCAAGCTGCCTCAGAAGTGGTTGGTACTGAAACACAGCTCCTCTTAGCACCCCGACTGCTGGTGCTGGGCTGGATGTTCAAAGGGAGGGTCTCCTCTACACATCATGCAACTGATGCCACGTGGAGTAAGTGGGCCACACTGATCACACAACAGGCTCGCGTAGGAAAACCCAGTCACCCAGGAATTGTGGAAGTGATCACGGACTGGCCGGAATGCAATGATTTTGCAATGTCACCAGAGGAAGAGGTGACACGTGCTGAAGAGGCCCCACTGTATAATAAACTGTCAGAAAATGAGAGGCAATATGCCCTGTTCACTGACGGATCCTGTCGTATTGTGGGAAAACATCGGAGGTGGAAGGCTGCTGTATGGAGTCCTACACGACAAGTTGCAGAAACTGCTGAAGGAGAAGGTGAATCGAGTCAGTTTGCAGAGGTGAAAGCCATCCACCTAGTGTTAGACATTGCTGAAAGAGAGAAGTGGCCAGTGCTCTATCTCTATACTGACTCATGGATGGTGGCAAATGCCCTGTGGGGGTGGCTACAGCAATGGAAGCAGAGCAACTGGCAGCGCAGAGGTAAACCCATTTGGGCTGCCGCACTGTGGCAAGATATTGCGTCCTGGCTAGAGAATCTGGTTGTAAAAGTACGTCATGTAGATGCTCACTTACCCAAGAGTCATGCCACTGAAGAACATCAAAATAACCAACAGGTGGATCAGGCTGCCAAGATTGATGTGGCTCAGGTGGACCTGGACTGGCAACATAAGGGTGAACTATTTATGGCTCAGTGGGCCCATGATACTTCAGGCCATCAGGGAAGAGATGCAACATATAGATGGGCTCGTGATCGAGGGGTGGACTTGACCATGGACACTATTGCACAGGTTATCCATGAATGTGAAACATGTGCTGCAATTAAGCAAGCCAAGCGGTTAAAACCCCTGTGGTATGGAGGGCGATGGCTGAAATATAAATATGGGGAAGCCTGGCAGATTGACTATATCTCACTCCCACAAACTCGCCAAGGCAAGTGCCATGTGCTTATAATGGTGGAAGCAACCACCGGGTGGCTGGAAACATATTCTGTGCCCCATGCCACTGCCCGGAACACCATCCTGGGCCTTGAAAAGCAGGTCTTTTGGCGACATGGCACCCCAGAACGAATTGAGTCCGACAATGGGACTCATTTCTGAAACAACTTCATAGACACCTGGGCCAAAGAGCATGGCATTGAGTGGGTGTATCATATCCCCTATCATGCACCAGCCTCTGGGAAAATTGAGCGATACAATGGACTGTTAAAGACTACATTGAGAGCAATGGGGGGTGGAACTTTCAAACATTGGGATACACATTTAGCAAAAGCCACCTGGTTAGTCAACACCAGAGGATCTGCCAATCAGGGTGGCCCTGCCCACTCAGAACTTTTACATACTGTAGAAGGGGATAAAGTCCCTGTAGTGCACATAAAAAATATGTTAGGGAAGACAGTCTGGGTTACTCCTGCCTCAGGCAAAGGTAAACCCATTCATGGGATTGCTTTTGCTCAGGGGCCTGGGTGCACTTGGTGGGTGATGCGAAAAGATGGGGAAGTCCGATGTGTGCCTCAAGGGGATTTAATTTTAGGTGAGACTAGCCAGAATTAAACTGTATGATATTAGTTGCTATATAACCCTGCTACTGTATGTTATCATCACTATAATTGTTGTATGCTATATCCATAGTACTATAGTAAGGATCACTTAGATCAAGCAAGAAAAGAACTGTGATAAAAGTGAGCAAAGCGCAGTAGTGATGGAACCAGAACTGACTCCAGCATGCAACAATCCAACGGTGCACACCATCCTCCCGCTGCACCAAATGTCACCTGCTCGTCACACCGCACTGAAGCCCCATTCTGCTCTACCGACTGAGAGGACTTTGCACCATCCCTCCTGCCCAGAAAGACTGGTATGACAGATGGAGCCCAGAGTCAGGAACTAAATGAACTCAACGAACATTTAATTAACATAACCCATAAACTAAAGGATATGATATCTCTGTGTATGTATACACATATATATATATATATATCGTTGTTCATATGTCTTAAAGGGATGGAAAGGTGATGATGATTGACCAGGATGTAAGTAAAGGTATGGGAACTGAGCATGATGTCAATGGTATAGAATAAGGGGTGGATACTGTCCTGGTTTCAGCTGGGATAGAGTTAACTGTCTTCCTAGTAGCTGGTACGGTGCTATGTTTTGAGTTCAGTATGTGAAGAATGTTGATAACACTGATGTTTTCAGTTGTTGCTCAGTAGTGTTTAGACTAAAGTCAAGGATTTTTCAGCTTCTCATGCCCAGCCAGCGAGAAAGCTGGAGGGGCACAAGAAGTTGGCACAGGACACAGCCAGGGCACCTGACCCAAACTGGCCAACAGGGTATTCCATACCATATGACGTCCCATCTAGTATAGGAACGGGGAAGTGGGGGCAGGGAATCGCCGCTCGGGGACTAGCTGGGTGTCGGTCGGCGGGTGGTGAGCAATTACACTGCGCATCATTTGTACATTCCAATCCTTTCATTATTGCTGTTGTCATTTTATTAGTGTTATCATTATCATTATTAGTTTCTCCTTTTCTCTTCTATTAAACCGTTCTTATCTCAACCCGCGGGTTTTGCTTCTTTTCCCAATTTTCTCCCCCATCCCACTGGGTGGGGGGGAGTGAGTGAGCGGCTGCGTGGTGCTTAGTTGCTGGCTGGGGTTAAACCACGACACAGGGCCATTTAGTAGGACTGCCTCCATATCTGCTTTTCAGAGAAAGAAGCCCAGACAACTCTTCCCCTTTGCTTACTGACTACAGGATCCAACCCCGAGGAACTGACTGGATGTAGCCAGTGAAAAGTACATAAAGTACATGCAGATACTGACTGGGAAAGTCAGAGATGCAGGACTGCAGAAGCCATGGAGGTAAAGGCACAGGGAAGGCGCTGGAAGTCCTGAAGACTTCATACACATTTCCCTACAGCTTTATTGTTTAAGAACACCTCAACAGCAAAACTAGTGGGATGGCGAGATACCACTGCTAGTGTTGCTACCCAAACAAATACATGGGGAACATCAACAGCTTTCCTTGTCAGTCTCAACTGACAGCACATACAAAACTATCTAATTAGCAAGCCTTAAAGGTCACACAGTTCCTTCCTTCTTCCACCATCATGCCAGTATGGCTACTTTCTCCTTCTCATTCATTCTTGTGTGATCCCATTAAATTTCCCAAGTGCTGCAAGATCATAGAATGGTTTGGGTTGGAAGGGACCTTCAAAGATCATCTAGTTCCACCCCCCTGCCATGGGCAGGGACACCTTCCACTAGACCAGGTTGCTCAAAGCCCCATCCAACCTGGCCTTGAACACTTCCAGGGATGGGGCATCCAGAACTTCTCTGGGCAACCTGTTCCAGTGTCTTACCACCCTCACAGTAAAGAATTTTTTCCTAATATCTAATCTAAATCTACCCTCTTTCAGTTTAAAACCGTTACCCCTCATCCTATCACTACATTTCCTGATAAAGAGTCCCTCCCCATCTTTCCTGTAGGCCCCCTTTAATTACTGGAAGGCTTTTATAAGGTCTCCCCAGATCCTTCTCTTCTCTTCTCTAGGATAAACAACCCCAACTCTCTCAGCCTGTCTTCCTAGGAGAGGTGCTCCAGCCCTATCTTCGTGGCCCTCCTCTGGACCTGCTCTAACAGGTCCATGTCCTTCTTATGTTGGGGGCCCCAGAGCTGAACACAGTACTCCAGGTGGGGTCTCACAAGAGCGGAGTAGAGGGGGAGAATCACCTCCCTTGACCTGCTGGCCACGCTTCTTTTGATGCAGCCCAGGATACGGTTGGCTTTCTGGGCTGCAAGCACACATTGCCTGTTCATATTCAGTTTTTCATCCACCAATACACCCAAGTCCTTCTCCGCAGGACTGCTCTCAATCCACTCATCGCCCAGCCTGTATCCATGTTTGGGATTGCCCCGACCCATGTGCAGGACCTTGCACTTGGCCTTGTTGAACCTCATGAGGTTCACACGGGCCCACCTCTCTATCCTGTCAAGGTCCCTCTGGATGGCATCCCTTCCCTCTAGAGTATCAACCACACCACACAGCTTGGTGTCATCCACAAACTTGCTGAGGGTGCGCTCAATCCCACTGTCCATGTCCCTGACAAAGATGTTAAATAATACTGGTCCCAATACGGACCCCTGAGGGACACTACTTGTCACTGGTCTCTACCCGGACATCAAGCCATTGACTATAACTCTTTGAGTATGACCATCCAGCCAATTCCTTATCCACCAAGTGGTCCATCCGTCAAATCCATGTCTCTCCATTTTAGAGACAAGGATGTTGTCTGGGACAATATCAAATGCTTTGCACAAGTCCAGGTAGATGACATCAGTCGCTCTTCCCTTATCCACCAGTGCTGTAACCCTGCTGTAGAAAGCCACCAAATTTGTCAGGCATGATTTGCCCTTAGTGAAGCCATGTTGGCTGTCACCAATCACCTCTCTGTTTTCCATGTGCCTTAGCATAGTTTCCAGGAGGATCTGCTCCATGATCTTGCTGGGCACAGAGGTGAGACTGACCGGCCTGTTGTTCCCCAGGTCTTCCTTTTTTCCCTTTTTAAAAGTGGGTGTGATGTTTCCCCTTTTCCAGTCACTGGGAACTTCCCGAGACTTCTCAAATATGTTGAATAGTGGCTTAGCCACTTCATCTGCCAGTTCCCTCAGGACCGTTGGATGCATCTCATCGGGTCCCATGGACTTGTGCACCTTCAGGTTCCTTAGATGGTCTTGAACCTGATCTTTTCCTATGGTGGGCAGTACTTCATTCTCCCAGTCCCTGCCTTTGGATTCTGTGAATTGGGTGGCATGGCTAGAGCACTTGCTAGCAAAGACTGAGGCAAAAAAGTTGCTGAGTACCTTGGCCTTCTCCATGTCACAACAAGATGCGGCAATAAGAAACTACAAAAGCCTTTCAAAATACAGTGCTCCAGTTGCATCCACTGTCTTTCAAAATTCTTCCATACCTAAGGAAGAAACTGGCACAAATTGCCTACTTGGCTATTTCAGGCTGCAATCTGTTCTTCTACTGTTTTCAGGGTTGATTACTTTCTGTTGATAAAGCATGCTGATGTATCATTTACCACTTGAATTTCACATGTGATAACATCATTGTGAGGAGTCTTAGACCGGTGTGGTGGGTTGACCCCAGCCAAGAGCCAAACGCCCACAAGCCAAAAGACTCACAGATCAAAATAAAGACAGTTTAACAGGGAAAGCAAAAGCTGCACACACAAGCAAAGCAAAAAGAGGAATTAATTCACTACTTCCCGTTGGCAGGCAGATGTCCAGCTGCTTCCTGGAAAGCAGGGCCTCAGCACATGTAATGGTTGCTTAGGAAGACAAATGCCATAACCACGAACATCCCCCCTTCCTCCTCCTTTCCCCAAACTTTTATTGCTGAGCATGATATGGCAGGGAATATCCCTTTGGTCAATTTGGGTCAGCTGTCCTGGCTGTGTCCCCTCCCAACTCCTTACCCACTCCCAGCCTGGTAGCTTGGGGGGGAGGAGGGCAGGGCAGAGTGGGAAAGAGAGGAAGCCTTGATGCTATGGAAGTACTGCTCAACACATCAGTGTTTTGGCTATTGCTATCAACACTGTTTTAGCCACAAATACAAAGCACAGCACCATATGGGCTGCTATGAAGAAAGTTAACTTCATCCCAGCCAGACCCAGTACAACCTGATTAATAAAAAGGGTGTTTACACTTTTGAGAATACACAAAGATCACTGAATGTCAACAAAATATTAGAGTTACTGCATGAAGAACTAAGAGATCTAAGTGCTTTATATTAAACACCTGGACAGTAGTAGCAGATTCAGTGCTTCAGATAATGCCCACTACTTCAATAATGAATTAATCTTGCCATGTTTCCCGTGTCACATAGAAAGTCTCAAGAATATCCGCAAATCTTAACTCATAGGAAGTTATTCTTATAAATGACAAACTTGCGCTGAATGTATGAATGTAACCATTTTAAATTTGTTAGAGATGTGAAGTTTATATACAATGTTTTTATGTATGAAATTTAGTAAGTTTTAAAATTGATATGCAGGTGCACAGCACCGCTATGCCTTTAACATTAAAAAGTAGTGTACATAACTCCATCAATAAGCTATATATATATATATACACACACATTCCATACAGTATTCTGCTATTAAAGAACAGCAAAGATGTATCAATTGTCAATTTACTTCTCTAATTCGATACACATCTTCAAAAATTTAGTCTGGTTAAGATGCATCAATAACAAATGAGTAATGAGTTAGTCATACACTCTTGAAACTTTGGTTTGGAAATTTGTTAAAGATAAAGAACAGGGCTCAGTAACATTTTGGAGGCCATGTACATTTTTATTAACATAATTTTCTTTTCATACAATTTGATCAAGGTGGACAGTTTTTATACAAATTAACTCAGGATCTGAATCAGTTGATTAGCTTTATGTCCTATTTAGTTTAGGCAAACAGATCAGGTTAAGGCTTATCAAAATAACTTGTGCTACTTCAGCTTCAGGTTAAACTCTCTGGAAAAACACACCCATTTAAGAAATCTATTAGTATAGTCACTCTTTAGTTGAGAGGACAAAATACTTATGGGAAGCATGTAATATTACCCTGTAAACATAAGTAAATGTAATTTACTGGTATAATTTCACAGATCAAGTCCAAATGATATTTCAGTTGCTCTGTCTTGTGAAAGTTTACCGAGAAGATTACATTAGTTGGAATTAGATCTATTTTTTCTTCTGTTTTGCTTCAGTAAGTGATGTTTTCAGTAAGAATGTAGATGAGCCCCTCACATAAGCATTATCAGTATGAGAAAGTAAAAGCAGAACAATTTGTTTCATAATTTTAGACTTTTTAAAAATTAATTCCAACTACTACTACATCATGATGGCAGTACTGAATTATCTGAACCTGAAATATAATCAAAAGCTGAACATGCCACATAAGTCATTCTTTCTCTATACATTCTTTGAACACCAAGACAAGGTAAAATGCTTCAGAATGTGAAAATCAGGACCAGCCATCACTGATCATTTCTTTTGAGACAAGTGTATGGGTCTGGCTGGGATGGAATTAATTTTTGTCATAGCAGTCCCTATGGCACAATGTTTTGAATTTGTGACTAAAACAGTTTTAGTAACACACCCATGTTTTGACTATTGCTGAATAATACTTGCACAGTCAAGGCTTTCTGTTTCTCACTCTGCCCCCACCAGCAAGTAGGCTGGAGGTGGGCAAGAAGTTGGGAGGGGATACAACCAGGACAGCTGACTCCAACTGACCGAAGGGATATTGCATGCTATATAATATCAAGTTCAGCAATAAAAATGGAGGGGACAGGGGGTTGGGTAGGTAGCCATTTGCTCAGAGACTGGCTGAGCATTGGGCTACTTGTGGGAAGTGGTGAGTGATTGCCTTTGCATCACTTATTTCGGTGTGTTTCCCTCTGCCTGCCCGCCCGCTGCGGTGATGAAAAAGGCACTCGGGATGACAACGAGATGGTTCCAAAGCAATGGCAAAAAGACCTCTTTATTGTCTCTTACAGCATACTTATATATTACTAAAACAGGAACGCATAACTGGCTTGGCTAGGATGTTTGCCAGTCCTCAGAACAGTTAAAGATAAAACCATTCCATACACATACTCGTGACTGTCTTCAGCCACATCTTCCCAGGCATACACCAGGCCATCCTCTGACCTGACCTTGTAAAACTAGTTCTTCAAAGGCTTGGCAAACATGCAGCACAACAAATTCTAATGGTCACTCTTGAAAACAAATGCCAGGTGTTCCAAGCTGCTCCCACATCTCCCCCTTTTTTGTTTAGGAACATCAGATTCACGAGGAAGGCAGCGAGGACTCTAGCTTCGAACCGACGCAATCCTCGTACTGCTCCTCAGATGATTCTGATTGCTGCAAACACACAAATGATTAATAACCCTCCAATAGCAATACAAATTCAGATACACAGATTTAAACCTTCAAACCATGTTTTTAGATTTAATCACTTAACACTATTAGACAATTCTTTGAAAAACATTTTGTTCTGCTAATTTTGTATATTTCCCACTTGATCTTGTAATATCTGTGCAAGATCTTAGATCTCTCCTGCAATATTAATAGCAAATGCAACTTGTAAATGCGCCTTCACCTGATTCCAATCTCATACACTTTCATTCCCCTGTAAAGGAATTACACAGAGCCTTTGTTTTCAAAATTCCCAATCACAATGTAATTTCATTCTATTTTGTAATGCACTTAGTCTACCTCCATGTGATGGGTTGACCCTGGCTGGACACCAGGTGCCCACAAAGCTATTCTATCACTCTCTCCTCCTCAGCTGGACAGGGGGATGGGAAATGAGGTTTGCGGTCAGTTCATCACACGTTATCTCTGTTGCTTCATCCTCCTCAGCAGCAGCACTCATCACACTCTTCCCCTGCTCCAGCGTGGGATCTCTCCCACGGGAGACAGTCCTCCATGAACTTCTCCAGCATGGGTCCTTTCTGCAGCGTGCAGTCCTTTAGGAGCATACCGCTCCAGCGTGGGTCCCCCACGGGGTCACAAGTCCTGCCAGAAAACCCGCTCCATGGGCTTCTCTCTCCACAGATCCACAGGTCCTGCCAGGAGCCTGCTCCAGCGCGGGCTTCCCACAGGTTCACAGCCTCCTTTGGGCACCCACCTGCTCCGGCGTGGGGTCCTCCACGGGCTGCAGGTGGACATCTCCTCCACTGTGGACCTCCATGGGCTGCAGGGGGACAACCCGTCTCACCATGGTCTTCACCACAGGCTGCAGGGGAATCTCTGCTCTGGTGCCTGGAGCATTTCCTCCCCCTCCTTCTTCACTGACCTTGGTGTCTGCAGGGTTGTTTCTCTTACATGTTCTCACTCTTCTCTTTGGCTGCTGTTTCTGTGTGTCCCGCAACCCCTTTTCTCTTCCCCCCGTCCAGCTTTTTTTTTTCTCTCTCTTTTTTTTTTTTTTGTACACAGAGGCGCTATCACTATCACTGATTGGCTTGGCTTTGGCCAGCGGCGGGTCCGTCTTAGAGCCGGCTGGCATTGGCTCCATCAGACACAGGGGAAGCCTCCAGCAGCCCCAACAGAAGCCACCACTGTAATCCCCCGCTACCAAAACCTTGCCACACAAACCCAATATACTCCAAGCCAAATTACCACTGCTTTTAAAGCGTCCAACCATGCTAGTATTTGTTGATCAATTTGTACCTGGGTATTTATTTCAGCTGTAACATTTTCTAATACATTAGCTACTGTGTGAGCAGTCTGAACGGATTTCGCAAGCGCCGTGGTAGCAACGGCGGCAGTAGCTGCAATAATGATAGCTGATATTATGAAGGCAATTAGCCATCCTATAAATCATTTTGGGCAACTAATTGTCCACTTTAAAAACCTTGATAATTGACTCAGTCCTGATTCCCCTTCCCACGATCTGGTCATATTTACAGGGATCCACAATTCAGCACAACGTCACATTGGCATGATTACTGTAAGATTTAGTTCAGATATATTCTTATGAGTAAGGTTAATTCAGATTAGTTTCAAAAGCATGGTTACGTAAAGCGATATCTATAGATTGAGCTGCTACAAAAACATAAGGATGTGAAGTACATATCATCACTGAATCTTTGTGATGCTGTGTCAGGTTCAAACTATACAAGGAATTGTTCTTTCGATAATCACCATGAGCTATTTGTCATTTTATAAATGGCATACCTATCACCCATGACTTCATGAAAAAAGGTCCAGTATTATTATTCTACTGAGCTTGTAATACTGGCCGAGACAATCCTCCCTCAGACCATTTCAGGAAATAATAAGTATGTATGTGTGTCATTGACACGGATCCATTCTTTCTTTTCTTCTAGTGGGCCAGGAGGTAGTAACCATACCCCTCCCATCCACTTTGTGTCATTACTAGAGACAGGAATCTCTGAATCCCACCATGTTACTGGCCTAAACAAGGGAGGGTCAGTAACATGGGCCCAATAAAAATGTTGCGCCTGAGCCATGGTGACTATGTAAAGAAAAAGGATCAGAATTCTTACAATACTGTTGCTGGCCACTATTGCCAGGTATGCTAAAAAAGGTGTTCTTTGGAGTAGGATACACGTTGCATCATCACGCTAGCTTGTTGCTGCATTCTCTTCAAATCTCCCCACATGATAGCTTTTTCATTCTCGATGCGCCGCTTCCTCCTCATTCGTTTCTCCTCTTTCAAATTCAGAGTCTTCATCTGCGGGATTGGGTTGTCCGAGTGGTCTCGCCAGTTCACGATAGGGTTTGACGTGACGAGCGGGCAGCCACCCAGGTCCTGCTGCTAGAAGAACACATGCATACCCTCTTCCCCAAGTTATTAGTTCAATAGGACCAAGCCATGAGTTACTAATGGATCTCGATATAATACTTTTGGTTGTTCTGTAAACTTCCCGTGTTCACCAGAATAATGCTTTTCCATGGGTGTGACAGACTGTTGAGAATTCACATTTAAAAAATTTAAGGTATAAATTGTTCCTGTGGGCTCATATTCCCCCTTTTTTGTTTTAGCAGCATAGTTTTTAAGGTTGCATGGCTGCATTCAATTATACCTTGTCCTTGTGGGTTATAGGGTAGCCCTGTGACATGAGCTATACCCCATTGTTGCAGAAACAATTGTGTGCTTTTAGTGGTGTAACCAGGCCCGTTGTCTGTTTTTATCATTTTAGGAACCCCGAGAATTGCAAAACAACGGGTCCAATGTTTTTTAATATCTTTTACCTTCTCCCCTGTGTGTGCAGATGCACACAGCGCTCCAGAAAAGGTATCTATAGATACATGTACATACTTAAGACAGCCAAAAGAATTTACATGGGTAACATCTGTTTGCCATATTTCATTAGCTTGTAGGCCTCGGGGTGTAACACCACTAGGAAAACTGTGTGGTGTCAGTCGTTGACAATTGGGGCAAGAGCGAATAATGTCCTTGGCTTGAGATAAAGAAATCTTAAATTGTTTGCGCAAGCCAGCAGCATTTTGGTGAAAAAAGTAATGAGATACTCTCGCATAATCAAATTGAAATACAGCTACTGTCAATGAATCTGCTATTGCATTACGTTTTATCAAAGGTCCTGGTAAAGTGGTATGAGATCAAATGTGAACAATAAATAAGGGATGTTTTCGATGGGAAATCAAAGACTGAATTTGAAAAAGCAAATCAAACAACTCTCTGTCATTAATTTCTTTCAGAAAAGCACCATTAATATGTTGGACAATATTAACAACATACTCAGAGTCACATACTATATTTAAGGGCTCATGTGAAAACAAGGTGAGGGCATGCAAAACTGCCCAGAGTTCAATTTTCTGAGTAGATCCGTCATGTTTTGTTATGGAATGTTTCCTCTCATTGTTGTCATGCCACGCTACAGCTGCTTTTCCTGTTTTTCTGGAGCTGTCTACAAAAACAGTTTTAGCATCATTATTAGGTTTCCGTTGAACAATTACATCTTCAGCTAGAGGTAAATATATTAAGTTATGTAAGAATTTATCGGGTGGGTAGGAAAATGTAATTCTGCCTACAAAATCAGCCAATGCAATCTGAAACTGTTCGGAATTTTCTAAAAGGAATTGATAATTAGAGGTAGTGAGCGGCAAATGAATTATTTCTGGATCATAACCGGTAATACTTTGCACCTGAGTACGGCCTTTCATTATAAGAAGAGCATACAGTTCAGCTGGAGTAGTGATTGTTTTCTTTAGCGTGTTGGGGAGAAAAATCCATTCCAAATAATATACTTTGTTTGTAATTTCTAGCTGTCCTATTAATCCAATTGGTTGATGCTCTGTCCTGAGTACAAAGAAACGGACAGGCAAAGAACTCCTTATGCAATCTGCTTTCATCTTTGAAATGTGTTCAGTAACTAATTTCAGCTCTTGCTCTGCAGCAGAGTTCAATGTTCGCTTCGAAGAGAGATCAGAATCGCCCTTTAATAAATTAAAGAGATTAGACAGTTGATGAATAGCTAATCCGAGCATAGGGCGAACCCAATTAATAGCTCCTAACAGTTTTTGTGCATCATTGAGGGTGCTGATTTGTACATTTAGTTTTAGTGTCTGATGCTTAACATGTCGTTCAGATAAAACCCACCCTAGATATTTCCAGGGCGGCATGGACTGAATTTTCTCTTCTGCAATTTGCAATCCATGAGCTTGAAGTGCTATGAGTAATTGTTCTAAGGTTTGATCAATATATGTTTGTTCTTTAGCACTGATGAGAATATCATCCATATAGTGATAAATGATACTAGAAGGGAACTGTTGTTGAACAGGTGCCAGAACGGCAGCAACATACATTTGACAAATTGTAGGGCTATTCATCATTCCTTGTGGCAACACAGTCCACTGATATCTATCCATTGGCTGTGCATTATTTACAGAAGGCACAGAAAAAGCAAAATGTTCACAATCTTCAGGATGGAGAGGGATAGCGAAAAGCAATCTTTTAAATCAATTATAAAAAGGTTCCAATCTGCTGGTAAAAGGGTAGGATTTGGGATTCCTGGTTGTAAAGATCCCATTGGTTGCATTACTGCATTAATAGCTCTCAAATCATGCAATAGTCTCCATTTCCCTGATTTTTTAGGAATAACAAAAATGGGGGTATTCCATGGGCTATTAGACCGAACAATGTGCCCTGTTTGAAGCTGTTCCTGGACTAGTTGTATGGCATGAGTTAACTTTTCCCCTTTCAATGGCCACTGATCAACTCAAACTGGTTTTTCTGTTAACCATTTCAGTTTGAGCAGGGGTTTAATGTCAGTGACCACTACAATAAATTTGACTTTTCCGTGGTTAATGTCATGTCCCATTGCTGCAACAAGTCTCGTCCCCATAGATTCATGGGTGTTTGCATTACATAAGGTTGAATCCATGCCCCCTTTTTTTCAGGGCCAGTTACTGCTAACAAATGAATGCTCCGAAGTGGTACTTGCAACCCCCCTATTCCTGTGATGGTAGTATGTACTGGTTCTAAAGGCCAATCAGGTGGCCAAACATTTTGAGAAATAATCGAAACATCGGCACCTGTATCTACTAGTCCCGAAAAAGTTTTTCCCTATATTTGAATTTCTGATGTGGGCTGTTTTGTAGTAATAGCTTTTGTCCAAAAGGCATTTTCATTTGTGCTACCAAAGTTCCCTTCACCTCGGGGAACTTGTTTTGAATTTGGAACCCAATATGGAAATAAAACAAGCTGAGCAACTTGTTGTCCTGGCTGCAGAACGTGATAGCCAAACAGGACGGTAATCATAATTTTTAATTCTCCTTGATAATCAGAATTAATAACGCCTGGTAGTACTAATATACCTTGTTTGGAAGTACTAGAGCATCCTAATATTAAGCCGACCATTCCTTTTGGAAGGGGACCCCAAATTCCAGTACTAACTACTTTTATTTCTTTCGGTGTATTTAATACTACTTCTGTGGTAACTGCCAAGTCCAACCCGGCGCTTCCTGAGGTTGCTGAGCATAGGTCTGTGACTCTGTATCGTTTGAGCTGGTTAACAACTGATTCATCTGCACCATATGAGGCAGGGCCCTGTAATTTTAAGGGGCGCAGGACCGGACATCCCTTCTCCCATTTCCCGAGAATGGGGGATCATGCTTATTACATTTTGAGTGGCATTGATTGCTCCAATGATAACCCTTTTGGCATCTAGGACATAATTGAGTTGGCTTTTTGTCTCCTGGTTTTTGTTGTTTTTTGGGACAGTTTTTACTGATATGTCCCTCTTTTCCACAACTGAAACATTTCAGAGAAGTCTTTTGTAATTGAAGTTGCGATATCGCAGCTGCTAATGCGGACGCACGGTGAATTTCCATGCTTATATTTTGACATACCTTTATATATTCACCTACGTCAGTAGCCTTGCCTTTAATGGGCATTAGTGCCACCTGACAATCGCTGTTAGCGTTTTCAAATGCCAATTGGAGCAACAGTGCATTAGCAGCTTCAGCATTATCAATTTGTCTTTGAATTGCATTCTGCAATTTGTCAATAAAAGACAGATAAGACTCTTGTGAAGCCTGTCGAATTGTAGCAAAAGATCCTGCTCGTTTTCCTGTCTCAGGCACTTGCTTCCACGATGGAGTGGCAATCTGGGAAGCTTGTGTAAAAAGTCGACGATCTTGTATGACTTGATTTTGAGGGGTAGTAAATTGCCCTGTTCCCATTAACATATCAATACCAATAGGAACACCATTCGCTAGATTTTCCATTGCCTGCACGGTAGCTAATTCTTGGTATTCTAATTTCCAGAGTACCATGCTGAGGTAAGCACTGTTTTCATTAATGCAAACCAGTCCCAAGGTGTCATTATATAAGAATTCAAGATAGCATCTACAATTCCAACTGTAAACGTGCTCTGTAAACCATTTTCCTATATGAATCATAGAATAGAATCATAGAATCATTTCGGTTGGAAAAAACCTTCAAGATCATCGAGTCCAACCATCATCCATGCCCCCTAAACCATGCCCTGGAGTACCCTGTCCACTCGCTTTTTGAATACCTCCAGGGATGGTGAATCAACCACTTCCCTGGGCAGCCCATTCCAATGTTTGACAACCCTCTCAGTAAAAAAATTTTTCCTAATATCTAACCTAAATCTCCCTTGCCTCAACTTGAGGCCATTTCCTCTTGTCCTATCTCCAGACACCTGACAGAAGAGACCAACACCCACCTCACTACAACCCCCTTTCAGGTAGTTGTAGAGAGCGATAAGGTCTCCCCTCAGCCTCCTCTTTTCTAGACTGAACAACCCCAGATCCCTCAGCCGCTCCTCATAAGACTTGTGCTCAAGGCCCCTCACCAACTTGGTTGCCCTTCTCTGGACACGCTCCAGCACCTCAATGTCTTTCCTGTAGTGAGGGGCCCAAAACTGAACACAGTACTCGAGGTGCGGCCTCACCAGTGCCGAGTACAGGGGAACAACCACTTCCCTGCTCCTGCTGGCCACACTATTCCTGATACAGGCCAGGATGCTACTGGCTGCCTTGGCCACCTGGGCACAGTGCTGGCTCATATTCAGCCAGCTGTCAACCAGCACACCCAGGTCCTTTTCTGCCAGGCAGCTTTCCAGCCACTCTTCCCCAAGCCTGTAGCACTGCGTGGGGTTGTTGTGACCCAAGTGCAGGACCCAGCACTTGGCCTTGTTGAACCTCATACAAGTGGCCTCGGCCCATTGATCCAGCCTGTTAAACCACGACAGGTCACCATCATCACTTATCTTCTTACACTTCAAAGGTACCTATGAATTTCTAAAGAAACTACTCAGGTTATTTTATTAATTTATCTTGTTCTAAAGTTAATCACTTACTCCCATGTCTTAGGTCTAAGATGTATGATCCTTCCTCTGTTGATTCAGCTTGACTGGATTCTAAGCCAGCCATGAAGAGGGAGTCTCATAGAACAATTATGCAGCTCATAGATATTGTTTTATACGCACCTGCATTCTATTAATCATATCTAAACCAATATCTAATCATTAGTTATATGTCTAATATGAATAGTCTTAAAACAATAAGGCTTAAGGCCTAGTTCCTTTTACAATTCCCTCCTTTTGTTTTTCATTGCACTCCTGCGATCCTATTGATAACTCCACATTTCCTTTTCTATCTTCTGTATTATCCTAGAGCTACAACTTACACAGCATTGAAGCAACACAATCACACATACTACTACGATTATAACGACGAGTACTATTACAATTAACTTTTTCACCCAAGTGGCCAAATTTGGAAACCAAGATGTTAACCAATAAAAGGTGTCAGAAAATCCCCAGGATGTATCATCTCTTTGAATTTGTTGCATCGTGGCACTAACCTCCCAAATTTTTTGGACATCTGTCATTAATTCTCCTGATCGATCAGTATACATACAGCAGCTGGTATTTAAGACAGTACAAACTCCACCTTGTGAAGCCAGAATCATGTCTAAGGCCATTCGGTTTTGAATAGTCATTTTTGAAAGTTCGGTTACCTCTTTCTGGAGAGTAGAAAGTCCATGTGCAGTTGAATTTTCTAATTTTTCAATTTCCCCAGAGACATTTAAGACTGCTTTCTCTAATTCACTTACTCCCAGAGCCGGAATCAGCCATCTAACAAATGAATGAAATCCTGTTGACCTTTCAATCAAGGGATTTAGTGTTCTTCGAATTCGAATTAAAAAGTTTCTATGCCATGTTGCACTTGAGACAGTTTTTGGATGAATTTCTAAATCTGTAGACATAACTCCTAGGGTACAAATTCCTCCCCAAATTGGAAGCAGAGCTTTGTAAGCTTTGTTTCCACATAACCAAAAAATACCCAAGTCCTCAGGTGCTCGCCAACTTAAATGCAATCCTGAGGTAATAGAAGTCATGGTTTGGCATTGGGTCCAATTTCCCACAAATGAGTGATTTTTGCATAAGCTTTGGTTATCAACACTTGGGGGATAACATCTCTGTACACAATGGACTTGTGAATAGTCTCCTGAATTTGATACTTTAATTTCCCAAATTTGTTCTTCATAAGATTCAGAGAAAGTAGTGTTATACCAGTACTTTTTCCAATTTGCACTTCTAGGGATTAGAGTTCCTACTAATTGAAATCCTTGATTCACTGTTTTTGGTAGAGCAACACAAATCCAACATTCACTTAAATTTAGATTATCAGTAAAAGATTTCATCAGTGACACGTGCATATTATTGGTCCAGGCATTTTCTACTTGGTGAACATCCCTAGGTTTCCGCACCAACTGTTTTGACACATTCAGAGATGACATGTTATGATATGAATGGGAATAACCCATATGATGGTGCCAGAAATTCCCCCCAAAATCAAGTTTCCATTTGAATAATTATTACAATCCTGAATTTAAAAGTAAAACGATTGCTTGATAAATAGAATTGATGACAACACCAGTCTCCATTATCATAAATTTTCCACATTTGATGGTCAAAGCACCATGTCCCAATTCCCCATGTTGGTTCTTGAAGGTGAATATGATGTACAGGATAAGTTCTTGGAATGCCATATCCCCACCACCGTTTAAGAAAGCCATAGTTGTTGGGCCAAGTATCCCACGAATCGTCAAATCTACTTCTAACATTGGCACAGAATTCGAGAGAATTGAACAGCGGATAAATAGGGCCTCTCTGTGCGGTCTTCGGATAACTACCCGAAAAAATGACCTATCCAGGCTTTCCCTGTAAGCCTGTAATTTGGCCTGAAAGTTGAGAAGAACAATCACTATATATAATAACAGTTCTATTGGTACGGGCATCTCGATCGCGCAATGCAAATTTTGTCCACAAGGTGTCACTCCAGGGTAAAATACAAACAAGTACAAAAAGGAGTAATACTTTACAATTGTCCATTATGCTTCAGATTCTTTGCGGGCATGTGAGTGATGAATCCAGTTTTCTTTCCCAGATACCTTAATGGCATAAAAAGAAGTTAGTAAGACAGTATAAAGTCCTTCCCATTTTGGTTCAAATCTGTTCTTTCTTTTGAAATTCTTTATATAAACTTTGTCCCCTGGTTGTATATCATGAACTTGAATTTCAGGGCTTATTCCCTGATACCAATAAGCATGGTTATGCATTTGAAAGAAAGAATTTTGTAAATACAAAAGGTATTGTGTTACCTGTTCATCTCCATCCAGAAGGCTAGTTTTTGCTGGCACATACATACCTGGAACAGCAAGTATTCTCCCAAAAAGGATCTCAGCTGGAGAAACTCCAATTGGTTGCCTTGGAGTATTTCTAATATCCCACAAAACCAAATTTAGAGGCCATTTCAAACCAGTTTGTTTACATACTTTCACTAACTTTTCCTTTAATGTTCTATTCATTTGTTCTACCTGTCCAGATGATTCAGGGTGATGTGGAGTATGAAGTTTATTAAAAATTCCCAAAGAATTATAAATCTGTATCAGAATAGCAGCTGTAAAATGACTCCCTCGATCTGTATCAATTACTTCAGGAACCCCATACCTTGGAATGATCTCTTTCAATAAGACTTTTACTACTGCCTTTGAGTCATTTTTCCTGGTCGGGAAAGCCTCCACCCATCCTGATAACTGATCAACAATCACTAACATGTAAGAGTACCCCATTGTTTTTGGCATATCTGCATAATCAATTTGGAGTTTTTGAAAAGGAAAGGTGGCTGGTGGTCTTTTCCCACTGGGAGGTTTAATTTGCACTGAAGCATATTGTCTGCAAAGCTTACATCCTTCACAAATTCTTTTTGCTGCTGCATAAATTCCCGGGGCTGCCCAAAGTCTCTGAATTCAGAGCGCTACGCTCTCCGGTCCCCCATGGGTCCTATCATGATGCCACCACGTTATCGGCAATAAATACCTTTTTGGAAGGAGAGGTTTGTTGTTCAGAATCCACTGCCCTTCTCGTCGCTGGGCTCCCAACCGAGTCCATTGCTGTTCTTCTTCCTCCGGGAGGTCTTCATACAGCTTATTCATGTCAGGGAGCTCCAATGTTATTTCATGTTGTGACAGAGACATAACGGACATGACCTGTCGTGCTGTGGCTCTAGCGGCTTGGTCGGCTAGAGAATTTCCTTTTGCGATCATGTCTTGTCTCTGTGTGTGTGCCTTTATATAAATCACAGATATCTCAGAGGGCAATTGGACTGCTTCTAAAAGGTCTTTGATCTGTTGTCCGTGAGCAACAGTCTTTCCCGCCGAAGTCAAAAAACCCCTTTCCTTCCATAAAGTCCCTATAGCATGGCATACACCAAAGACTAATTTAGAGGCTGTATAAATGTTAACTCTGATTCCAATTGCATACTTTGCAGCTTCAGTAAGAGCAACTATTTCTGCCCCTTGTGCACCCAAAAGTGCAGGCAAAGATCCCGCCAGCAGTACCTGTGTTTCCGTGGTGACTGCGAAACCGATACATCTTTGGCCTTCTTCATAGTAAGATGAGCCGTCCATGAAGAGGTTCAAATTGGGGTTATCTAAAGGTTGCTCTCTCAGGTCATCTCGCGGCTTGCTGGTTTCTTTTATGAGATTAGCACAATTATGGTTATCTTTTTCTCCATCAGAAGGTAAAGGCATTAAAGTTGCAGGGTTTAGAGTGTTACACCTTTCCAATTTCAAATTATCAGCCAATAAAAAATTATTTCATATCTATGTGCTCGTTGCGGAGACAAAGCTTTCTCCGCATATTGCTTTAACAAAATTTCTACCTCGTGAGGTACACAAACAGTTAGTGGATGACCTAAAACAATTGTTCTGGTTTTCTCAACCATTTCAGCTGCAGCTGCTATTGCTCTAATACAAAAGGGAGTTCCTTTAGTTACTGGATCTAACGTAGAAGAAAAATAAGCAACAGGTCTCTCATGCGGTCCTAAAGCTTGTAGTAACACTCCCTTTGCAACCCCTTTTGCTTCATCACAATATAATCTAAAAGGTTTTGAATAATCAGGAAGCCCTAACGCTGGGGCAGATAAGAGTGCAGCCTTTAAAGTACGAAAGGCTTTCTCCCTCTCAGTGCCCTAAGCGATTGGTTCTATTTCCTCATTTCGAGCTGCTTCATGCAAAGGTTTAGCTATTTCACTGAATCCCGGTATCCAAGGACGACAAAATCCTACCTGTCCTAAAAATCCTCTCAACTGTTTTTTCATCACTGGTCTCGGTATTTCTTGAATTGCTCGGACTCTTTCAGGGTCCACTTCTCGTACTCCGGGCTTTAATATAAATCCTAAATATTTTACTTGCTGTTTGCAAAACTGCAATTTAGATGGAGATGCACGGTGTCCTTTTTTAACAAGTTGAATACACAGATATTCAGTATCTCGAATACAATCATTCTCAGTTTTACTTGCCAATAACAAATCATCAACATATTGCACCAGGACAGATTTTCTTGGAAAAACTAAATCTTGTAAATCATTTTTCAGAATCTGGGAAAAAATCATTGGTGAACTAGTAAAACCTTGCGGTAACCTAGTCCAAGTAAGTTACTTCCCTTGCCAAGTGAAAGCAAAAATTGGTTGGCTTTCTTCAGCAATCGGAATACTAAAGAAAGCTCCAGTAAGATCAAGCACTGTAAAATACTGTGCCCATACTGGAATCTGGGTTAAAATCAAACTAGGGTCTGGTACCACAGGGTGTGGGGCAATTACATGCTCATTTACTACTCGTAAATCTTGAACAAATCTATATTCAGGATCTCCATCCTTATCTATCCTATGTTTGCTTACTGGTAAAATTGGGGTATTATAGGGACTACGACACTCTCTCAAAATCCCCTTTTCCAAAAAATGCACAATTTGTTTTTCAATGCTGGGAATGGCTTCATTTATAATCGGATATTGCCGAATTGAAGGAGGAGTCCCTCCTTTTGTTTTTATCACAACTGGTTCAGCAGATTTCAATAATCCTACTTCATCTCCTGATGTACTCCAAAGTTCTCTGGGAACTCCAGCTAATTCAGGTGGCATTTTTGAATCACTATGTTTTTGTTCTTTAAATTCAATTACTTCAGAACCCATTATAATTAATTGGATTCCTGTAGGTGCCAAAGAGAGAAACATACCAAATTCCTGCAAAAGGTCTCGTCCCAGCAGGGAAATGGGAGAGTTTGGAGAAATTACAAATCTTCCCCAAACTAATTTTCCATTCAAAACAACTGGCAGAGGAGTAGACAAATATTTTATCTCTTTCTCTACCACCCCCCGTACCATCACAGTTTCATTTGACATCTGGGGGACTTCAAAATTTAACAAAGACAATGTCGCTCCCGCATCTACTAGGAAAGTAACAAGAATACCGTTTACCTTTGCAGTAATCTGACCGCGCTCATCTACCTTGATTCCGACAGGTTCCATTGTTCCTTTTTTTAGTTCCCAGAGAAGAGGAATACCATTCTTTACTGTGAATGAGGTCGTGGCGGTCTGTCAGGTGGGAGTCCTCCTCGGGTTGCGACAGGTCTCAGTGGGCACTCTCTTTGCATATGTCCTAAATTTCCACAATAAAAACACTCTAAAGAGTTAGCATATTGAGAAACAGGAGGGGCTCTACCTTGCGCCCCTCTTCCCCTAAATCTTCCCCAAGTGAATCCCCGACCTCTCATTCGTGGATTAAAATTCTGAGTAATTGCTGCCGCTAACAATCCAATTTCTCTCTCCTTCTCTTTCCGTTCTCGTTTTAATTTCTCCTCTTCCTGGTTTTGTTTCTCTTCAACTCTTCCATCAAAAACAAAGGTAGCAATACTTAGAATTTTAGCTAATGTCTCACCCTGCCAGCCTGGGATATGTTTCCTAAAATATTTACTTATGTCTGGAGCAGATTGATCTACAAAAACACTGATAGCTAAAGGCTCCTGGAAATTGTCACGGGTCACGCCCCCATATTTCATCAAAGTTGCTTTCAATCGTCCCCAGTAATCACTTGGATGTTCATCAGGTTTCTGCCTACATTCTAAAACCTTTTTCCAATTAGTTACTCTCTCACCAGCTTGGCGAACTGCTTCTATTAATTGTTGAATGGCAGTTTGATGAGCCCTACCTCCTTCTGTGGTTGTAAGATTCCATTGTGGATCTTGTTCAGGCCATGGGTTTAACCCCTGGCCTCTCTGAGCAATTTCTCTATCCTTTTGGAAAATCTTTTCTCTTTCTTCTAGCTGAAATAATTCTCGCAGCAGAGTCCTCATATCATTCCAATTAGGGGTATAATCAGTGACAATTCCCAATAACAATTGAGCACATTTTTCAGCATCATCACACAGCCGAGGCATCTTTGATTGCCAGGCTACTAAATCACCTTGCTTCCAAGGTTCATGCCTCATTATTGCAGTTACTGGAGAAACTTCAGCAGGTGCACCCAGTCCTGCTCTCGGGTTTGGGATGTAATCCAAACGCATTGGATACATGCCAGCATCTTTTGAGAAAAGCTCAGTTTCCTCAGCCTCAGGGGCCAAGGGAAGTAAACTTTTCCTCATTTTCAACAAGGGAGTTTTTCTCCTTTGTTGTGCCCAATTATACCAAATATACCAATAATCAATATCTTGACTTCCAGAGTCTTCCAAAATCATTCTCAAAAATTTTTGCTTATGGGGTTTAAATGTTCCCTTAGGAGGCCACTCATCCATTGGCCCTCCTCCTCTATTTCTCGTCAGGAATGGCCATTCCTCTTGGCACAATATTATCAATTTCTTTTTTTGCAATGTCTGTACCAAGGGTATCTTTTTCCAATTTTCCAAAACCTCAGCAAGGAGCGTCCCCCTTTCAATGCTGGGTGCTAACCCCATTTTTCTTAACTAATTTTTGCAAGTTTAAACACAAGAGTTTCCCAGGATAACTTTTGTCTGGAACTACCCGTGCCCAAGTCTCTTAGGTGAACTCACCTGATTATTTCTGCTGGCAATTGAGCGTTGGTAACGGGTTTGTCCAGAGAAATATCCCGTTGCTCTCTTTCTCTCTTGTGTCCTAGAGTCCCATCTGGGTCGCCAGTTCTGTTAAAGAATTTTCAAACGTGGGTTTCTCTAGGTTTGCTTTATTAACAACTCAGAGTTGGGCCACCACCGCAGTGAATGGCGCACTTCCAAAAGTTTCCAAATCTTATATACCCTTTTGCCACCCATTGTCCCAATCCAAAGTCTCTGTAATTTTGCAGCCAAAGTCTCTGTAATTTTGCAGCCGATTCTCTGTTCTCATATCGTTATCATTCATCATCTTATCTCATCCATTCTCATGTCTCGGTTCTTCTGAGATTGGTGGTCACAGGCAGAAAGTCTCCGGTCACCATCATCACTTATCTTCTTACACTTCAAAGGTACCTATGAATTTCTAAAGAAACTACTCAGGTTATTTTATTAATTTATCTTGTTCTAAAGTTAATCACTTACTCCCATGTCTTAGGTCTAAGATGTATGATCCTTCCTCTGTTGATTCAGCTTGACTGGATTCTAAGCCAGCCATGAAGAGGGAGTCTCATAGAACAATTATGCAGCTCATAGATATTGTTTTATATGCACCTGCATTCTATTAATCATATCTAAACCAATATCTAATCATTAGTTATATGTCTAATATGAATAGTCTTAAAACAATAAGGCTTAAGGCCTAGTTCCTTTTACATCAACAAACCTTGAAGAACCACCTGGAACTGCCAAGATCAGGGAAGAAGTAGGTAAAAGGCAATTCCTACAGGGGGAGATTGCGACCACCTACTCAAAAGAAGACAATGGAGGAAGAAGACAGAGTCTGCGCACTAATTTACATGAGGGGCAAAGAAAGAACCAATCATTAAGGAAAATAACAATGAATATGTATTAGTTAAGTGTATAAACATGAGGATTTTTGAGACAAGGGTGTGCTGTCTTGAGACAGGCACCCATTCATGCACATCAATTAAATTAATTTGAAAATACCTCGACTCTGTGTGCTATTGGCTTGCACACTGGGTAAACAAACTCCGTTTGTGGGACAACAATAGGTATACTTGCTAGTGGTGATTTGTGTGGTATTTGTGGTAATCTGTAGAAAAAGTAGAGAAATTTAGAGGATAAAAGCCTCTGTGTCCTTGTGTATTACCATCCTACAAACTCATGGTTGTGATCTCTACACACCCGAAGGCTGGGAAACCCTTTAGGCCATGACAGAGGCATTCTCACACCCAGAGCTGGCCCTTAGAGACCCACTCACCACCTTGCTCCCAGGCCGCTTCACATATTCACCAGCTAGTCCGGCTTGATCTTTGCTAGTGATCACCCACCCACTTGCACACCCACACTCCAGTTGCTGGCACCACGGAGACATGGGCCCTCTGACTCGTGGTCTGACTCCAGTTGCTGGCACTTACACCCCCATACACACACATGCAAACAGAATAGAGACCCCTCACCCAGAAAAGAGTTAGAAAGAAATTTAGTAAGAAGATAGGACAGACTGGGCTAATCAGGCACAGGGCATCACCAGACAAGGTACTGACCAGCCCACTACTTACCGGCCCTTTTTATCCCCTTACCCCTCTATTTTTCCACTCTTGTTCCTCCCCAAATCACCTAATCCCCCACTTTTGGTTCCTCCCTTAAACATCTCATAATAAGTCAATGGGATCCCAAACTGCTTTTCCCCTGCTTCCCATAATGTGTCCCACCCCTAGGTAGCAACCCCCCTGGACAATAGGACTGATTTTTCTCCTGGAACAGCCCTGGGAAGGGCCTGGTGAAGGTATTTGTTCCTTGATTTGGTTGTTCTTGATTTGGGTTCCCGACCGCTATTGTGTGCCCCTGTTCTCCTCTGGGCTTGTGGAGATGGCTCCTGTGATGGGCCTGGGATGTGCCTAGCAGGGTATTATTTGGCATCCCCCTCCTGCCATTGTCTTTCTGAGCTCCTTTGTGGGTGTGCAGAGGAGCTTTTATCACATAATCTAACAACATGGTCCAGACAGTAACTAAAACAGCCATTTTGGTATTAAGAGAAACTCTTGAACAGTCTTGTCAGAGAACCTAGCTTGGGAGATGTCATCGTTTAACCCCAGCTGGCAACTAAGCACCACACAGCTGCTTGCTCACTCCCCCGTGGTGGGATGGGGGAAAGAATCGGAAGGGTAAAAGTGAGAAAACTTGTGGGTTGATATAAAGACAGTTTAATAATGAAAAAGAAGAAATAATAATAATAATAATAATAATAATAATAATAATATGTAAGGAAAAGAGGGAAAAAAATAACAAAGAGAAAAATTAAACCCAAGAAAGACGTGATGCAAATGAAAACAATTGTTCACCACCAACCAACCGATGCCCAATCAGTCCCCAAGCAGCGGCCCCCCTCCGTCAACCTCCCCACTAGTTTTATTGCTGAGTGTAACGTCAGATGGTATGGAATATCCCTTTGGTCAGTTGGGGTCAGCTGTCCCGGCTGTGTCCCCTCCCAACTTCTTGTGCACCCCCAGCCTTCTTGCTGGTGGGGCAGTGTGAGAGGCAGAAAAGGCCTTGACTCTGTGTAAGCACTGCTCAGCAATAACTAAAACATCCCTGTATTATCAGCACTGTTTTCAGCACAAATCCAAAACATGGCCCTATACAAGCTACTGATATCGATAAAGATTAACTTAGTTCATTTTACTCTAACAATACTTTGGCATTGTAAACCAGGATATTGCTGTCTAAGAACAAAACCCCAAATTGAATGATAGTCTGCTTTGTTAAAGGTCCGTGAAGGACTGCTTAGTGTTGCCAAATTTAAGTGAAACTAGAGGAAAGGTAATTACGGCAGGGGGAGATCATGACCACCGACTCAAGCACCACCCCCTCAAGAAACCCACCAACCCAAAAGGTTAAGGAAGTAAAGGTCTCAAAAAAATCACAGCAGGCATGCATAGTTATTTACATGATAGGCGAAGAATTTTAACGAATCATTTAATAGAATAACAATTAATATGTATTAGCTGACTAAATTTTGTGTATAAATAACTCAGTTTGTACCGACGGTGTGCTGGTTTGTGCCATGCACCCGTATCTGTGCATTTACATAATAAAATAAAATACCTTGACTCTGTGTGCAAATTGGGCGATGCACACTGGGTAATGGACCCAAGTTTTTCGGACAACACTACTATGAAGAAATTTAACTCTATCCCAGCCAAACCCAGTGCAGAAGATAATAGCAAACAGCCTCTTTTTCTACTCCGACCAAAAAGTGGAGAGAACAAACAGGAGAAGAGAGGATTCAACTATGGACCTGGGCCTAACTACCTCCTGTAATTATGGTATAAGAATAGCAATGTGGTTCTCTCCTACAAGCCAGAGACTGATCAAGGATGTTACCCTATCCACCTACTTGGGGTCAGAGGCCAAGGCAGAGCTGCATCTGACTTATTTACTCAACAAGAACTCTGCCACAGCAATGTTTGTATCTGCAGTCCCTGGGGCCTGCTTCTGGAAAAGAACCACAGCCTCTAGGTCAATTTGGTAAGGACTGGCATTTATCCAGCCTGCTCAGAGCAGGCAGCCTATTGAACAGCATGGCTGTGTCCGCAGTTCATGGCAGTCTGTTGGGTTGACCTTGGCTAGGCGCCAGGTGCCCACCAAAGCCGCACTATCACTCCCCCTCCTCAACTGGACAGGGGAGAGAAAATATGATGAAAGGCTCATGGGTTGAGATAAGGACAGGGAGATCACTCGGCAATTACCGTCATGGGCAAAACAGGCTTGACTCAGAGAAATTAATTTAATTTATTGCCAATCTAAATCAGAGCAGGATAGTGAGAAATAAGAACAATCTTAAAACACCTTCCCCCTACCCCTCCCTTCTTCCCAGGCTCAACTTCACTCCTGGATTCTCCACCTCCTCCCCGAGTGGCACAGGAGGACTGGGAATGGGGGTTGCAGTCAGTTCATTACACGTTGTCTCTGCCGCTCCTTCCTCCTCAGGGGGAGGACTCCTCACACTCTTCTCCTGCTCCAGCGTGGGTCCCTTCCACGGGGTGCACTCCTTCACGAGCACACTGCTCCAGCGTGGGTCCCCTGCAGGGTCACAGGTCCTGCCAGCAAACCTGCTCCAGCATGGGCTCCTCTCTCCACGGGTCCACAGGTCCTCCCAGGAGCCTGCTCCAGCGCGGGCTTCCCACAGGGTCACAGCCTCCTTTGGGCATCTACCTGCTCTGGCACGGGGTTCTCCAACGGCTGCAGGTGGATATCTGCTCCACCATGGACCTCCATGGGCTGCAGGGGGACAGCCTGCCTCACCATGGTCTTCACCACAGGCTGCAGGGGAATCTCTGCTCTGGCACCTGGATCACCTCCTCCCCCTCCTTCACTGACCTTGGTGTCTGCATAGTTGTTTCTCTCACATATTCTCATTCCTCTCTCTGTATGCAGTTTCTGTTCGCAGGGGTTTTTTTCCCCTTCTTAAATATGTTATCCCAGAGGCGCTACCACTGTCACTGATTGGCTCAGCCTTGGCAGTAGCAGGTCTGTCTTGGAGCTGGCTCGCATTGGCTCTATCGGACATGGAGGAAGCTTCTAGCAGGTTCTCACGGAAGCCACCTCTGTAGCCCCCCAACTACCAAAACCTTGCCACGCAAACCCAATACACCCTGGCACAACTTGAGGCCATTTCCTCTCGTCCTATCACTTGTTACTTGGGAGAAGAGACAGACACCCAGCTCGCTACAACTTCCTTTCAGGTAGTTGTAGAGAGCGATAAGGTCTCCCCTCAGCCTCCTTTTCTCCAGACTAAACAGCCCCAGTTCCCTCAGCCGCTCCTCATAAGACTTGTTCTCTAGACCCTTCACCAGCTTCATTGCTCTTCTTTGGACACACTCAAGCACCTCAAGGCGTTTCTTGTATTGAGGGGCCCAAAACTGAACACAGTACTCGAGGTGCAGTCTCACCAGTGCCAAGTACAGGGGGATGATCACTTCCCTAGTTCTGCTGGCCACACTATTCCTGATACAGGCCAGGATGCTACTGGCTGCCTTGGCCACCTGGGCACAGTGCTGGCTCATATTCAGCTGGCTGTCAACCAGCACCCCCAGGTCTTTTTCTGCCAGGCAGCATTCCAGCCACTCTTCCCCAAGCCTGTAGCACTGCATGGGGTTGTTGTGACCCAAGTGCAGGACCCAGCACTTACCCTTGTTGAATCTCATACAGTTGGCCTCGGCCCATTGATCCAGCCTGTCCAGATCCCTCTGTAGAGCCTCCCTACCCTCAAGCAGATCGACCCTCCCTCCCAACTTGGTGTCGTCTGCAAACTTGCTGAGGGTGCACTCGATCCCCTCGTCCAGATCATTGATAAAGATATTAAAGAGAACTTGCCCCAAAACTGAGCCCTGGGGAACACCACTTGTGACTGGCCGCCAACTGGATTTAACTCCATTCACCACAGCTCTTTCGGTCCAGCCATCCAGCCAGTTTTTTACCCAGCGAAGAGTACGCCCATCCAAGCCATGAGCAGCCAGTTTCTCCAGGAGAATGCTGCAGGAAACAGTGTCAAAGGCTTTACTGAAGTCTGAGTAGACAACATCCACAGCCTTTCCCTCATCCTCTAAAAGGGGGTCATCTTGTCATAGAAGGAGATCAGGTTCGTCAAGCAGGACCTGCCTTTCATAAACCCATGCTGACTGGGCCTGACCGCCTGGTTGTCCTGTACGTGCCCATGTGATGGTGCTCAAGATGAGCTGCTCCATAACCTTCCCCAGCACAGAGGTCAGACTGACAGGCCTGTAGTTCCCTGGATCCTCCTTCCGGCCCTTCTTGTAGATGGGCATCACATTTGCTAACCTCCAGTCCACTGGGACCTCCCCGGTTAGCCAGGACTGCTGATAAATGATTGCAAGTGGCTTGGTGAGCACTTTCGCCAGCTCCCTCAGTACCCTTGGGTAGATCCCATCCGGCCCCATAGACTTGTGTGTGTCTAAGAGGTGCAGCAGGTCACTAACCATTTCCCCTTGGCTTCATTCTGCTCCTCGTCCTTGTCTTCCAGCTCAGGAGGCTGGGTACCCTGAGAACAACTGGTCTTACTATTAAAGACTGAGGCAAAGAAGGCATTAAGTACCTCAGCCTTTTCCTCAGTCTTTGTCACTATGATTCCCCCTGCATCCAGTACAGGATGGAGATTCTCCTTGGCCCTCCTTTTGTTGTTAATGTATTTATAGAAACATTTTTAATTGTCTTTTACCACAGTAGCCAGATTAAGTTCTAGTTGGGCTTTGGCCCTTCTCATTTTCTCCCTGTATAACGTCATGACATCCTTGTAGTCCTCCTGAGTTGCCTGCCCCTTCTTCCAAAGGTCATAAACTCTCTTTTTTTCCTGAATTCCAGTCAAAGCTCTCTGTTCAGCCAGGCCAGTCTTCTTCCCTGCTGGCTCATCTTTCAGCACATGGGGACGGCCTGCTCTTGCGCCTTTAAGATTTCTTTCTTGAAGAATGTTCCAGCCTTCCTGGGCTCCTTTGCCCTTCAGGACTGCCTCCCAAGGGACTCTGTCAACCAGGCCCCTAAACAGGCCAAAGTCTGCCTTCCAGAAGTCCAAGGTAGCAGTTCTGCTGACCCCCCTGTAAGAGATGGCTTGTAGCTCCCCAAAACAAAGATTGAGAGAAGTAGCATGAGGGAAGTATGAACAATGGCGAGACAAAACTTGGTAAAGATAAGGGGGTAGTGGGGCAGAGGCCCTCCAAGCCTTTCCAAAGAATGTTTCAAACACTCGCAAGTACCCTGAACTGAATAAGGCAGGCCTGGTGTTCAATGAACTGATAAGGCTGACACTTTATCCATGTGGGAGGAATAGCAAAGGATGTGGCTGAGGGAGGAAGCCCTGTGGAGACAGGATGGTTCTGCCCTGGTGTATCTTGTGAAGCTTGTTAACCCTCTGTTTTCGGGGACATCCTGTCCGATGAATGACCTTTGCCTCTGTATCTGCGAAATGCATATTAAAGTTGACATCCCTGCATATGCTAATGAAGATTACAGAGATCACGCTAAACATATGTGACTACAGCACCCCTCTCTCATCCCAAATCATGTTACATGTCACCTGGAGGAAGGGAGGAGAACCTGAAACGAAGCTGCCACCGTAGCAGGAGGGTGGGTTATACTGATATGGCGAACATAAAGGGGGAAGATAGGTGCCACTGAAAAGAGAAAAAGGAAAAGGAAAGTGTGTGGAATTCCACAGAAGAGCACTCTTACAAACCAGAAACACCCCGTTGGCTGGACCAGCGCTGGAACCAGGACCAGTAATCTCTTTATCTCTCTCACTCTCTCTCCCCCTCTGTTTCTCTTTTCTCTTAGAGTTAAGTAACACAAGGCGTACCTTATTGCTTGCCATTTGTTATATACCTAAACAATTATCAGAAAACCTAGTTTAAGACATATATTAATCACTGTGGGAATCTAATAAATGTTTGTATATGAACCTTGAGAGTTGTCTCACCTTAGTCCACACCAGTGGGGATTTGCGAATCCGAGTCACTCGCCCTCCTCTTCTGAGTGCGTCGTGACACCCCCTCCTCACTTCTCTGAGAATCAAAAACTCTATCATTTCATGATTGCTATACCCAAGACAGCCTCCAACCATCACATCACCCACAAGTCCTTCTCTGTTCGCAAACAACAGGTCCAGTGGGGTGCCTTCCCTAGTTGGCTCCCTCACCAGCTGTGTCAGGAAGTTATCGTCCACACACTCCAGGAACCTCCTAGACTGTTTCTTCTCTGCTGTATTGTATTTCCAGCAGTCATCTGGTAAGTTGAAGTCCTCCATGAGAACAAGGGCACACGATCGTGAGACTTCTCCCAGCTGCTTATAGAATATTTCATCTGTCTCTTCATCCTGGTTGGATGGTCTATAACAGACTCCCACCATGATATCTGCCTTGTTGGCCTTTCCCCTGATTCTTACTCATAAACACTTGACCCTTTCATCACCATCTTCAAGCTCTAGACAGTGAAAACACTCCCTAACATACAGGGCTACCCCACCTCCTCTCCTTCCTTGCCTATCCCTTCTGAAGAGTTTATAGCCATCCATTGCAGCACTCCAGTTGCATGAGTCAACCTACCATGTTTCTGTGATTGCAACTATATCATAATTTTCCAGCTGCACAGTGGCTTCCAGCTCCTCCTGTTTGTTGCCTATGCTGTGTGCATTGGTGTAGATGCACTTCAGTTAGGCTATTGATGCTGCCACCTTTTTTGGGGGAGAAGCCCTAATTCCTACATGACTGTTCTCAGGTGCTTCTGTGGTTTCTAACACATCAATAACCCTTGTGTCTGCTGCCACGGGGATCTCCATCACCTGCCTCTATGGAGATAGCTAAGGTGCTGCGTGCATTAGTACAGAGATATTTCATATATGATCCAGTGTGCTCAGCACATCGTAGAGCAGACTGAAGGACCTTGCTAGCATGCCATCCCTCAAACACTGGCATGCCGCCCCCAGGCTTATCACTAGCCAGCCTGGTTTTATCCCTTTCCCCCTTCAAATCTAGTTTAAATATTTTTCAATGAGCCCTGATAACTCTTGCACAAAGATCCTTTTCCCCCTTTGAGAAAGGTGTACCCCATCTGTTGCCAGCAGGCCTGGTGTCATGTAGACTGACCCATGATCAAAAACCCCAAAATTCCGCTGGTAACACCAGGCTCGGAGCCAGGTATTGATCTGCTGGCTCTTCCTGTTTCTTCCCTCATCGTTCCCTGCAACTGGAAGGATAGAGGAGAACACTACTCATGCTCCTGATCCCTTAACTGGTTGTCCCAAGGCCCTGAAGTCTCTTTTGATTGCCCTTGGACTTCTTATTGCAACTTCATCACTGCCTACCTGAAAATTCAATAATGGATAATAATCCAAGGGCCGTACCAGGGTAGGAAGTTTCCTCATCACATCTGTAACCTGGGCCTCAGGGAGGCAGCAGACTTCCCTAAGAAGTTGGTCTGGCCAGCAAATTGGACCTTCTGTTCCCCTCAGAAGAGAGTCTCCTATGACAATAACTCGTTTATTTTTTTTTCTTTATGGAAGCGGTTTTGACACAGTGCATAGGCTGACTTAACCTTGGCGACATCTCCAACCTAGATGAACCACCATCCTCATCATTGTTCAGTTCTACTTGCAGAGCCTCGTACCTATTATGCAAGGGCACCTAGGAAGGTGAGGTAGTCATGGAGGAGATGCGCCTGCTGTGCCGGGCAGGAACTTGTTGCCATTGCCCCCTATCCTTTAAGTCACTGTGTTCTGCTGGCTGGAGAGAGGATAGGGAATCCTCCATATCATGTGTCCTGTTGTTACATTTTAAAAGAAATCAAATCTGATTACAGCTGAAATATTAGGAATATAGAGTTGTGGTGTGTGACTATAGTAGATAAAGAACTTAAAGAATGTGCAGTACTGTACTTTTAGCTGATTATCGTTGGCTTATATTTTCTTTTAAGAAGCCAAGAAGATTTGCTTCTTAGAAACTCCCTACCTTTCCCATCTTGATAACAAACTGAAAGACCAATCATTGAAAAGGTTGGATTTCAAAAGAGAACATAGTATACATTTTTATGCAAACTAATATAGATAGTGATGAGAATCATACTGCGCAGAATCAGCTAAAGGAGGTCAAGAAGTGGACAAGTGAGGAAGACTATGAAAGACCACCAGAGGGCTTCTGAAGACCACCAGAGACCTTTGCTGTGCCTGCGTGAAGAGACATATACATATGCTAATGATTTACTGGAAAGTTGATGATTATGCATAACATTTCCCAGAAACTTAATGAATATGTATAACAGGTGTATATTTAACTGTATCGTTAGACAAGACAAGTGCACACGATAGGTGGAGCGATCCCCCGTGTGCCCAGCGCTGCAATAAAGGAGTGCCTGCTTCTTAACTTCTCATTGCTGTTAAGGAGTTTTATTCCGGATTTCGGCAACAGTTTTGGCGACCCAGATGGGACCTTGCGAGTGAGACTGGACGAGATCGAGTGGTGATCGAACTCCAGCCGGCACCGAGGGATTCTCGGGGGGAACCATTGCTCTCGACTCGCAAAGCTCCTCGCAACGTTCCCTGGAGAAAGGGTAATGCACTTCTCTGGAATCTGTTCGGATAGCCTGCCCGTAAGGCGCGGCGAAAGCTTCGCAGGGTTGGGGCTCAGAGGGTACCCGTCTGTGGAGAAGCCTAGGCATCTGCCCGTAAGTCATAAGCGAAAGCTATTGCTGGGTTGGACATCTGTGTATCTGGGACAATTGTCATTTGCATTTATTTGGTATTTGATATTTGGTATTTGATATTTGATATTTGATATTTGATATTTGATATTTGGTATTTGATATTTGGTATTTGGTATTTGATATTTGGTTATTAATATTTGGAACTTTGATATTTGATATTTGGTGTATTTGGTAATTGATATATAAGCATAATGGCATTAGCCAAATTATTTAAGAGTAAGAAAGAGTATGGGAAATATAACCACTGATGAAAAGATACCAAAAACATCACCATTGGGATGTTTATTGGCACATTGGAGTGAATTACATGATGATTTACGTAAGAGTCAAATGATTGAATATTGTAATCATTGGTGGCCTTTGTATGTTTTGGAAGATCAGGAAAAATGGCCAACGAATGGAACTTTAAGTTATAATACTATATTACAGTTAATGTTATTTTGTAGGAGAGAGGGTAAATGGAGTGAAGTGCCATATGTGGATCTGTTCTTTTATTTGAGGCAGAAAACGGATTGGCAAAAAAAAAAAATACAAGTTAATTAGTCGAGACAATTTAGTGATAACATTAACTTCAGAAAATAAGAAAACTAAGACTTGTTGTTCGGCTTGTGATATTAGAAAGAGATACATTAAATGTACGGTACCAAAAGAAGATAAAATGGAACTAGAATTAGAAATAACCCCACCAAGGGAGGAGCAGGATCTCTCTCCCTCACATTCACGGGAAAGGAGTATTGAGTCAGGGAGAATAATTTATTGGATAGTACTGAAAAACAGATGGTAATAAAACTGGAAAAACACAAGCAGAGGCAACACTTATGAATGGAATGCTCTCTGGAACTTTGGAACAGAGTTTTCCTTCGAGAGATCCCCAGTGGGATCCAAATGACCCTGTACACAGGAGAAGGTTAACTCGATATCAAAAATAGGTATTGTATGAAATAAAGCATGCAATGCCGAAAGCTTTGAATTGGTCTAAATTATATGAGATAAATCAAGATAAAAATGAATCTCTCTCTGTGTTTTTGGAAAAATTGAAGGAAACCGCTAAAAATATACTGATTTGAAATTGGAGACAGAAGCAGAACAACAATTGGCTTCGATTTTTTTATGAGGCAGTCAGCACCTGATATAAGGCAAAAAGTCCAAAAATTGGAGGGAAAGGATTCAAGAAATTTAAATAAAATGTTAGAAACAGCATGGAAAGTCTATAATAATTAAGAGAAGGAAGAAAAAACAAAGAAAAGAAAAAAAAAGAAAAAAAAAAGATCAGAGACAGTAGATTAATAGCTGTCTTAACAGGGAATGCAGCAAGAGGAAGAAGACGAGCTCGGGGAAGAGGAAGTTTTAGAAACTTTGGTAACCGGGAACCTAATACACCCCTTGGAATGAATCAGTGTGCATATTATAAGGAGGATGGACATTGGAAAAGGGATTGCCCCAAAAGGCAAATAAGTCAACAAGAGGCTGCAAAAATGATGACTTTAAATGAATGAAGGGGACCGGAGGGGAACCCAGCTGAACCTCTGGTTACAATTAAGCTGGGAAATGATAAAGTTGAATTTTTAGTCGATACGGGAGCAGTATATTCTGTTTTGAATACTTATAAAGGGAAATTGGGAAATAAAACAGCAAACATAATTGGAGCGACTGGGAAACAGGAAAATAGACCATTCTTTCAACCCCTTGATTTAAAATTTGGAAATAAAGCAATTACACATGAATCTTTGTATGTGCCAGAATGTCCGATACCCTTGTTGGGTCGAGATTTGTTATCCAAATTGAATATACAGATAACTTTTGAAGGAGGAGAAATTCTTTTAAAGATACCAGAATCAAAGACAGGAGAAATATTGATGATACGAGAGAAGGTTAAGATTCAGGAGATGCCACAAGAAGTTGATGATGCTGTGATCCCTACAGTTTAAAACACAGAGATACCTGGAGAATCTAAAATGGCACAGCCTGTAAAAGTAGAACTGAAGGAAAATGTGAAACCAGTGAGATTAAAGCAGTATCCAGTTAAACCTGAGGCTAGATTGGGAATCAAGAAATTAATTGATAAATTTTTGGAATATGGAATCTTAGAGGAGTGTGAATCTGAATATAATACTCCAATTTTACCAGTGAAAAAACCATCAGGAGAATATAGATTAGTACAGGATCTGAGGGCGATAAATCAGATAGTGAAAGACATACATCCTGTAGTGACCAATCCATATACACTTTTAACAGCTCTAGGGGAGAATCACCAGTGGTTTACAGTGCTTGATTTAAAGGATGCTTTCTTTTGTATACCCCTGGAAGAAGGAAGTCAAAAATTATTTGCTTTCGAGTGGGAAAATCCAAAGACAGGACGAAAAACACAATTGACATGGACAAGATTGCTGCAAGGATTCAAGAACAGTCCAACAATTTTTGGGAGCCAATTCGCAAAAGAACTTGAGATGTGGAAACGAGATGGTCCCAAACCTGGACATTTGCTCCTACAGTATGTAGACGACATATTAATAGCGACAGAAGAGAGACCAGCGTGTATAAAGGTAACAATTGATCTTTTAAACTTTTTGGGGCTAAGCGGATACAAAGTCTCTAGAACTAAGGCCCAGATAGCAAAACAGACTGTGATATATCTGGGTTTTGAAATCTCACAAGGGCAAAGACAGTTGGGAACAGACCGCAAAGAAGCAATTTACAGTATTCCGGAGCCGAGAAATACCCACGAATTGAGAACCTTCTTGGGAATGACTGGGTGGTGTCAGCTATGGATAATGAACTATGGTCTGTTGGCTAAACCATTATATGAAGCTCTTAAAGGTCCACCATTTGAATGGGGTCCAGATCAGCAGAGAGCTTTCAAGAATCTAAAACAGGCCCTGATGACAGCACCAGCCCTGGGACTTCCGGATCTGACTAAAGACTTCCAGTTATTTGTACATGAGAAACAAACACCTTGCACTGGGAGTGCTGACTCAGAAGATGGGAAGTTGGAAGCGACCGGTTGGATACTTTTCCAAACAATTGGACTTTGTAAGTAAAGGCTGGCCTGCTTGTTTGAGAGCAGTAGCAGCCACTGTGATGATAATACAGGAGGCCCGAAAATTGACTTTGGGAAGGATGATGGTGGTATATGTACCACATATGGTGATATCAGTGTTAGAGCAAAAGGGGGGCCATTGGCTCTCCCCAAGCAGAATGATGAAATATCAGGTAATTTTGATGGAGCAAGATGATGTACTTTTGAAAACCACTAATTTGACTAATCCTGCAGTCTTTTTGAGTTCTATACAGGAAGAAGGACAACTGGAACATGATTGCCTGACTACCATTGAATATGTATATTCCAGTCGAGAGGATCTGAAGGATGTACCTATGGACAATCCAGACTGGGAATTGTACACAGATGGTAGCAGCTTTGTTGAAAATGGAATCCGCTATGCAGGATATGCGGTAACAACTGAAAAATCAGTTATAGAAGCCAATGCTTTGCCAAACACAACTTCAGCTCAGAAGGCGGAATTAGTGGCTTTGACAAGGGCTCTAGAATTGAATGAAGAAAAGAAAGTGAATATCTGGACTGATTCGAAATATGCATTTGGTGTGGTCCATGTCCATGGGATTTTATGGAAGGAAAGAGGATTATTATCCTCTCAGGGGTCCAACATTAAATATAAAGAGGAGATTTTGCATTTATTACAAGCAGTTCGGAAACCAACTGCAGTAGCAATCATGCACTGTAAAGCACATCAGTCAGGGAATACAAAAGAGATTATAGGGAACAGATTAGCAGATAAATCAGCTAGGGAAACAGCCAAAAGGAATACCCTACAAATGGCATTAATTCCTACAAAAACTATTGCAATACCGAAGGAAAAACCCAAATATTCAGAGGAGAATGAGAAATTGGGGAAACTATTAAATGCAAGGAAAAATTTGGAAGGATGGTGGGTGACATCAAAAGGACAAGTAGTAATTCCACCATTTGTAATGAGGGAAATACTACAGACAAAACATAAGGAATGTCATTGGGGGGCAGAAGCATTAATAACTCTTTTGAAAAGGCAAGTAATATCAGTAAAAATGCTAGAAATAATAGCTAAAATGACAACTGCGAAATGTGAGATATGTTTAAAGAATAATCCAGTTGTAAAAAGGAAAGTTCAAATGGGAATGTTGAAATCAGGAATGGAACCAGGGGATTATTGACAAATAGATTTTTCGGAGTTACCTCAACAGAATGGGTATCGATACATTCTAGTGGGAGTTGATACTTTTACAGGATGGCCGGAAGCCTTTCCCAGTCGAACTAATCAAGCAAAGGAAGTCATTAAATGGTTATTACAAGAAATTATCCCGAGATTTGGGGTACCTATTGGAATCTTGTCTGACAGAGGTTCCCATTTTGTTGCAGAAGTGGTCCAGGGTGTCAGTAGAATTTTAGGAATTACATGGGACTTACACACACCTTGGAGACCACAATCTAGTGGGAAGGTGGAAAGAATGAATCAAACATTGAAAAGACAAATTAGTAAAATATATCAGGAAACTAATTTGAAATGGCCTCAGGCCCTCCCACTGGCCCTTTTACGAATTCGGGTTCAGCCAAAGAGTGGGACATTAATCAGTCCCTATGAACTATTATATGGTAAACCTTATGAATCTCCTGAGCCAAATTTGAGCATACATTTAAAAGGAAAGCAAGATGTATATAACTATCTGCTCTCTTTAGGAAAAACTCTAACTGCACTTCGGAGTACAATTGTTTGGAACAGACCTTTATCTTTGGAAAATCCAGTACATGATTTCCAGCCAGGTGATTATGTCTATGTGAAGACATGGACTTCTGAACCTCTTCAGGAACGCTGGAAAGGACCCTTCCAAATATTGTTGACCACCTTCACCGCTGTCAAGATTGCGGAATCAGATGCATGGATTCATTATACTCGAGTAAAGAAAACACTAACAGGGAACTGGAAGGCTAAAGAAACTGGTCCTTTAAAATTGAAAATTTATAAATAGTTGGCATGTTGTTTATTGAATTATGAGTCACTTAATTAAGCTGATAACACTTTTTTTGTATCTCACCCCTAATTTGTAGCCAAAGAAATACAGAATGGCCATGGTCCCAAGCTATTGTTCAGTATACTCAGAGTATAGGACGGTATCCCAAAGGCCGTTTCCCAAGCTTAGCCACTGTAGTAATGCATGATTCTGAAGTGTACCACCCATTTGAATGGGGGGAATGGGACAGAAAAGACTGGGTCCGTATCTTGACTGGAACGGTTGGAGAACAAATCCAAGTGGGATACAGAAAAGTGGAAGGATCTCTTTATGAGAAAGCCTCTTCAATTACCATCTCTGGAAATTTATTGGACCCAAGTTCCAACATCACTACGAAACTCTGTCCTACTATAGAATGGAGATATAACAAACAGGATTCTCTCATTATGTGTTGCCGTCAAAAGAATGTCGGTAACTACTCCCTAGACCCAAGTACCAGCAATGTTGAAATCACCAAATCCTGTATTAAGGAACAAGGAGATTGTTGGTACAATTTCACTCTGACCAAACCAGTCTATGTGGTGTGCAATTGGCGATCTAATCCACCGATAGGAGAACTATCAGGCCTAACATTTAAATTCAAAATGAATGCTGTAACTAGACCTATAGTGATGCTTGTTACAGTAGTCACGCACGATGACATAGATACCCTCCCTCTTCCCGCTAACTGACAAAGATGAAGTTATACCCTCTTTACGGTGATACAAGGAGATAACGTCACAATAAGATGTAGACTGATCACTGAATCTCACATTGAATCCACAAAAAGTTATGGGATTGGACCATATGGCCGTATTTTGTTGTGTAAAAATCAAAATCTAGACTGTTGGTTAAATTTGACTGCTGTACAATATTCTTATAAAGTCATGTGTGAGAAAAACAATACCAAATATTGGGGAGGATTTAGAATAGATGTTACAATACCTACTACCCAACCAATTGTTGTACTTAACCCAAAAATCTTTGAAATTGGACCATATGTGATCAGAAATACGGGCCTACAACAAATGTTGCTTAACCCGGCATGGTCTCTCAAACGGGTTGAATTGTCGATGCAGAACAATGTTTCAGACATTCAACCAACTTACCTTTCCTAAAGACTTCTTACAAGGGATGGACAACCTGGCTGCAAAAACGAACTCTTTCCATGAGAAGAACACGGAGAGACCTAACCGGTCTTTTGAGAACAGGATTGGGAGTTCTAAATAACATCGACTCAGAAATAATAATGAACAAGTTGGCTATTTCAATTAGTGATTTGGCTAAATTACAACAACCTTTACGATCCTCGTTATTGGCTTTGGGGACCAACCAGTGGCTGTTGTCCAATATATTACCAAAATGGGAAGAGGTAAATATAAGGGACCACGAATTGATTACTGATGCACTTGGGGTGGTCCAAATTAACCTCTCTTTGGCTCTCAGTTGTATCCAGGCTCAAATATGGATGCAGTCGGTAGCCGCCTCAATTATAAGAGAAGGTGAAGAAGGCATTCTCCCTACTGAAATTCGGAAAATAATTTGGGACAGTGCCACTGATTTTGAGAAGGAACTCCAATCCTGGTGGAACCTGGTAAACTTTACTTATGATCCCATTACAAACACAGCTACAATTTTTGTACTTACTATATATAATGCTACCATATACCCAATTTATCCCATTATTGCATTAGGGTTAAACCACAACGGAACTATACTCTATCCTTTTGAACATAGAGTATGGGCCCGAAAGGAGAATGAAAAATGGCAAACTGTTAATTTGGAATCTTGCATTGTACGGGAACAACAAGGATTTGTTTGTGAAGGTAATGCAATTGAGGCACAAGATATTTGTTTAGATACTGAACAAAATATTTACCATTTTGAGATTCATCCTAATGAAAACCCTGAAACAGTACTTATATATATCGGCAAAGGCTGTGTATGTTTGAGGACTGTTTGTAACTTTTTATCTGTAGACGAGGTGGTTGTAGAGACTAAAAATCATTCAAATTATTGTGTTTACAATTTTACTAAGATTGTTGGATGTGACTTTTCCTATTCGACCCCGGTCACGTCTCACCAACTTTTGCAATCTAACTACATGTTGATTCATGAATTACTACCTATACCCATCGGAATGAATCTCGCTTTGGTAAAACAGTTATTACAACACAAGGATTTGGTTGAGATTTTGGAAAAAATTAGGGAAAATGGACAGAAAACCTTAATAACTGTTCATCACAATGTGAAAGAAATACACCGAATTTTTGAAAGAGTACAAAAAGATGCAGAACATAAATGGTGGGACACACTTTTTGGATGATCACCTACTGCTACAGGCATCCTGAACAAGTTGTGTCACCCCATCGTGGTTCTTTTGATATTGGTTTTGATCAGTTTGACTCTGTCAGCAATATTATATATCCTAACCTGGAGAATGATGAATCGGCTAACACGTTTGACTCGTGAAACTTCTTTTAATCACATGATCGTCCAAGCTGTTGCAAAACAACAAAATGAACAAATAATCCCAGAACCTCCTCCAATATATAGTAACTGATCAGTAAAATTATAGTGAAAGTATTGAAATGATTTTCAAAACTTTCAAAGAGGGGAAATGTTACATTTTAAAAGAAATCAAATCTGATTACAGCTGAAATATTAGGAATATAGAGTTGTGGTGTGTGACTATAGTAGATAAAGAACTTAAAGAATGTGCAGTACTGTACTTTTAGCTGATTATCGTTGGCTTATATTTTCTTTTAAGAAGCCAAGAAGATTTGCTTCTTAGAAACTCCCTACCTTTCCCATCTTGATAACAAACTGAAAGACCAATCATTGAAAAGGTTGGATTTCAAAAGAGAACATAGTATACATTTTTATGCAAACTAATATAGATAGTGATGAGAATCATACTGCGCAGAATCAGCTAAAGGAGGTCAAGAAGCGGACAAGTGAGGAAGACTATGAAAGACCACCAGAGGGCTTCTGAAGACCACCAGAGACCTTTGCTGTGCCTGCGTGAAGAGACATATACATATGCTAATGATTTACTGGAAAGTTGATGATTATGCATAACATTTCCCAGAAACTTAATGAATATGTATAACAGGTGTATATTTAACTGTATCGTTAGACAAGACAAGTGCACACGATAGGTGGAGCGATCCCCCGTGTGCCCAGCGCTGCAATAAAGGAGTGCCTGCTTCTTAACTTCTCATTGCTGTTAAGGAGTTTTATTCCGGATTTCGGCAACACTGTCTGCCTGACAGGCCTGTCCCAGGGAAGGTAAGGTGTGGTTCCAGTAGTCTCTCTCTCTCTCTCAGACTCCCTGCTGCTCCTCAACCTACTTACCTCCTCCTGGAGCTCTGTCACTAAGCTGAGTTCCTCTACCTGGGCACACCTCTCACAGGTGTGCTTACTACTGCCATCCGGTACTGGCATAAGAGTAGGGCACACCCTGCAACCTAACACATGGGTAGCAGCATGTTCCCATAGGAGGTCTGTCTGAGAAGCTGTGTCAGTCGTGGTGGGTGCAGAGTTTAGAGAGGCCATGGCCTTCTGCCAGGTAGATACCATTGCTCCCTGGTCAGGTTGGCAGAGTTACAGCGCCCTTCCTGCACGCCCTTGCGTGCAGACTGTCACACTACACCCTGTTTGCCTGCCCTGGTCGCTAGCGCTCCCTAGGGGCCTCTTTTATACATGTGGGGGCTTGGCCGCCGTTGCTCTTGGCCCCGCCCAGGTCTTGTCAGCTACTGTCCCAGGCGCTAGAGCGCTCCTTAGCCGAGAGCCCCAAGACATCCTTGATAAGCTCAGCCAAACCTCCTTGATGGGGAGTAGTTGGCAGGACAAAGAAACCCTGATGGGTGTAGGACAAAGAAACTGTGATAACGAACTGACCTTCCAGGAAAACAGGAGTCAGCAACAATTATTCCAGGAACTGATGTCCCATGCCCCCTTATGCATCTACACCAACAAGATATAAAAAGTAACTCGCTATCTACCCAAAATGAGCTTCTCTGCAAGAGTCCCTCTGCAAGAGCTTCTCTGCACGAGATCTCCTGGACAAACCCAGCCCTCGCTGGGGACACCATGACGTGGATCATCTTTGAAGAGAGACTTCCCATCATCAATTAGTGTACTCCTGGGAGCATTTTGGTGAATGTCATACCAGTAACGCCTCACATAATAAATTTATAGGTGTGCACACAGGTAAAGGTTTGTGTCCTGGTTTCAGCTGGGATAGAGTTAACTGTCTTCCTAGTAGCTGGTACAGTGCTATGTTTTGAGTTCAGTATGCGAAGAATGTTGATAACACTGATGTCTTCAGTTGTTGCTCAGTAGTGTTTAGACTAATGTCAAGGATTTTTCAGCTTCTCATGCCCAGCCAGCGAGAAAGCTGGAGGGGCACAAGAAGTTGGCACAGGACACAGCCAGGGCACCTGACCCAAAGTGGCCAACGGGGTATTCCATACCATGTGACGTCCCATCTAGTATAGGAACGGGGAAGTGGGGGCAGGGTTTGGCCGCTCGGGGGACTGGCTGGGTGTCGGTCGGCGGGTGGTGAGCAATTGCACTGCGCATCATTTGTACATTCCAATCCTTTCATTATTGCTGTTGTCATTTTATTAGTGTTATCATTATCATTATTAGCTGCTTCTTTTCTGTTCTATTAAACCGTTCTTATCTCAACCCATGGGTTCTGCTTCTTTTCCCGATTTTCTCCCCCATCCCACTGGGTGGGGGGGAGTGAGTGAGTGGCTGCGTGGTGCTTAGTTGCTGGCTGGGGTTAAACCACGACAGTTTGTAAGTATATACTTGCTTCACTAGTTGGAATTCTGTAATAACTTGTAATATACATATATTTGGTTTATTCTCGTAATATATATATTATATATTTGCTTTCCTAGTGATAATTTTGTAATAATGCGTGATCACATCCTAGTCCATCTGGAAAATGAGGGAATTACTATCCCTGGAGCTGAACAACAGGGACCTAGCCAAACAGTTCAATTTTTAGGCATAACTTGGCAAAGTGGCAGGCGGTGTATTCCCTCTGATATCTTGCAGCAAATATCTGATTTGAGCTCACCCTCCAATAAGAAGGAGCTCTGACAAGCCCTAGGAACTTCAGGATTCTGGCAAGCCCATATTGCAGGGTTTAGTATAATTGCTCAACCCTCATACAGTCTGTTGAAGAAGCATGCTACCTGGGAATGGACAGTTCCTCATGAAGAGACACTTCGTTTATTAATATGCAATGTTTTAGAATATCAGGCTATGAGCCAAATAATACCAGGGGCCTCTTTTAGCTTACATATAGGACTCACAGAAAAAGGATATCAATGGGGATTGTGGCAACAAGCTCCCAATAAGGCCCAATTAACTCCCATACTGTTTGGGTCAAAGGGGTGGCAAGGTTCACACTCGCATTATTCACCCTGGGAAAAATCGCTGCTGGCTACTTATGTAGCCCTATTAGATAATGAACCCATTACATTAGATGCACCCTTAGAAATACAGAACCTGTTCCCCATCCTCAAAAGAATCAAAGAGTCTGCTCCCATTCCTCAGGGAACTGCACACTCCAGTACAATCCAGAAGATGGTAATGTACATAGCATATTGCGAATAGGTCAAGGGGAGAACAGGACTTAGAGGGAAATTGGTAGACTACAATATCCAATGGCAAGGGGGTGCTGAGCAACCCCTTGATGTGTTGCCCTCACCCATTCAAAATGTGCCACCCCCACTTGCTTTACAAAAGCATAGCAAGGTTTGGTCTAATGTCTGTTTTACAGATGGATCAGCTAAAAGGGTTAAAGGAGAATGGAAGAGAAGGGCTGCCCTCTTGCGCCCTTGGACAGGACATCTGAAACGAAAGAGACAGAGGGTTTAGTTCAATTGGCTGAGCTCCAGGTGGTAGTGTTAGCTGCCAAAAGGGGTGTTGGCACAATATATACTGATTCCTATGTGGTATTGGCTCCCATACTGGAAAGCTGAAGGATGGGAAGTGTGGGGAAAAGAACTGTGGGAACAGCTATATTTAATAGCTAGAGCGAAGCAGGATGATAGGAATACTCTTCAAATAGGGCATGTATCAGCACATACAAAATGCACGGATCTAGGATCCGGATGGAACCATGAAGTAGATTGCTTGACTAAAGAACCTATAAAGAACAGTGACATTGTTCTTTCACATAACATATAAATTCTCTCCATGTCTGTTCACATGATTCTGGGTTGGCTACATGACTGCTTAGGACTTACAGGTGCCCTGGATTTATAGCAACAGGTTGGCCTCCAAGGGTGGCTCAATTCCAAAGTACAATGCCTAGACTTTGTAGTTAGCTGCCCTTTCTGTGCAGAAGCCCAAGCCAAATTTTTGGCTAGGCAACAATGGGCCAATTTGAGGGAAGGTAAATACTTGTGGTCCTTGTGGCTAATAGATTTTTTAGGATCCCTACCCCAAACTCCAGTTAAATGGGAATACATTTTAACCAGAGTAGAGATTATCAGCGGTTTAGGTATGGCCTACCTGTGCCTTCAAGATAGTGCAAAAATATGAAATATTTGGATTAGGACAATGGTTTACACATCTACCTCTACCCTCTGATTTTCAATCAGAGAGTGGATCACATTTTCAAAATAAAGATACGCAGAGATGGGCTGAAGCCTGAGGAATTAGGTAGATTTTCCACATCCCTTATCATCCTCAGTCCAATGATATTATTGAACAATCGAATGGACTTCTTAAAACTCAACTATGAATTTGCACTTGGGCCAGTGAGTCCAAAACTTCAATTAGTACCTTCCCATATCACGGATGGCAACATCACCTTAAAGATGCAGTTGCACAAATTCAACTTGGGTGGGAGAACAAGCAATTGTAATTTGTAGTGACTTGTAGTGTGTATGTGTGAATAGAATAGTTCAGTTGAAAGGGATCTACAAACAATCATCTAGTCCAACTGCCTGACCTCTTCAGGGCTGACCAAAAGTTAAAGCATGTTGTTAAGGGCATTGTCCAAATGTCTCTTAAACACTGATAAGCATGGGGCATCGACCACCTCCCTAGGAAGCCTGTTCCAGTGTTTGACCACTCTCTCAGTAAAGAAATGCTTCCTAATATCTAGTCTGACTCTCCCCTGACGCAGCTTTGAGCCATTCCCACGCATCCTGTCACAGGATACCAGGGAAAAGAGATCAGCACCTCCCTCCCCACTTCCCCTCCTCAGGAAGCTGTAGAGAGCAATGAGGTCACCCCTCAGCCTCCTTTTCTCCAAACTAGACAAACCCAGAGTCCTTAGCCGCTCCTCATAGGACATGCCTTCCAGCCCTTTCACCAGCTTTGTTGCCCTCCTCTGGACACATTCAAGGACCTTCACATCCTTCTTAAATTGTGGGGCTCAGAACTGCACACAATACCCAAGGTGAGGCCACACCAAGGCTAAATACAGCAGGATAATCACCTCTTTTGACGGGCTGGTTATACTGTGTTTGATGCACCCCAGGATGCGGTTTGCCCTCCTGGCCGCCAGGGCACACTGCTGACTCATATTGAGCCTGCTGTGAACCAGCACCCCCAGATCCCTTTCTTCAGGGCTGCTCTCCAGCCACTCCTCTCCCAATCTATATTTGTGCCCAGCGTGACTCTGTCACAGGTGCAGAACCCAGCATTTGTTCTTGTTAAATTTCATGCCACTGATGATTGTCCAATGCTCCAATCTATCTAGATCCTTCTGCAAGGCCTCTTGCCCCTCAAGAGCGTCAACAGCACCTCCCAGTTCAGTATCATCAGCAAACTTGCTAATGGTGCATTCAACTCCTGCATCCAGATCGTTGATAAATATATTGAACAAAACTGGCCCTAGAATTGAGCCCTGAGGAACACCACTGGTGACTGGCCACCAGCCAGATGCAGCCCCATTCCCTACAACCCTTTGAGCCCTGCTGTTCAGGCAGTTCTTCACCCAGCGCACCGTGTACCTGCTCATCTCACAGTTGGACAACTTGTCCAGAAGGATGCTGTGAGGGACAGTACCAAAAGCCTTACTTTAAATCCAGAAAAACTACATCCACAGCCTTCCCTTCATCCACTAGGCAGGTGACCTTGTTATAGAAGGATATTAAATTAGTTAGACAGGACTTTCCCTTTGTAAACCCATGTTGACTCTGCCTGAGGATTGCATTGTTCTTTAAATGCCTTTCAATAGCACCCAGTATGATCTTCTCCATAATTTTTCCAGGAACTGAGGTTAGACTAACAGGTCTGTAATTTCCTGGGTCTTCCCTCATGCCCTTCTTGTAAAGTGGAATAATGTTGGGTAGCTTCTGTCGCAGATGGAGTGACGCAGTTCACTCGTAAGAGAGAAGCAGCAATATGTTTATTGATATAAAACAGCGATTTAACAAAGTTTGATAGTAAACGTGACAGTGGTTTAACAAGATTCGATGGCAAGGTACACTTGAGTATTTACTGCATAAAGGACAGGGTCAGACGAAACTGTCAGGGAGACCCTCCCATTGAGTCACGAGGTTCAGAATAGACCCCCTTGTGTTCTAAACTCCTTCTCAAAGGGGAGTTTAGGTGTGGCTAGATCCATACTTACGTCCCAGACTTGGTCAACGGTTTACGTCTAAAGGATTATATATGCACAATCAACCCTTTATATCACTTAACTAAGATTTCAAAGTTTCAGTGCTCTTATTTCCAATTCACTTACTGAGTATCTGACGCAATAGGGATTCTCTCAACCTCGAGGAGTAACCTTGAGAGGCGTCCCTACTCAAGGGGAGATCCTGGCATGCAGCCCACTGCCATGCAGGAGAGCTCAACGGGCCCTGGGCTGTCCACTATTTATGGAGTAAGATGATTGACTTATAGTCATATTTGCATACCAGCCGTATTTCGGTTGGTGCATGCTCAACTAGCCCTCAGCTGCTGAGCAAGATTTATAGCCCTTATCTATTGTGTTGTTATCTGTCTCCCCAGAGTCCAACTTAAGCCAGATGCAGCCATCATGACCACCACTTGTGGCTATTGCTTAAGCGGAAAAGGGGGGGAGCACATGGCCACAGCTTCCAGTCAGCAGGGACCTCCCCAGACTCACAAGACCTTTGGTAGGTGACCAAGAGGGGTCCTGCCGTAACATCCTCTAGCTCCTTCAGTACTCTGGGATGAATCCCATCAGGCCCCATGGACTTAAGAACATTCAGCTGATCCCTTACAATTTCAGTGTCTACAAATGGAAAGTCACAGTTCCCACACTCGTGGTCCTCCGACTCAGAGGACCAGGCAGCCCAAGGTCTATCATCAGTATTATTAAAGACTGAGGCAAAAAAAAGCATTGAATGCCTCTGCTTTTTCTTCATCCCTATTAGTCAGGTGACCATCTTCAACAAGTATCAGTCCAATGTTTTCCTTAGATCTCCTCTTGCTATTAATGTACTTTAAAAAGCCTTTCGTGTTGTCTGACACAACACTGGCCAGTTTCAGCTCTAGTTTGGCTTTGGTCTTTCGTGTCTTCTCCCTGCATAAACGAACCAGAGCTCTGTAATCTTTCTGCGAAGCCTGACCTCGCTTCCAGAGATCATACAATTTCTTTTTCCTCTTGAGTGCCACGAGTTCCCTGTTCAGCCGAGCTGGTCTTCTGCCCCCCTTGCTTGACTTTCGACACAAGGGGATTGCCTGCTCCTGTGCTTCTAAAAGGTGGTTCTTAAAAACTGACCAGCACTTGTGGACTCCTAAACCCTCAAAGGCAGATTCTCAGGAGACTCACCTAAGTAACTCCCCGAGTAGCTTAAAGTTTGCTCTCTTGAAATCCAGGGTAGCAACTCTGCTAACCTTTTTTCTCACTACACTGAAAATTTTAAACTCAACTATTTTGCAATCACTGTAGCCAAGACAGCCACCTACCATCACATCCCCCATGAGTCCTTCTCTACTCACAAACAACAAGTCTAGGAGGGCATCTTTCCTAGTTGGCTCACAGAGTATTTGTGACAAGAAGTTATCTTCCACAAACTTCAGGAATTTCCCAGACTTGCTCGTCACAGCAGTACGGTATTCCCAGTTGATGCCTGGGAATTTGGAATCTCCCATAAGGACAAGGATGCACACACAACCAAATCCAACTGGTGTTAAAGCTCAGATTTATTTTTCAGTAAAAAGTTAGTTAGAACTCCGGTAACATTTTATAAACCACAGGCTCAATGATGTAAGGGGAATTAGTACTACACAGCTGACTTAAGAATCCTTAGAAGTGATGACTCAAAATGCCCATATCACTCACCTAAAAGCTGAGGGCTCTCTCCCTCCAGGAGTTACCTCGGGCAGTGCCCTGACCCAAGGGGGAGTCCCCGACTGCAGACCTGCTGCTCCGAGGAGGACTGATTCCAACATGTCCTCCGGCGGGACCCCATTTATACCCCTGTCAAATCTGACCTGTGGTCATTTAATCCCTATTGGCCAATAAGGTCACCTCAATGTACCTGGCACGTCTCAATTGGCCAGTTCAAATTTCAACCTGCAGCCTCTAGGATTTAGGGGTTTTTTTCCTTCCCCTTCTCCCTGCCTGGAGAAGTTTCATTTCCTGCTGGCGGGATGGAGGGGGGGAAGTGTACTGCCACAGCTACTAATGCAGAAATTTCTCCTATAGAATAAGTCATCAGTGCTTAAATCCTGGCTGGGCGATTGGTAGTAGACACGGTGGAATGATTGCTGGAGGTGACTTATTGATGTGTGTCCCCCTCCTCTTAAGGGAAGGTAAACCTCCAGGGTGGAATGCAGTGGATATACAAGAAAGCTGTTCCATAATAATTCCCTAAGCAACATAAACTGCAACCTTAGAGGTTAGCAATACCAGGGGAGCTTGGTATGCTGAGGCTAAGAGAAGCAACACAGAGGATGGAGCGTAGTGGAAGCACCGCGGCCAGGCTCTGTGATATCATCGCAGGGATAGGGAACTGGAACAAGAATGGAAGGTCCCTGCATTGAGTCCACTGAAGCAAGGAGGTGAAGCAATGGGGTTCTGTCAATGCTATGGCCTCACTTCTGATTTATATCATAAGTGCCCAGTTCTGGAGTAGTGACATGCTCAGTCATGTTCTCTGGGTGAACTATGCTCATTATAATACCAAAACATGCCTCCATCCCAAAAGCTACCTGCCTTCAAGGTGTGACCACCCCTCACTGAGCATGCGCTCTGAATTTTCTCTAGCATATACCTTTAAAAGTAAAGCGAGGAGATTTTACACCAATCATAATAAAGGCATGTATGACTACAGTCACTCAAGCTCCACCCAAAAATAAAATAGTATAAAAGGGCTTAAGTGAGGAGGAATGTTAGGGAAGAGACCATCATAGACAAGTCAGGAGGACATTGCTGACTTCTGGGCTCGGTCGATGGGCTGAACCTCTCTTCCTCCCCATAGGGATGCCTATTAGGTAAGATTTGAACCCTCGGTTATACCGAGTGCTTCCCTGGGAAACTTAGAAATCTTTAGAGCTCTTTTCTTCCATAATTTAATGTGCTTGCAGTCGACCGTATTATTATTTGCACGTTTTGCAGACAGTGTATTTATCTGTATTGGCTTTGTGTGGCAAGGTTTTGGTAGCGGGGGGGGTTACAGGGGTGGCTTCTGTGAGAAGCTGCTGGAAGCTTCCCCTGTGTTCGAGAGAGCCAATACCAGCCAGCTCTAAGACAGACCCACTGCCGGCCAAGGCCGAGCCAATCAGCGATAGTGGTAACGCCTCTGGGATAACATTTTTAAGAAGGGAAAAAAAGTTGGGAGAGACAGAAAAACGGCAGCCGGAGAGAGGAGTGAGAACATGTAAGAGAAACAACCCTGCAGACACCAAGGTCAGTGAAGAAGGAGGGGAAGGAGATGCTCCAGGCGCTGGAGCAGAGATTCCCCTGCAGCCCGTGGTGAAGACCATGGTGAGGCAGGCTGTCCCCCTGCAGTCCATGGAGGTCCATGGTGGAGCAGATATCCACCTGCAGCCCGTGGAGGACCCCACGCCGGAGCAGGTGGGTTCCCGAAGGAGGCTGTGACCCCGTGGGAACCCCGCGCTGGAGCAGGCTCCTGGCAGGACCTGTGGACCCATGGAGAGAGGAGCCCACGGAGCAGGTTTTCTGGCAGGACTTGTGACCCCGTGGGGGACCCACGCTGGAGCAGTCTGTGCCTGAAGGACTGCACACCATGGAAAGGACCCATGCTGGAGCAGTTCGTGAAGAACTGCAGCCCGTGGGAAGGACCCACGTTGGAGAAGTTCGTGGAGGACTGTCTCCCGTGGGAGGGACCCCACGCTGGGGCAGGGGAAGAGTGTGATGAGTCCTGCCCCTGAAGAGGATGAAGCGGCAGAAAATAACATATGATGAACTGACCGTAAACCCCATCCCCATCCCCCTGTGCCTCTGGGGTGGGGTTGGTAGAGAATCCGGGATTGAAGCTGTGCCCAGGAAGAAGGGAGGGGTGGAGGGAAGGTGTTCTGAGATTTGGTTTTATTTCTCATTACCCTACTCTGGTTGACTGGTAATAAATTGAGTTAATTTTCCCCAAGTTGAGTCTGTTTTGCCCGTGATGGTAATTGGTGAGTGATCTCTCCTGTCCTTATCTCGACCCACAAGCCCTTTGTTATATTTTCTCTCCCCTGTCCAGCTGAGGAGGGGGAGTGATAGAACGGCTTTGGTGGGCACCTGGCGTCCAGCCAGGGTCAACCCACCACATTATCACTGGCAATCCAAAAGAATCTGTACTCCTGTTGCTTTAATAAACTGTACTGTTCATTAATGTAGTCGTCATAGTTCATTGAATGCGACCAAACTCCTTAAGTCTGGTAATTCTAGATTGTTGAATGCAGCTAAACTGAAAGTACAGTGTGCTATTTGTGCATCTGTAATTGTGGTAGTTGAATATATTGCAAGTGTCCGGACTTATAGTGTTGAATTGGACATGTCTCAGAATCTAAACCTAGCTGCCCCCAGCCTCTCTGATATCTGAGGATAAGCTGGAATGCAAGTGGGTTTATTTTCTGCCAAACTTTTTTACCCTTTAAGGCAACAGACACCTACTACAACATCTCCTTTGTTTTCCATCACCCTAATCCTCACCCAGAGGCTCTCCACCACATCATCACTAACTGTAAGGGCTGTACAAACCTCTCCCTTATATATAGTGCAACTGTCACAAACTGTGCTGGACAGACCAGGGAGGGGTCGTGGTGAGTTTGGAATTCCCTCGGGCTAAATTAAGGTAAAACGACACTAAACGATCAGTTGAACGTTTTATTCATGGCAGAAGCAGCCTGAACTTGGAAGGTGTATCAGTAGGTGGCGTGGTTTCTCACAACAAGATTTGGCATGAAACTACATCAATAAACCGTATAACACGCGGTAACCATATGTATCAATTCAGGGAAGAAAATAAGGAGCCCTCCCGTTGGGTCACGAGGATCAGAGTAGACCCCCTTGCTTTCTAGACTCCTTCTCAGAGAAGAGCCTAGGGGTGGCTAGATACACTCCTAGTCCCAGACTTGGTCAACAGTTTTGTGTCTAAAGGGATGAAGTGTAGGGGTTATGGAAAAAAAAAAGAGAAAGAGAGAGACAGAGAAAAGAGAAAAAAAAGAGGAAGACTTCACTGGCCCTGGGTCCAGAGTTGATCCAGTCAGCCTAGAGGTCCAGTTCCAGTGGGTGTGCGGGTGTGGGGCTTCAGTTTGTGTCCTGATATAGAGAACGAACTGCTTATTGCTTAATGATTGTCTCTCTGTAACTTTACATACCAAGGACTGGTGTTTGTCAAGGATTAAGCCTGTCAGAGACTGGTACTTGGGAGTGATGAGCAAGAAGGAACCATGAGCGATCACAAAACTTAATTAAATGTTTGATGAATTTACGATCTTGTTAAGAAGGCACAAGTAGACGCCTTGCCTGAATAGATAGGGCCGGAAAAGATAACTCCTGCCTTTGTTCTCATCCTTGTAGATAATTTAGCTTAAACTAACCGTATGGTTCTATACTACTAATGAAAACTTAGATAATAAGAACACTAACAAGCACTGATGTATCAAAACATGTAAAGGACCATACTGCACAGAATCACCTGAGGAGGGTCAAATAGCGGACAAGTAAGGAAGACTATGGAAGACCACCAGAGACCTTCAATGCGGCTGCGTAAAGGACATTTACATATGCTAATAGTTTCCTGGAAAACTAATGAATATGTATAACATTTCTCGGAAATCTAGTGAATATGTATGTAGAACATGTACTTAACCTGCACAATTAGGCCCGACGGTGTGCACGATAGGTGGAACGATCCCCCGTGCATCCAGCGCTGCCAATAAAGAATACCTACTTAATAGTTAATCAAACTATTGTGTTAGTTTCTTTGAATCAGTCCTTTTATCATCTCCTTGCCCCTCCTTTGGGCGGGCACTCGAACTCATTAGGCTAATTAGTTGTCATGCGTGGTTTGTGCTTTCAGAACCTTCGGGAAATGGGTCGGTGGGCTTGGGGGTCGTTTGGGGAGTAACTTCTCCCTCACTGCAGGCATGACCCTTGTTTGATAGTTGGCCATATATGGTGAGCTGCCCTGCTCAGTATATCAGAACACAAATTTTGCATCCTCTGGCATGTCCTCAGCTGACTGGCTTCTTCACCTGTTGTTCTTTGTTATGCAGGTTTGTTGTTATGCAGAACTTGCTCCACCACAATGTTTGAGACATTAACTCTTTCAGTCTCTCACAGCAATACCTCCACCTCACCTGCCCAGCCTATCCCTCCATCCCAGCACTCCAGTCATGGGAATCATTCCACCAAGTCTCACTAATACCAATGATATCATAGTTCTGGGAACTAGCCAATGCTTCCAGTTCATCCTCTTTGTTTCTCATACTGTTACCTGATCAGAAAGTAACTCCTGAAACACACAAAGTATGTTTAGAGAGGAGACATTGCTTTATTCTGTGCAGGGTGCAAGGTGGAAGATTTCTGCAAATCGAGCACACCTACTGAGGTTTATGTTCTGCCTAACTATTACATATTCATTATGTTGAGCAAGCATGACCTGTTGTTCTCTTGAGCAATCATCCCAGAGTCTTCTACACCTACGTGGGGGTCTCTGGTGGTCTTCGAAGAATACCCCTACTCCTTTTGTCCTTTTATGGTCATGCATCATCTGAGGACACCAGGGTCTTTGTTTCTCTTGCCAACCCCTCCTTTCTCAATGCCAAAGGAGGATGTATGTCCTTAATTAGCAAGTCTGTGACTCTTTAAGCATCCTCTAATGTAAGCAGAATCTTAAACTAGTTAAGCTTTACCTTGAGTACACATAATCTAAACAGTCCTTGAATAGCAAAAATACCACACTTCTCATGTTTTAGTTTTGTTTTTTTTTCTTTAAGCTATCACTGCCTTCTTATTTGTTAATCAGTCTTTTGAAGGCTTTAGGTGACAGTACTGCCTGTGTTGGTGTACGAACATTTCAGATACGCTCCTGAGCCCTCTGTGCTCCTAGAAGCAGTGTAAATGTTCCCACTAGCATTGCCATGATCAGGTGATGCCGTGCCAACCCTAGGCTTATCTCCTTCCCCCATCGATTGGAGTTTAAAGCCCTCTCAGTCAATCCCACCAGCTTACACCCAAATACGCATTTTCTCCATTGGGAAAGGTGGATCCCTGTATTGGGTTTGCCTGGCAAGGTTTTGGTAGCGGGGGGGCTACAGGGGTGGCTTCTGTGAGAAGCTGCTGGAAGCTTCCCCTGTCTCCGACAGAGCCAATGTCAGCCAGCTCAAAGACGGACCTGCCGCTGGCCAAGGCCAAGCCAATCAGCGACAGTAGCAGCGCCTCTGGGATAACATATTTAAGAAGGAAAAAAAGTTGCTGCAGAACAGAAACTGAATCCTGAGAGAGGAGTGAGAACATGTAAGAGAAAAAAACCCTGCAGACACCAAGGTCAGTGAAGGAGGGGGAGGAGGTGATCCAGGCACTGGAGCAGATTCCCCTGCAGCCGGTGGTGAAGACCATGGTGAGGCAGGTTGTTCCCCTGCAGCCCATGGAGTTCCACAGTGGAGGAGATATCCACCTGCAGCCCATGGAGGACCCCACGCCGGAGCAGGTGGGTTCCCGAAGGAGGCTGTGACCCGGTAGGAAGCCCATGCTGGAGCAGGCTCCTGGGAGGACCTGTGGACCCATGGAGAGAGGAGTCCATGCTGGAGCAGGTTTTCTGGCAGGACTTGTGACCCTGCGGGGGACCCACACTGGAGCAGTCTGTCTCTGAAGGACTGCACGCCATGGAAGGGACTCACGCTGGAGCAGTTCGTGAAGAACTGCAGCCCATGGGAAGGACCCACATTGGAGAAGTTTGTGGAGGACTGTCTCCCGTGGGAGGGACCCCACGCTGGGGCAGGGGAAGAGTGTGATGAGTCCTACCCCTGAGGAGGATGGAGCGGCAGAGATAACGTGTGATGAACTGATCGTAACCCCCATTCCCCATCCCCCTGCACCGCTTGGGGGAGGAGGTAGAGAATCCGGGAGTGAAGCTGTTCCTGGGAAGAAGGGAGGGGTGGAGGGAAGGTGTTCTGAGATTTGGCTTTATTTCTCATTACCCTAATCTGGTTTGATTGGCAGTAAATGAAGTTAATTTTCCCCAAGTTGAGTCTGTTTTGCCTGTGATGGTAATTGGTTGAGTGATCTCTCCCTGTCCTTATCTCGACCCAGGAGCCTTTTGTTATATTTTCTCTCCCCTGTCCAGTTGAGGAGGGGGAGTGATAGAGTGGCTGCATGGTGCTTAGTTGCTGGCTGGGGTTAAACCAGGACAATCCCTTTGTTGTCCCAAAATTTGTGGGATCGTTCACACAGTGTGCAAGCCAATAACACACAGAGTCAAGGTATTAGCTATTTATTGCCAGTTCTGCACAGAAAGGGGTGCTAGGGGGTATCCCAGTGTAGTGGGTTGACCCTGGCTGAACACCAGGTGCCCACCAAACCTGTTCTATCACTCCCCTCCTCCTCAGCTGGACAGGGGAGAGAAAATATAACAAAGGGCTTGTGGGTCGAGATAAGGACAGGAGAGATCACTCACCAATTACCGTCACGGGCAAAACAGACTCAACTTGGGGAAAATTAACTCAATTTATTACCAATCAACCAGAGTAGGGTAATGAGAAATAAAACCAAATCTCAGAACACCTTCCCTCCACCCCTCCCCTCTTCCCGGGCACAACTTCACTCCTGGATTCTTTACCTACCCCCTCCAGCAGCGCAGGGGGACGGGGAATGGGGTTTATGGTCAGTTCATCACACGTTATCTCTGCCGCTCCATCCTCTTCAGGGGCAGGACTCATCACACTCTTCCCCTGCCCCAGCGTGGGGTCCCACCCATGGGAGACAGTCCTCCACGAACTTCTCCAACGTGGGTCCTTCCCACGGGCTGCAGTTCTTCACGAACTGCTCCAGCATGGGTCCCTTCCACAGCATGCAGTCCTTCAGGAGCACACTGCTCCAGCGTGGGTCCCCCATGGGGTCACAAGTCCTGCCAGAAAACTTGCTCCGTGGGCTCCTCTCTCCATGGGTCCACAGGTCCTGCCAGGAGCCTGCTCCAGCGCGGGCTTCCACAGGGTCACAGCCTCCTTTGGGCACCCACCTGCTCCGGCGTGGGGTCCTCCATGGGCTGCAGGTGGATATATGCTCCACTGTGGACCTCCATGGGCTGCAGGGGGACAACCTGCCTCACCATGGTCTTCACCACAGGCTGCAGGGGAATCTCTGCTCTGGCGCCTGGAGCATCTCCTTCCCCTCCTTCTTCACTGACCTTGGTGTCTGCAGGGTTGTTTCTCTTACATGTTCTCACTCCTCTCTCCGGCTGCCGTGTCTGTGTCTCCTGCAACTTTTTTTCCTTCTTAAATATGTTATCACAGAAGCGCTACCACTATCGCTGATTGGCTCGGCCTTGGCTGGTGTCGGGTCCATCTTAGAGCCAGCTGGTATTGCCTCTGTCGGAGACAGGGGAAGCTTCCAGCAGCTTCTCACTGAAGCCACTTCTGTAACCCCCCCCCACTACGAAAACCTTGCCACACAAACCCAATACACCCAGCAAAGCTAGCACACCCAGCACTAAAACAGTCATTCATTTATACATTGTAAATTAGCATAATTACCATATTCATTGTTTATCAACCTTTTACTGGTGCTAAATATTGTGGCAAATCTATAACTATTTTATTATTTGGTATCAGCACTCTGATGACTTGTCCTTGTAGAGCTGCTTTCTTCGCTTTTAAATCAGCTTTCCGATTTCCTTGGGTGACTCTATCATGGCCTTTTTGATGGGCTTTGCAGTGTATTATTGCCACTTCCTTTGGTTTTAAAACAGCCTGTAACAATTTTAAAATTTCTTGTCCATATTTAATAGGAGTTCCTTGTGAATTTAACAATCCTCTTTCCTTCCATATTGCTCTGTTAGCATGGATCACTCCAAAAAGCATACTTTCTCTGTCCTTTTCCAATTTCAAGGGCTCATGTTAGAGCAATAATTTCTGCAATGCAGTGGCTGCAACAGCCCTTAGATAGGTTGGCCATCCTTTGCTTACTTCATTGAGCTGTTTTGAAAAGTAAGCTACAGGCCGTTTCCATTCCCCAAGTAATTGGTTTAGTACTCCTAGTGTCACCTGTTGTCTCTCATGCACATATAATTGAAAAGGTTTGTTTAGATTTGGTAGGCCTATTGCAGGAGCACTCATTAACTGTTCCTTGATACTGTCAAATCCAGTTTTACATTCTGGAGTCCATTCTAGGAACTCTCCTGGTCCCATTATGGCTTCATACAAAAGTTTGGCCAAGAGACCAAAATTTGGTATCCATATTCGACACCAACCCACCATTCCCAGGAAACCTCTGAGTTCCTTCTTTGACTTTGGGACTACAATTCTACAGATGGCTTCTTTTCATTCAATCTCCAACATCCTCTGGCCTTGGGACATCTCAAACCCCAGGTATTGTACTTGTTCCTTGGTAATTTGTGCCTTTCTTTGGGACACTCGATATCCTGTGAGGCCCAAAAAGTTCAGTAACTCTGTTGTTGCCTGTATACAAACTTCTCTATCTGTTCCAATCAGAATATCATCAACATACTGTAGCAAGGTTATACCCTGATTTTTACCTTGCCATTGGTCCAGTTCCTTAGCCAATACATTACCAAATGGTGTGGGACTGTTTTTAAATCCTTGTGGAAGCACTGTCCAGCACAGTTGCACCTTCTTCCCAGTTGATGGATTCTCCCATTCGAAGGCAAACAGGTTTTGGCTTTGTTCATCTATTGGGATACAGAGGAAGGCATCTTTCAAATCCAAAACTGTAAAACAAACATTAGTTTCAGGTATTGTTGTAAGAAGAGTATATGGATTGGATACCACCGGATGTATATCTAACATTATCTGATTTATTGCTCTTAGGTCTTGTACCAATCGATATTCTTGTGTTTTTGGTTTTCTCACTGGTAAAATGGGAGTATTATATTCAGACTGACATTCCCGCAATAGCCCGTATTCCAAAAAGGCATTAATTAAGGGTTCTAATCATTTCCATGCTTCCAATTTAATGGGATATTGTTTTTTTCTTACTGGACGTGCTCCAGGCTTTAGTTCAATTTTCAAAGGGCTTACCCCTTTTGATTTTCCAGGTTTTTCTGTCACCCACACTAAAGGAACTACTACATTCATCACTTTGTCTCGTATATGGTTCTCAGAAGCTTCCAACACTTGAAGTCCTGTCACTAAACAAATTGGAGCTTTCCAAGCTGTGTCCTTGGGAATATGTAACTGTACAGAATCTCTGGAAAACGTTATTTGAGCGTTCAGTTTATATAACAAATCCTGCCCCAATAGTGGCAAAGGGCATTCTGGCATATAGAGAAACTCGTGAATTAATTTGGTATTCCCAATTATACATTCTGTCAGTTTCAAAAATGGCCTCACAATTTGCTTTCCAGTTGTCCCAACAACAGGGACTGTGTTTTCACTTAGTGGACTTACATGATTAGTTAATACAGAATGGGTAGCTCCACTATCCACTAAAAAATTTATGGTTTCATTCCCCAGCTTGACTGGAATGAGGGGATTGGCTGGGGAAACAATAATATTTTCCCCCAGTCCTCCTCTATCTGAATCTTCCAGCATTATGAGATTGGTGTCCTCACTTGGTTCTTTCTTCTTTAACTCAGGACATGCATTTTTCCAATGTCCCTCTTGTTTGCAATAGGCACACTGATCGGGGTTCAAAGATGGTTTGACGCTAACAACCCCTCTTGGGCTCCCTCCCCCTCTGAATGTGCCTCCTCTCATTCCTATTTTTCCTCTCTTCTGTAGTAAAAAGAGTATTCATCAGGGCTTGCATATCACCCCAGTTCGGGGAATGAGTAAGTAAGTACAATAGTCTCCAATAACTGGCACACCTTCTCAGGATTTTCCCAATAAGATCCTGCTGACTGTTTCCAATTTAATAAATCACTAGTAGTGAAGGGGACATGGATAAGAACTATTTCGTCTCCCCCCTACAGCTTGCCTTAAGGGTGCCTGAATTACAGCATTCTCTGCTCTGGTTCTACCAGCTATTGGACTAAAATTTTCACTCCCTGTACTACCTGACACTCCTTCTGAATCCCCAGAGGGGGAAGACCTTGTCAAAGATCTTTCCAATGATGTTCCCGAGGGGGCCGGTGACACTAATAAATGTATCTCTTCCTCAGGGGGAGTATCAAGATGACTGTTACTTTGTCCACATCCTACACAACAACCTTTACAATTATCATTTCCCTCTTTTTCTATTATGTATATACCATCCACACTTGAGTGCACATTAAGTAATTTACATTTCTTTCTGGTTTCATGATCATTTCTCAATGTCATAAAAGCATCGACATATGGTACTTCATCCCATTTTCCCTGTTGTTTGCAAAACAGCATTAACTGCAACAAAGTATTACATTTCAATGAACCATTTTCTGGCTACTTTTCTCCATCTCCCAATTGATATTATGGCCACCACTGAGTACAATATCTTTTCATCTTATCCTTAGTCATAGGGTCCCTGTGGAGGACCTCGGCTGGACCAAGGGGCCTGGGGAGGATATTGACCTTGACAAGATTACAGTGTTCCCGTGAGAGAACAAGAAAGGATGAGAAGCATGCCTGGGAAACTAAGTTTAAGGAATGTGTTGACCGTTTGCAGTTGTGATAAGGAACCTGAAAAAGTCACCCAATGAGGGGTGAGAAAAACAACTTCTGACAACTTTTTGACCAATAAGGGACAGACATATGTACAAGGTAACAAGTATAATGGGTATAAATTTGCTGGCTTGTAGTAATAAAAAAACCTTCTTTGCTTGTACTATAAGAATGCGTACTTGTCGTTTGTCCGTCTCGACCACGACAGGTCCCCACCAAACTTATTCCATGTTTTCAAAATGCATCTCAAGGGGGTACAAGGGGCACTCAGGGTTGAAGGTGTTGCTCTCATTTATAACAAAAGGTTTTGTACAATCAGCTCCAATCTATTGTCAGCAAAGGCGAAAGGACCTTTTCTTCACCATGCATCTATGTGTAGAAACACCAAATATCAAACATCAAATACAAAACAAGATGCAAAATCAAGATATTAATTACTATGCCTGCAGGGCTTCTAAAGGGAGTGACAACCACACCCCAGAGTAAACATCCCTCCATACCCTTCTAATACCTCTATTTGGCATTTCACCATTGAGTCGCTGCCCACCCCGGCGTGGAGGAGGGATTGTCCGGAGTCCCCAATCAAAATGTCGGTGCGCACTGGAGTCCACTTGTGCCATTCCCGCCGCCGGGAGTTGACCAGACGAACCAGGCAAAGCCTATGGCTGTCCCATCTGGGTTGCCAAAATGTTGTCCCAAAACTTGTGGGATCATTCACCTGGTGTGCAAGCCAATAACACACAGAGTTGAGGTATTAGCTGTTTATTGCCAGTTCTGCACAGAAAGGGGTGCTAGGGGGTATCCCAGCAAAGCTAGCACACCCAGCACTAAAACAGTCATTCATTTATGCATTGTAAATTAGCATAATTACCATATTCATTGTTTATCAACCTTTTAATGGTGCCCATAATTCCATATCTTAAAGCTGATTGGTGTATAGTGTCCTCATCTTCATTTAAAGGTGCAGTGTCTTTTAATTTTACTGCGCAATCTCAGCAGGTGAGGGTCTTCAGGTGGAGGTGGGTATCCTAACTTCTAGAGGTGTGGTTTTCATATTATAATTAGTTAAGTTCACCTAAAGGGCATGTTTTTTAGCTGATTCATGAGGTATAGCTAATCTTCTTGGGCAACCAGCCCACTAAAGTTTCTGGTTCCTAGTTTTAGGTCAATTTGTTCCTTCTATTCCATTGTCTTGTCAAGAGTTGCTTACCCAAGTGATTTACATCGATTACTTATCTTTTGTTCCCTAGGTTTCTAAAAATTTACAACCATAAGGATTTTGATATCACCGTCAGGCCCCAGCATACCTTGTGCCTCGAAGACTCACTCTTCCATGGTTATAAAAAATGAAGTTCTGGCAGAGGCATCCATCCTGGAGCCAGGTATCAATGTCTTGGGCATGCTTGCTTCTTCCAAAGTCTCTTCCCATTACTGGGAGGATTGAGGAAAACACTGCCTGTGCTCCTGAATCTTTTAGCATTCTTCCCAGGGCCCTGAAATCTCTTTTGATCAACCTTGGACTTCCTATTGCAACATCATTAGTACTCACATGAAAGGCTGTACTAAGCTCATGAGTTGACCGGTGACATCCCTGCTTTGGGCCCCAGGGAGGCAGCAAACTTCCCTGAAAAGAGGGTCCCATCTGCAAATGGGCACCTCTGTTCTGCTCAGGAGGGAGCCACCTATGACTATAGCTCGTTGTTGTTTCTTCTTGGCACTGGTCTTAATGCAGGTCTTGTTGCGAGGGGTTGGTTGATCTGACCTTGGTGCCAGTGCTTGCACAGGTTCCTCCTCCATCTCATTATGCGCTTCGTCTACCATACCCAGAGCCTTGTACCTATTCTGTAAAGGTAGCTGAGAGGGTAAGGAGGGATTCCTCTTACAGCTCCATGCAGTAACCTGCTTCCACTCCTCCCTATCCCTTGTAACGCTGCCTTCCTCCTGGCACAAAACAGATCCTGGACCTGCCTCCATAGTGGCCATGCTGAGTTGACTTGCATGCATCAGAAATGGCAGAGCACAGCTCCATTGATCAGTCTCCTTCTCAGGCTTTCGGATGCTCCTCAGTCCACCCACCTCCTCCTGTAGCTCGGCCACCAGGCAGAGTAGTTCATCTCTCTGGTCACACCTCCTACAGGCTTGCTTGCAATCACTCTCCACCTCCAGGAATATCCCTGCGTACATCTGTGAGAGACTGAAAGAGTTAATGTCTCAAACATTGTGGTGGGGCAAGTTCTGCTTAACGACAAACTCTGCATAACAAGGAACTCTACCTAGCAAGGAAGCACAGGTGAAAAGAAGCCGATCAGCACCCATCAGCAACAGGAAGAGGAGGGTGTGCTGGAGGGTGCACAGCTCCCAGTTCTGATGTGCTGTTCTGATATGCTGAACAGGGCAACTCACAATGCTGTTCTGATATGCTGAGCAGGACAGCTCACCATGCAGGGAAGGGGAAGTTAATCCCCAAACGACCCCCAAGCCCAAAGGCTCACAAACCGCTCATGACACCTAATTAGCCTAATGCCCGCCCAAAGGAGGGGCAAGGATGATAAAAGTACACAAACTGAAGCCCCACGTGCTCAAGCCCACTGGAACCGGACCCCTCGGCTCACTGGACCTCTAGGCTGACTGAACCAACGCTGGACCCAGGACTGGTGAAATCTTTCTCTTCTCTCTCTCTTTCTCTTTTTTTTCTGTAATCCCTACACCTCATCCCTTTAGACATAAACAGTTGACCAAGTCTGGGACTAGGAGCGGATCCAGCTGCCCCTAAGCTCCTCTCTGAGAAGGAGTCTAGAAAGCAAGGGGGTCTGCTCTGAACCTTGTGACTCAACGGGAGGGCTCTCCTTATTGTCTTCCCTGAAGTGATTCCCAAATAAGCAAGGCCTGTAGTATATGTTTGGTGATGTATGGTTAGCACGTTACACAGTTTACTGACATAGTTTCATGCCAATTTTTGTTGTGAGCATACTAATTTTTGTGGTGAGCACACCAATTTTTGTGGTGAGCACGCCGATTCTTGTGAGTATATAAAAATTGAGTTTTGTGAGTTAAAGGATCCCTGGTGTCGTTTCACCTTAATCCTGACCTGGGAATCAGCAAACCTGAGTCATCGTCCTGAGAAATTGGGACGTGACAACATCCCACAGCCAGAAACCTGGGTGGTCGCATGCTCTGACAGGAGCTCTGTCTGTGTGGCTGCATTGGTTCTATCGCGTGCTAGGAGCTCAGGAGAAGCAGAGGACGTCTTTTTTCCAGGTGGTCACCATGCTGCCCGCTGCCATGTGCCTGCCCGCTGGGAAATATATATGCTTGTCTGTTGCAATCAGCTAGGCACACACATATAGATATATGTTTTTTATTAATAGTAGTTTTGTAGTAATTTATTATAAAGAAATTCTCAGAAACCCAGACCCAGGCCTCTGTCTCCTTGTGTATTACAGAATCCTGAGAACCCAACAGTCACGATCTTTACACACCTACATTTTGGGTAACCCTTATAGGTCATCACTGTGACAGCTACACCTTCCAGGTTTCCTCTGGCAGAAACCTGATGGATTGTTCCATCTTAGAGCAAGCTAGCACATGTACATCCTGAATGATCATAGGATGAGGTCCTTGCAGCAAAACAGGCAATAAGATAGACTGACATCATATATGTACCCATACACTCTCAAATGGTAGTGATGTCAAAGAATTTCATCTATGTGCTTTTGATTCTCCCATACTAGTCTGTTCTGTATCTAACTCCTCAAGAGTTTTCTTTTTTTCCTGATGCTCAAATCTCCATATGAAACCCCATTTGTGGCCATTAGGGTGTTATGTCCAGAGCTGGGAGCCATATAGCATTCTTCTTGGGTGGCTTCTACAGTCACATACTATAACCAGGTTCAATTATGGATTTCTTTTCAATGAAGAACAACCACTTCTCTTGGGCCAGTGCACAAGACAATTCAGATTCCTGTGTCCCAGACAGAAATTAAATTCTTGCAATGGAAACAGAAGAAGGTTTAGGCAGACAGGATTTCTTGGAAATAATTCTTACTACATATAGTAGGCCACAATGTGGGCAAAATGTGTCATTAGAAAGTTATTACTAGGTCAAGAGAAACTCTTTGAAAGTCTTAGGGTAATCTATGTGAACATTGTTCAAAACATCTGAAGATAACATTTGAACATCATACAAAACAAATATACAGATAAACTAAAGAACAAAGAGGGAACAAACCCTTGCTTTTTCATACATGAAGCTTTGGCTATACAGCAAATGGCAATTCAGGCTCCTACTGTCTAAACCAGTGAAGTATTCCAGAAGTTGCAGTTTCATAAAATCCCACTTTGCTGGAGCCACACAATCTTCTCCACAAACAGCCTCATATGACTACTGAGTGCCTGGAAAGTGTAAAACTGCTGGTGTTCCAGCCTCAGCTGGGCAGGGAGAAGCACTGCAGGCCCATGGCCCACCAGACTGAGGAATTACTCTAGTTGAGTTTCCTCAACAAAACCTGAATTATCAGTGTACACCAAGAGGCCCATATCCATGCTGAAGGTGGGTGTAAAAACACCTCATCCACATAGACAATTACCTCAGCAAAACAAAGGTAGCTAGACTACAACACTTCTATTTTTCCTATTCAGATGTAGATCTGTGGTGGATTGACCTTGGCTGGCTACCAGACATCCACCAACTGCTCTCACTCCCCCTCCTCAGCAGGACAGGAGGAGAAAATAAGATGGAAAAGCTCGTGGGTCAAGATAAAGACAGGGAGATAACTTACCAATTACTGTCATGGGCAAAACAAACTCAACTTGGGGAAAATTAATTTAATTTATTGCGGGTTAAAAACAGAGCTAGGATGGTGAGAAACAAAAACAAAACTAAAACCACCTTCCCCCTCCCCTCCCTTTTTCCCAGGCTCGACTTCACTCCATTCCTCCCCTGCTGAGTGGTGCAGGAGGGATGAGGAATGGGGGGTTGCTGTCAGTTCATAACACTTCATTTCTGCTGCTCCCCATCTCTTTTCCCCTGCTCCAGCATGAGGTCCCTCCCATGGGATACAGTCCATCAGGAACAGACTGCTCCAGTGTGGGTCTCCCACAGGCCACAGTTTTTGCCAGAAAACATGCTCCTGCATGGGCTCCTTTCCCTTGGCTGCAGTCCCTGCCAGGAGCCTGCTCCTGTGTGGGCTCTCCATGGAAGCTTCCTTCAGGGCATATCCACCTGTTCTAGCATGAGGTCCTCCTCCATGGGCTACAGGGGGACAGCCTGCCTCACCATGGTCTTCACCACAGGCTGCAGGGGAATCTCAGCTCCAGCACCTGGAGCACCTCCTCTCTCTCCTTCAATGACCTTGGTGTCTGCAGGTTTGTTACTCACATTTTTTTCTCACTCCTCTCTGTCCTGGTTTCAGCTGGGATAGAGTTGATTATCTTCCTAGTAGCTGGTACAGTGCTATGTTTTGAGTTCAGTATGAGAAGAATGTTGATAACACTGATGTTTTCAGTTGTTGCTAAGTAATGTTTAGTCTCATGTCAAGGATTTTGCAGCTTCTCATGCCCAGCCAGCAAGAAGGCTGGAGGGGCACAAGAAGTTGGGAGGGGACACAGCCAGGGCAGCTGACCCAAAGTGGCCAACAGGGTATTCCATACCATGTGACGTCACATCTAGTATATAAACTGGGGGGAGTGGGGACGGGGGGGATTGCTGCTCAGGGAGTACCGGGGCCACTGGCCAAAGCTGAGCTAATCAGTGAAGCTGGTGGCACCTCTGTGAAAAAAACATATTTAAGGAAAAGGTAAAGTTGTGAGAGAGAGTGTCGTGGTTTAACCCCAGCCAGCAACTAAGCACCACGCAGCCACTCACTCACTCCCCACCCACCCAGTGGGATGGGGGAGAAAATCAGGAAAAAGAAGTAAAACTCATGGGTTGATATAAGACTAGTTTAATAGAACAGAAAAGAAGAAACTAATAATGATAATGATAACACTAATAAAATGACAACAGTAATAATAAAAGGATTGCAATATACAAGTGATGCACAATGCAATTGCTCACCACCTGCTGATCGATGCCCTGTTACTCCCCAAGCAGCAATCCCCCCGTCCCCACTCCCCCCAGTTTATATACTACTACACCCTGACAGTAATTGATAAGTGATCTCAGTCTTTATCTCAACTACTGAGCTTTTTCATCCTATTTTCTCCCCTTGTCCTGTTGAGGAGGGGGGGTGAGAGAGCAGCTGGGTGGGCATCTAGCAGCTGTCCAAGGTCAAGCCACCACAATAACTCATGTCTCACAGTTTCTTTAATCATTACCTGCAGCAGCCTAGCTTAAAAGATCATTTAGCTGTTACCCATTTAGTCTAATGAACACCAAATTATAAAAATTCTTAAGGAGATCAAGGCAAGTAATTTAGTGTGAGCATTTTAATTCACAGTTCACTTCAGGTCCTTGCTATTAGTGCAGAAACTGTCTGACATAGGCTTCAGCCCTTCAGCTATCTGAAATAATAAGGCTTATAGCATGTAAGGGCCTAATGAATGTCAGCTGACAAGTGGAAGGTGTTACCCTACCCACAATGGATAATTTTGAGTTTTATTTTGCTGGTGAGTGCAAAACTCAACCACTAGGCTATGTTGAGTTTGGGGTTCCTACTGCCTAGCTGGGGATTCTGCTTCTATCTCACTGTCCTGGGTTCAGCTGGGATAGAGTTAATTTTCACAGGAACCTGGGAGGGGGCACAGCCAGGACAGCTGACCTGAACTAGCCAAGGAGCTATTCCATACCATGTGACATCATGCTCAGTATATAAATGGGGAGCGGGTTGGGGGGAGTGCTCTTGGCTTTTGGTTGGGGAAGTGGTAGAGTTTTGGGTTCCGGGTGGTGAGCAGTTGCACTGTGAATCACTCATTTTATATATTCTTTTATTAGTACCCTTGTTGTTGTTGTAACTTCTGTTTTTGTGTTGTCCCAGTAAATTGTCCTTATCTCAACCCTCGAGGTTCTGTGGTTTTTTTCTTTTCTCCTTTGTGATTCTCCTCCCTGTCCCTCTGGAGGGGGGCGGGAGGAGTGAGTGAGCAGCTGTGTGGTCCTTTGTTACCGGCTGGGCTGAAACCACCACACTTCCTACTTCTCCTCCTACATCCTAGCTTGTAGCCTGGGATCTCTCACTTTACCCTTTTGAGGCTGCATTTCCTTGCTCAATTCATCTGTGGTGTCAGGCCTCTGTTGTCCCTGCTTACGTCTGAATACAATGAGCTCCAATTGTCTGTGTCTGTTTCAGATATGACGTTTGGTGACTGAAGTCTGATATTGTTCATGGAGACAATCACTTCTGTCACTTCAGCAAATGTTTGAAACTGCTGCACTTAAACTCACAGCAACTAAAGGAAATCCCAATCTTTTTGCATAAAAATATAATTTTAGCAGTAGCAAATTCCAAGGAATAAGTCTTTACCAAAACTCTAGTAAAATAATATCAGAATAATTTAAACTGTGTGTTTTAATCAGCATTTGATTTACATAGATCTTGTGTTTGCTGCATAAAGGCAGCTATTCTCAATGCAGTTTCAATGCTTTGACTGTATTCCTTGGCCTAGTGGTGGAATACAGTTAGCCTGTAATGGTAGTGTACTAACTCTCTGTGACAAATGCTAACACATATATGATTTTAAGAAAGTATTTAACAATCAGGCCGCCTGCCTCTTAGAATATATCTCGGTAGCTCTTTTTTCAAATAAATAGCCTTGGGAGAACATGAATTTCCCAGTTAAATTTAAAATTGAACTTAATTCCATTGTTACTTGACAAACATGTTAAAGCAATCTAGCCTCCTATAAGTTTGGCTTTGCAAATTTCCTAATGTTGCCGAAATCCGGAATAAAACTCCTTAACAGCAATGAGAAGTTAAGAAGCAGGCACTCCTTTATTGCAGCGCTGGGCACACGGGGGATCGCTCCACCTATCGTGTGCACCTGTCTGGTTTAACTATGCAGGTTAAATGCACATCTGTTTTACATATTCACTGGGTTTCCGAAAAATGTTATACATAATCATTAGTTTTCCGGGAAACTATTAACATATGTAAATGTCCTTTACGCAGGCGCATTGAAGGTCTCTGGTGGTCTTCAGAAGCCCTCTGGTGGTCTTCCATAGTCTTCCTCACTTGTCCGCTTCTTGACCTCTCTTAGGTGATTCTGCGCAGTACGATTCTCACCATCATCTATATTAGTTTACATAAAAATGCATACTATGTCTATTCTTAAATTTAACCTTTCTAATAATTGGTCCTTCAGTCACACCATCTTATTAATATTCTTATGTTAAAACAATCATTGGTTAATCTCACTTAACTCTACTGATTGGAATCCTCGATAATTAGATCGATGTGGGAAGGGTAAGGGGTTTCCAAGCAGCAAACTGGTGTCCATAACAGTTTCCCTAGTTTCCTAAAACACTACAAACCAACAAATCTTTGTCAAAGTTTCTGTGGTTAACTGATTTTAGACAATACTTGAATTCTTATAGTCACACATAGTACATTTTCTACAGTTCCTATGACTACATTTCAAACTTAACACTCCCATACCTATGCTTTACAATTTTCTACTTCTTAATCGAACCAAACTCTTTTATATAATTAGATTTTAATTTCTTTATCAAAATATTTTCAACATTCCCCCCTTTGAAAGTTTTGAAAATCATTTCAATACTTTCACTATAATTTTACTAATCATTTACTATATGCTGGAGGAAACTCTGGGATTGTTTGTCCATCTTGCTGTCTTGCAACAGCTTGGATGATCATGCGATTAAAAGAAGTTTTACGAGTAATTTGCTTTTTCAAAAAATAATAAATCAAAATGATCATTACAAAAATTATCAACAAAGTTAATACTGTACTAATCAATGATTTAATCCAAGAACTTAGATTCCAACCTAATCCTTTAAAGATCTTGTCTATCCAACTCTCTTGCATATCTTGTTGCAACTCTTGTGTGTCTTTCTCAGTTTTTCCCAATAATTCCAAATCATGTTCTACATCCTGAGTTACATTCGGAATGTGTATACAACAATGGTCCATTCTGTCTTTTAAATATCCACACACTCCGTGTGCTTTGAGTAAAAGCATATCTGAAGCCATTCTATTTTGCAGAGTCATTTTGGAAGTGGCCTGTAATTGTATATTTAGATCTCTAAATACTTTTCTGGTCACATTGGCCAGTTTCTCTACCTGTCCTGTTAGTTGGTACAGCCAGTCTCGATTCCTATATATTGCCAAAGGGGTTAGTAGAGATTCTAGGGCCCAACTAATTCTAACTCCAGTGGAGGGTTCATTCCATTCATCATCTATTTCTGACCTTTTTGCCCGTTCCAATTTCAAATTTTCTAATGATCCTCAAAAAGGAGACTTTTTCCAAATTGGGCATAATGTTGGCATTCCCAAAGTGATTTGTTTTACCTTCCCATCAAGAGGCAGGTGGGTTGTCCAGGTTCCATCACTCATTGCCCAAACTAAGTGTCCTGGACTCTGAATAGTAGTTTTTCTGCAACTAAATATTGTTCCTCTTTTAGGTTTAAAGGTTTCAGTCAATTGGAGATCATTTTTAAGAAGTCCTCTACACAAGCAGCCATACTTCACGGCTGCTGCTAAAGGTGGGATTCTTTGTATTGCCATGTCTTTAGTACTGCAATTGTATATTTTCTCACATTTCCACCAAGATACTAAATTTTCCTTTCCTCGTAATGTACTCCCTTTGTCATTTACTGATGGCCAAGTTGTAAAAATGGTTCCATCCCAAGTAAAACACCAAGGAGCTTTAGCCATATATTGGAATTGAGACAGTATAGTCATAGACCACACTGAATCCCAACTAATTGTCCTTTCTAATATTGTCTGATTAGCCTTATCACATTTCCATTCCATGATCATTCGAGTTGTATTTTTCTTAATTTGTTCATCATAAGTACAATATCCTACATTATGAAATCTCCCAACTTTAATAAAAACAGAATTTAATAATTTTTCACAATCCGCCCTGCTCCCTGGAGACTTCCATTGCTTCTTGATAATTGTCACTTGTTCTTGCCATCCAACTACTGGCCTTTGTTCACAGTGGGTAGTCACATTTCTATGTTCTAAATTAGTCAAATTCATTGTCAAAATTCCCCATGGAACGGATTCACCAACTGTCCTTGGTATTGGTAAACAGGCAGTAATTTGTGTCACATTCTGGAAATTAGCGAATCCCTTAATCAATCCTACCATCAAATTTTCTTCCTGAGTTTTCTTTGGGAGGTAAATTAATTGTTTAGCTTGTCTCTTATTTCTTGTCTTTTTCTTCAGCTAAATTTGTCCTGGTAGATACTCGCCTTTTCCCTTATCTCTCATCCAACTAATTTCTAATTTGTCAGGATCAAATTCTGGAATCTGAGTAAAATTACATCCCAATCCCAAAGTACCTCCATAGTTCACTGTTACTTGTTGTTTAGCCACAATCTCAGACCAGACTCCCACCAATATTATTTTCCAAATCAAAAAACATTTCCCCCAGATTCCAAAATGGTATGGAAGATTAGACATGCTTCAAAGTCAGTTTTAAGGTTCTAGGGTCTCTATATACAACTTTCCAAGATGATGGAGCTTTCTTCACCCGAGTATAGTGGATCCATGCATCTGATTCAGCAATCTTGACAGCGGTGAAAGTAGTCAACAATATTTGAAAGGGTCCTTTCCAGCATTCCTGAAGAGGTTCAGAAGTCCATGTCTTCACATAGACATAATCACCTGGTTGGAAATCATGTACTGGATTTTCCAAAGATAGAGGTCTGTTCCAAACAACCGCACTCCGAAGCGCAGTTAAAGTTTTTCCTAAAGAAAGCAGATAGCTATATACATCTTGTTTTCCTTTTAAATGTATGCTCAGATTTGGTTCAGGAGTTTCATAAGGTTTACCATATAGTAGCTCATAGGGACTGATTAATGTCCCACTCTTTGGCTGAACCCGAATTCGTAAAAGGGCCAGTGGGAGGGCCTGAGGCCATTTCAAATTAGTTTCCTGATATATTTTACTAATTTGTCTTTTCAATGTTTGATTCATTCTTTCCACCTTCCCACTAGATTGTGGTCTCCAAGGTGTATGTAAGTCCCATGTAATTCCCAAAATTCTACTGACACCCTGGACCACTTCTGCAACAAAATGGGAACCTCTGTCAGAAGAGATTCCAATAGGTACTCCAAATCTCGGGATAATTTCTTTTAATAACCATTTAATGACCTCCTTTGCTTGATTGGTCCGACAGGGAAAGGCTTCCGGCCATCCTGTAAAAGTATCAACCCCCACTAGAATGTATCAATACCCATTTTGTCGAGGTAACTCTGAAAAATCTATTTGCCAATAATCTCCTGGTTCCATTCCTGATTTCAGTATTCCCATTTGAACCTTCTTCTTTACTACTGGATTGTTTTTTAAACATATCTCACATTTCACAGTTGTCATTTTAGCTATTTCTAGCATTTTTACTGATACCACTTGCCTTTTCAAAAGAGTTACTAATGCTTCTGCTCCCCAATGACATTCCTTATGTTTTGTCTGTACTATTTCCCTCATTACAAATGGTGGGATTACTACTTGTCCTTTTGATGTCACCCACCATCCTTCCAAATTTTTCCTTGCATTTAATAGTCTCCCCAATTTCTCATCCTCCTCTGAATATTTAGGTTTTTCCTTCGGTAATGCAATAGTTTTTGTAGGAATTAATGCCATTTGTAAGGCATTCCTTTTGGCTGCTTCCCTAGCTGATTTATCTGCTAATCTGTTCCCTACAATCTCTTTTGTATTCCCTGATTGATGTGTTTTACAGTGCATGATTGCTACTGCAGTTGGTTTCTGAACTGCTTGTAATAAATGCAAAATCTCCTCTTTATATTTAATGTTGGACCCCTGAGAGGATAATAATCCTCTCTCCTTCCATAAAATCCCATGGACATGGACCACACCAAATGCATATTTCGAATCAGTCCAGATATTCACTTTCTTTTCTTCACTCAATTCTAGAGCCCTTGTCAAAGCCACTAATTCCGCCTTCTGAGCTGAAGTTGTGCTTGGCAAAGCATTGGCTTCTATAACTGATTTTTCAGTTGTTACCGCATATCCTGCATAGCGGATTCCATTTTCGACGAAACTGCTACCATCTGTGTACAATTCCCAGTCTGGATTGTCCATAGGTACATCCTTCAGATCCTCTCGACTGGAATATACATACTCAATGGTAGTCAGGCAATCATGTTCCAGGTGTCCTTCTTCCTGTATAGAACTCAAAAAGACTGCAGGATTAGTTAAGTTAGTGGTTTTCAAAATTACATCATCTTGCTCCATCAAAATTACCTGATATTTCATCATTCTGCTCGGGGAGAGCCAATGGCCCCCCTTTTGCTCCAACACTGATATCACCATGTGTGGCACATATACCACCATCATCCTTCCCAAAGTCAATTTTCGGGCCTCCTGTATTATCATCACAGTGGCTGCTACTGCTCTCAAACAAGCAGGCCAGCCTTTACTTACAAAGTCCAATTGTTTGGAAAAGTATCCAACCGGTCGCTTCCAACTTCCCATCTTCTGAGTCAGCACTCCCAGTGCAAGGTGTTGTTTCTCATGTACAAATAACTGGAAGTCTTTAGTCAGATCCGGAAGTCCCAGGGCTGGTGCTGTCATCAGGGCCTGTTTTAGATTCTTGAAAGCTCTCTGCTGATCTGGACCCCATTCAAATGGTGGACCTTTAAGAGCTTCATATAATGGTTTAGCCAACAGACCATAGTTCATTATCCATAGCCGACACCACCCAGTCATTCCCAAGAAGGTTCTCAATTCGTGGGTATTTCTCGGCTCCGGGATACTGCAAATTGCTTCTTTGCGGTCTGTTCCCAACTGTCTTTGCCCTTGTGAGATTTCAAAACCCAGATATATCACAGTCTGTTTTGCTATCTGGGCCTTAGTTCTAGAGACTTTGTATCCGCTTAGCCCCAAAAAGTTTAAAAGATCAATTGTTACCTTTATACACGCTGGTCTCTCTTCTGTCGCTATTAATATGTCGTCTACATACTGTAGGAGCAAATGTCCAGGTTTGGGACCATCTCGTTTCCACATCTCAAGTTCTTTTGCGAATTGGCTCCCAAAAATTGTTGGACTGTTCTTGAATCCTTGCGGCAATCTTGTCCATGTCAATTGTGTTTTTCGTCCTGTCTTTGGATTTTCCCACTCGAAAGCAAATAATTTTTGACTTCCTTCTTCCAGGGGTGTACAAAAGAAAGCATCCTTTAAATCAAGCACTGTAAACCACTGGTGATTCTCCCCTAGAGCTGTTAAAAGTGTATATGGATTGGTCACTACAGGATGTATATCTTTCACTATCTGATTTATCGCCCTCAGATCCTGTACTAATCTATATTCTCCTGATGGTTTTTTCACTGGTAAAATTGGAGTATTATATTCAGATTCACACTCCTCTAAGATTCCATATTCCAAAAATTTATCAATTAATTTCTTGATTCCCAATCTAGCCTCAGGTTTAACTGGATACTGCTTTAATCTCACTGGTTTCACATTTTCCTTCAGTTCTACTTTTACAGGCTGTGCCATTTTAGATTCTCCAGGTATCTCTGTGTTCCAAACTGTAGGGATCACAGCATCATCAACTTCTTGCGGCATCTCCTGAATCTTAACCTTCTCCTGTATCATCAATATTTCTCCTGTCTTTGATTCTGGTATTTTTAAAAGAATTTCTCCTCCCTCAAAAGCTATCTGTGCATTTAATTTGGATAACAAATCTCGACCCAACAAGGGTATCGGACATTCTGGCACATACAAAAATTCATGTGTAATTGCTTTATTTCCAAATTTTAAATCAAGGGGTTGAAAGAATGGTCTATTTTCCTGTTTCCCAGTCGCTCCAATTATGTTTGCTGTTTTATTTCCCAATTTCCCTTTATAAGTATTCAAAACAGAATATACTGCTCCCGTATCGACTAAAAATTCAACTTTATCATTTCCCAGCTTAATTGTAACCAGAGGTTCAGCTGGGTTCCCCTCCGGTCCCCTTCATTCATTTAAAGTCATCATTTTTGCAGCCTCTTGCTGACTTGTTTGCAATCCCTTTTCCAATGTCCATCCTCCTTATAATATGCACACTGATTCATTCCTAGAGGTGCATTAGGTTCCCGGTTACCAAAGTTTCTAAAACCTCCTCTTCCCCGAGCTCGTCCTCTTCCTCTTGCTGCATTCCCTGTTAAGACAGCTATTAATCTACTGTCTCTGATCTTTTTTTTTCTTTTCTTTTCTTTGCTCTTCTTCCTTCTCTCGATTATTATAGACTTTCCATGCTGTTTCTAACATTTTATTTAAATTTCTTGAATCCTCTCCCTCCAATTTTTGGAGTTTTTGCCTTATATCACGCGCTGACTGCCCCATAAAAATCGAAGCCAATTGTTGTTGTTCTGCCTCTGTTTCCAATTTCAAATCAGTATATTTTCTAGCAGTTTCCTTCAATTTTTCCAAAAACACAGAGGGAGATTCATTTTTATCTTGCTTTATCTCATATAATTTAGACCAATTCAAAGCTTTCGGCATTGCATGCTTTACTCCATACAATACCCATTTTTGATATCGAGTTAACCTTCTCCTGTGTACAGGGTCATTTGGATCCCACTGGGGATCTCCCGAAGGAAAATTCTGTTCCAAAGTTCCAGAGAGCGTTTCATTCATAAGTGCTGCCTCTGCTTGTGCTTTTCCAGTTTTTAATACCATCTGTTTTTCAGTACTATCCAATAAATTATCCAATATTACTTGTAAATCATTCCAATCAGGATCCTGAGTTCTAATAATTGTTTCTACAACTCTTCCTACTCTCTCCGGATCTTCTCTATAAACCCCTGCTGCCTGTTTCCGTGTCATCAAATCCGTAATAGAAAACGGCACTTTGACATATACTGGCCCATGCTGTCCCACTCCCGGTCTCAAGGGAGCCAACAATTGAGATTGCTGACGAGTTCTCCGAGACACTGGGGTATGAATTACTACTTCTGGTGTCTCATCAGCTTCTTCCCTCATTCTAGTACTATCCGGTTCTATTATTCTCCCTGATTCAATACTTCTTTCCCGTGGATGTTAGGGAGAGAGATCCTGCTCCTCCCTTGGTGGGGCTATTTCTAATTCTAGTTCCATTTCATCCTCTTTTGGTACCGTACATCTAATGCACCTCCTTCCAATATCACAAGCCGAACAACAACTCTTAGCTTTCTTATTTTCTGAAGTTAATATCATCACCAAATTGTCTCGACTAATTAACTTGCATTCTTTTTGTCAATCCGTTCTCTGCCTCAAATAAAAGAACAGATCCACATATGGCAGTTCACTCCATTTACCCTCTCTCTTACAAAATAACATTAACTGTAATATAGTATTATAACTTAAAGTTCCATTTGTTGGCCATTTTTCCTGCTCTTCCAAAACATACAAAGGCCACCAATGATTACAATATTCAGTCATTTGACTTTTACGTAAATCATCATGTAATTCACTCCAATGTGCCAATAAACATCCCAATGGTGATGTTTTCGGTATCTTTCCATCAGTGGTTATATTTCCCATACTCTTACTCTTAAATAATTTGGCTAATGCCATTATACTTATATATCAAATACCAAATGCACCAAATATCAAATATCAAAGTTCCAAATATTAATAACCAAATATCAAATGCCAAATATCAAGTATCGAGTATCAAATACCAAATACCAAACAAATGCAAATGACAGTTGTCCCAAATACACAAATGTCCAACCCAGCAATAGCTTTCGCTTATGACTTACGAACAGACGCCTAGGCTTCCAATGCAAATGGGTACCCTCTGAGCCCCAACCCTGCAAAGCTTTCGCCGCGCCTTACGGGCAGGCTATCCAAACAAATTCCAAAGAAGAAGTGCCTTACCCTTTCTCCAGGGAATGTTGCGAGGAGCTTTGTGAGTCGAGAGCGATGGTTCTCCCCGAGAATCCCTCGGTGCCGGACGGAGTTCAATCACCACTCGATCTCATCCAGTCTCACTCGCAAGGTCCCATCTGGGTCGCCAAATCTGTTGCCGAAATCCGGAATAAAACTCCTTAACAGCAATGAGAAGTTAAGAAGCAGGCACTCCTTTATTGCAGCGCTGGGCACACGGGGGATCGCTCCACCTATCGTGTGCATCTGTCTGGTTTAACTATGCAGGTTAAATGCACATCTGTTTTACATATTCACTGGGTTTCCGAAAAATGTTATACATAATCATTAGTTTTCCGGGAAACTATTAACATATGTAAATGTCCTTTACGCAAGCGCAGTGAAGGTCTCTGGTGGTCTTCAGAAGCCCTCTGGTGGTCTTCCATAGTCTTCCTCACTTGTCCGCTTCTTGACCTCTCTTAGGTGATTCTGCGCAGTACGATTCTCACCATCATCTATATTAGTTTACATAAAAATGCATACTATGTCTATTCTTAAATGTAACCTTTCTAATAATTGGTCCTTCAGTCACATCATCTTATTAATATTCTTATGTTAAAACAATCATTGGTTAATCTCACTTAACTCTACTGATTGGAATCCTCGATAATTAGATCGAGGTGGGAAGGGTAAGGGGTTTCCAGGCAGCAAACTGGTGTCCATAACGGTTTCCCTAGTTTCCTAAAACAAAACACTACAAACCAACAAATCTTTGTCAAAGTTTCTGTGGTTAACTGATTTTAGACAATACTTGAATTCTTATAGTCACACATAGTACATTTTCTACAGTTCCTATGACTACATTTCAAACTTAACACTCCCATACCTATGCTTCACAATTTTCTACTTCTTAATCAAACCAAACTCTTTTATATAATTAGATTTTAATTTCTTTATCAAAATATTTTCAACAGTACCACACTGTGGAATGTGGTGCCTCGTTCTATAAGAGGGTTAGAGGTTCTTTTAGTCCTCGTGTGGTGCCATGGGGATCGGAATATTCCCTGTAATTTTCCTAAGATAGGGAGTGTTTGTGGGATTATTATTCCCTCTGTGCATTCTCCCCACCAATCGATAGGTAAACTCTTATGTGCCTTCCTGTTTGCACAAAGGTACCAATGTCCGTCAGGGAGATTACAATTGGACGGCTCCCGAGGAGGAGGAAGATAACAACTCCCTGTTAGATTTCCCCATCCTGTATTAGCTGTCCCTGTAGAGTGTGATTCATTACATCGAAAGCAAGTTCCATTCAGTGTCCCAAGAAAACTAGAAGTGTTGGCATAATGGGGGCACATCATTACGGGGTCTCCCCCTCTGCCTCTTTCCATGTCTTTTAATCTCCAAGACCAATTGTATCGATCATTATCATGTGGGGTCTCTGCTATCCAGATCAAGTTTATACTTCACTATAGTTCTGGAACCATTTCCATATAAACAAGTATAGTTGGCAGTTCTATTCAATAGTGTTTTAGTGCTGTTTGTTCTGAGGGGGACACCAATAAACGGGAAGGTTTCTCCTTGTCTGGGTATTAAGGTACACATCCAACAGCTTGATACATTAATATCCTTTGCTAGCTCCTGGTTATATCTGACAAACAGGTTTTCATCCCACGCCTTACACAGAGTCCCCACAACTCCCCATATTACCGCGTAAAAACTAAATGTCCATCGGGTTTTGTGGTGACTTTCCATGGAGTTATGGGTGTCTTTTTCACTCTGGTGTGATGAATCCAAGCGTTCTGTTCCTTGATTCTGATTGCAGTAAAGGAGGTGAGTAGTACTTGGAATGGTCCTTCCCACTGTGGCTCCAGGGTTTTTTCTGTAAGAGACTTTACATATACATAATCCCCAGGTTGTATATTATGTACAGGTCCATCCAAACCTCTCCCTCGAGTCCCAGCCACATGCTTCCTGATTTTATTGAGCTGCTTACTCAATGCTACCATGTAAGAGGTCACAATCTCGTCCCCAGCTTGCACAGACACCCCTTTCTGTATTTCATAGGGTTGTCCATACAACATTTCAAAGGGGCTCAGTCCTTCCCTCGCCCTTGGTCTTGTTTGTATACGCAGAAGGGCTAAAGGGAGAGACTGAGGCCATGTCAGATTTGCTTCTTGTCCCAATTTCACAATTTGCTGTTTGATTAAAAGTGGTTCATTTTTTCCACTTGACCACTCGACTGGGGGTGATATGGAGTATGAAGCTGCCAATCTATACCCAAATGGCAGCTAATTTGTTGTACTATTTTTGAGACAAAATGTGGTCCTCTGTCAGAGGATATGGTTGCTGGAACCCCAAAACATGGTATTATCTCTTGCACCAGTATTTTAGTTACCTCCCGAGCTTTAGCCGTTCTTGTTGGGAATGCTTCTGGTCAACCTGAGAAGGTATCAGTTAATACCAATAAATATCGATACCCCCCCTTTTCTTGGAAGTTCTGTAAAATCAATTTGCCATTGTTGTCCAGGCCCATTGCCTTTTCCAATCTGGCCCATTTCCGGCTTGGGTGTATTCTTAGGATTAGTCTGAAGGCAAAGATCGCATTGTTGAGTCACCTGTCTCACCGTGGTGTATAAATTTCTAGCCACAATTTCTCTTATCAAATGTTTATACAGAGCCTCTGTCCCCCAATGTCTTTTCCTATGCTCCTCCCGTACCAAATGCCACAGTAAGCAAGAAGGAATGATTAGTTTTCCCTGTGGGGTATGAGCCTGTCCTGGGTTCAGCTGGGATAGAGTTAATTTTTACAGGAACCTGGGAGGTGGGGGGGCATAGCCGGGGCAGCTGACCTGAACTGGCCAAGGAGCTATTCCATACCATGTGACATCATGCTCAGTATATAAATGGGGAGCAGGCTGGGGGGAGCTCTCTTGACTTTCGGTGGGGGAAGTGGCGGAGCGTCGGGTTCCGGGTGGTGAGCAGTTGCACTGTGCATCACTTTTTTTTTGTATATTCTTTCATTAGTACCGTTGTTGTTGTTGTAACTTCTTTTTTTTTTGTGTTGTCCCAGTAAACTGCCCTTATCTCAACCCTCGAGGTTCCCGGGTTTTTTTTTTTTCTTTTCTCTTCTCCGTCTCCTCCCTATCCCACCGGAGGGGGGCGGGAGGAGTGAGCGAGCGGCTGCGTGGTCCTTTGTTACCAGCTGGGCTGAAACCACGACAGTCCTTTTTTGGTGCCCAACATGGGGCAAAGAAGGGTTGAGATAACGACAGATCTGGCCAGAGCGTGTTGAAACAAATTTGTCATACGCATTTCTTATATTAGATAAATAGATGCTAGTCACAATGTTGATTCATTTGTTCTCATGGTGGCATTTTGTAAGTTCTTATATGCTCTATGTATTGCCTGTAGTTACGTTTCTCACCTCTGGGAGAGTGATTGGGATTATCATTTTGCTGTACTGGGCAATGTCGACTTGTGAAATGATTACATCACTGGTCATGAGGTTAAGCTGGTATCTGTATGAGGCAGTGATATCATTTCCATACTTCGGGCACCTTTTATCGGATTTTATTGGTAATTACACTCAATCCATGGGGAAGTCAGGGGGGGATACTTCCCCCGTCCGTTCGCCTCCCTTCTCTCCTTCCGACTAATTACAACATCTTTTGAGAATTTTGAATATCCTTGGGATGCGCAAGCCAGTGTGCTGTTAGTGCTATGCCTCCTGAATATGTTTCAGGTCTTGTTTAGGGCTACAAAAAGGCTCTTTAAGAGTACCACCCAGAGATCTGCCCCAAAGCTGGATATTCATGGGTGGCACGGCATGTGGGAGGATATGGGCAGGTATCTAGAGAACTTCTCACCTCCAGTGGCTTGGAACTTCACTCCCGAACAACTACAGAACCCTCATGAAGTGGTAGAATATTTGAAAGGAAAATGCTGTGGCTATTCCAGAGACGCACAACTCGCTGCACTGTGCTGGGCCCTGGCCAGTATCTACCAAACACTGCTTGATATTAGGCAGCACCCTCAGGGGGAAAAGGGGGAAAAGATGGAAAACAGAGCAACAGGCACCGTGGCTACCCCAACCCCGACAACAGGCACCATGGCTACCCCTACCCCGACAACAGGCAGCGTGGCTACCCCAACCCCGGTGATAGATACTGCAGCTAAACCAGAGAACCAACCTGTGCCAGTATCAGTCGCCCCTGTACAGAAAAAGAAACACACAAAGAAATCAGTTCTACTTAGTGAGAGATGAAGATGAACCAGGGTCATTGCGAGAACAGGAGGAAGAGGCAGAACCTGAAATAATTACCCGATCTCTATCCCTGAGTGAGTTGCGTGACATGCAAAAAGATTTTAGCCACCACCCAGGTGAGCACATTGTTACCTGGCTGCTCCGATGCTGGGATAATGGGGCTAGTAGTGTGGAATTAGAGGGTAAGGAAGCCAAGCAGTTGGTATCTCTGTCTAGGGAAGGGGGCATCGACAAGGCGATTGGGAGAAAAACACAAGTCCTCAGCCTCTGGAGGCGACTTCTGTTAGGTGTAAAGGAAAGATACCCCTTCAAGGATGAAGTTACATGTCACCAAGGCAAGTGGACCACCATGGAGAGAGGTATCCAGTACCTGAGGGAATTTGCCGTGCTGGAGGTGATTTATAATGATCCAGAAAATGCGCAATCACCCACAGATCCAGATGAAGTCCAACGCACACAACCGATGTGGCGGAAGTTTCTACAAAGTGCACCACCAACCTATGCCAACTCATTGGCAGTAATGTCCTGGAAAGAAGGCTATGGACAAACGGTGGATGAATTGGCTGTCCAACTCCGGCAGTATGAAGGAAGTCTCTCTTCCTCCCTACGGGCCTGTGTCTCGGCTGTAGAGGAATTGTCCCGAGAGTTCCAGCAATTCAAAGTGGATATGTCCTCCTCCCTACCTGTACAGGCCCGTATGGCAGCTACTGGGAGTAAGCATTCCTCTGCCCAAGAGAGAGGAGAGAGAAAGTACACACGATGGGCTAACTTGTAGTTTTACCTGCGTGACCATGGAGAGGACATGAGGAAGTGGGATGGAAAACCTACCTCAGTCCTGGATGCACAGGTACGGGAGTTGCGAGAAAAAGCAACCAGAAAAGAGGATTCTTCTTGGAAAAATGCTGCTCCAGTTTCCCGTGAGCAGTCCCCCAGACGCAGTAGATGGGCTGATCTCATTTATGATCCTCTTGAAGGGACTTCTGATTCATGTGTGCGAAAAGTGAGTAACGGATATTCTAACCAGGATTAGAGGGGCCCTGCCTCCATCCAGGTGGAGGAGAGGGACAACCGAGTCTACTGGACAGTGTGGATTCGATGGCCTGGCACATGGGACCCACAGGAATATAAGGCTCTAGTAGACACTGGTGCACAATGCACCCTAATGCCATCAAGTTATAAAGGGGCAGAACCCATCTGTATCTCTGGTGTGACAGGGGGATCCCAAGAGCTAACCGTATTGGAAGCTGAAATGAGTCTAACCGGGAATGAGCGGCATAAACACCCCATTGCAACTGGCCCAGAGGCCCCGTGCATCCTTGGTATAGATTATCTCAGGAGGGGGTATTTCAAGGACCCAAAAGGGTACCGTTGGGCCTTTGGTATAGCTGCATTGGAGACGGAGGAGATTGAACAGCTGTCTACCCTGCCTGGTCTCTCTCAAGACCCTTCGGTTGTGGGGTTGCTGAGGGTTGAAGAACAACAGGTGCCAATTGCTACCATGACGGTGCACCGGCGGCAATATCGCACCAACCGAGACTCCCTGATCCCCATCCATAAGCTGATTTGCCAGTTGGAGAGCCAAGGAGTGATCAGCAAGACTCACTCACCCTTTAATAGTCCCATATGGCCCGTGCGGAAATCTAATGGGGAGTGGAGACGAACAGTAGATTATCGTGGCCTGAATGAAGTCACGCCACCGCTGAGCGCTGCTGTGCCAGATATGTTAGAGCTTCAATATGAACTGGAATCAAAGGCAGCCAAGTGGTATGCCACAATTGACATTGCTAATGCATTTTTCTCCATTCCTTTGGCAGCGGAGTGCAGGCCACAGTTTGCTTTCACTTGGAGGGGTGTCCAGTACACATGGAATCGACTGCCCCAGGGGTGGAAACACAGCCCCACTATTTGCCATGGACTGATCCAGGCTGCACTGGAAAAAGGTGAAGCTCCAGAACATCTGCAGTACATTGATGACATCATCGTATGGGGCAACACGGCAGAAGAAGTTTTTGAGAAAGGGAAGAAAATAATCCAAATCCTTTTGAAGGCTGGTTTTGCCATAAAAGAAAGTAAGGTCAAGGGACCTGCACAGGAGATCCAGTTCTTAGGAGTAAAATGGCAAGATGGGCGTCGTCAGATCCCTATGGATGTTGTGGGAGAATTGTGGGAGAACTTGTGGGAGAACGAGGGAAACTGCGTAAGGCACAACTGTTATTCTCTGTTTGCTAGCACAAGACACTACTGTTCTTTGTTATAAATTTGTTGAAGTAAGCACAAAAGCAGAACAAGGTCGGG